>NC_041381.1:493200126-493247660 GCF_002162155.2 Triticum dicoccoides
GGAGGCACGGGCGAGCAGGAGGCCGACGGGGTGGCAGCGCTGCCGGATGGGCCGGGAGGGCCCGCCCCGGGCCGAGCGGGTCGACGGCGGTGGGAGCGCGCAGGGGCGGTGTGCGGGACAGGTGGCGGATGCCGATTGGAGTGGGGGCGGTGGCGCGGCCGTGTCCGCGCGGGTGGACACGTCCGACGGCGCGGTTAGGGGTGGTTTTTGCCTAGATTTGGACGGGGAAGGTGTTTATATAGGTATAGGGAGCTAGTAGAGTCCAAATGAGGTGCGATTTTCACCCACACGATTGTGATCGAACGGCGGAGAGCATGGAGGGGGTTTAGATGGGCTAGCGGGCTGTTGGAGGGGTGTTGGGCTGCAAAGAGTGAGGGGCTTTTGCGGCTACCCGGTCCTCCAAATGGAACGAAATTTGACGGGCGGTCTACCGGTGATATACCAATGCCACTCGGCAAATCTCGGCCCATTCCGAGAACGTTTTTTGGCGGCTCATGAAACAAGGTCTGAGGGGTGCGACAGGCGCGTGCGAGTGTGGTTGGGCTCAAAACGGACAACGGAGAGGACCGGGGGAACCCGAACAGATGCATGTTTTGAAAAACATGCAGATGAAATGCAGATGATGACATGCCAAAATGCAACACGTAAGCAAATGACATGGCAACGACGGTGAATAAATGGAAGACACCTGGCGCATCGGATTTGGGGCGTTACATTGGGGCAATCTCCACAACTTAATTGGGGACTCCCAACGACACCACGAAGCTTCACCACAATGGACTATGGCTCCACGGCTAGGGAGAGAGATCGGGCGAGAATGGAGCTTAAAGCAACAATGGAGCTTGGGGATAGAATAGGTAGTCAACTCGGAGAAGAAGACACCCTTTTTATAGTGGAAGAACAAATCCAACCATTATCCACCAACTCAGCCTGCGGCGCGCGGTACTACCGCACCAAACAAGCGGTACTACCGCACGGGCCCATGGTACTACCGCGGGGGACCGCGGTACTATCGTTTGCTTGGCAGAGGCCAGGACTAGACCTGTTGTGCAGAGATAGGGAGCGGTAGAACTGCTGGCATGGTACTACCGCGCCCTCTTGCGGTACTACCGCAAGGCAGGGACAGTCAAGCCAGAGGAGGCACGAACATAAAAAATTACATCCGTGACTACTTCAACTGAGTTTAGGTCTATGCAAAAGTCTGACACAGTACTACCGAACGACCAGTGTGGTACTACCGTGTAGGGCGCGAATGTAAAAAATTACATCCGCCCTACTTCCGTTCATGCCGCTGAGCCTGGCCAGGGCTAACGGTACTACCGCGCCGAGGGTGCGGTACTACCGCGTTGGGCGCAGATGTATAAAATTACATCCACCCCTACTACCGCTCGGGCAGCAGCGCCTGACCAGAAGCCTACGGTACTACCGCTCCCACGGAGCGGTACTACCGTGAGCTCTTACGGAACTATAGCGCAGGATGCCGGTACTACCGCAAGGGCAAGCAGTAGTATCGCTTTGGGGAGCAGTACTACCGCGTGCCTCAGTACAACAACATTAGGAGTCCTTCCTTTTGCCTAGACAAAGAAAGACGGAGGATGCTCCAAAGAGCCAAAGGAAAGGTGGTGCAAAAGGAACAAATGTGTACGTGAGATTCCACCCAAACCTTGTCAACACGGACCCCCTCTTAATAGTACGACTTTCCTACGACTCAAATCCACCGAAAAGAAATATAGAGAAACACCGTCTTCAATAGTCTTCGAGGGGCACCAAATTGTCTTGTGTTTAGACATGATATATCTGAAATACTCAATGCACACGATTAGTCCGCAAAAGCATTGTCATCAATCACCAAAACTACTAAGGGATAAATATGCCCTTACAATCTCCCCCTTTTTGGTGGATTGATGACAATACGGGATTTGCACATAGGGATATAAAATAAGGCGACGACAAAAATATAGACGGGCTCCCCCTAGATGTGTGCACTCTAGAGATGTGCTTTGGACTGCACGGCACACATACTAGGATCAACACTCCCCCTATATTTTATAGACAAGGCATCTCTTGCAACAATATAACTAACACTAAGCAAGTAGGCAAGATGATGGATATTACTAGTAACAAAGACAATAAGATACGCAAGAGTGCATATGTCTTACACCATATGATAGATAACTTGGTCTTATGAACACAAACCAAACCAAAGCAAACAAGGTTCAACAGACCGAAAGCAAAGCGACAAAGCGAAGCACTCGACACAAGACACACAAATCCTACTCTCTCTCCCCCTTTGGCATCGAGACACCAAAAAGGCAGAGAGGACACCTACGACACATGTGGTAGCTTAGGCTGAAAATGACTCCTCGTCTGACTCGGCAGAAGGAATAGGCTCCTCCTCTGACTCCATCCACCGATACCCCTACTTGGCTATCCAAGCAGCCTTCGGAGTGATGGCTTCCTCTGAGCCACTGGTGATAGTCTTGCCAAAGGTCCTCAAAATCTTCTTATCGCGTTGGCGACTCCTCTTGGAGTCAACATGGGCCCTATACTGCCCCTGGATCTGCATGCAGAACAACTTCTTCATCTTCGTCTTCAGCTTCTTAGCCCAAGAGGGCTCAGAAGAGGGAGGAGTGTATCCATTAGAACTGTCCTCATCAGCTTCCTCCTCCTCGAACTCATCCTCATCCACATCCATCATGGCAGCCTCGACCTCAGCACTGGTGGTGGTGTTAGCCCATTGGCTTTTGACGCGGAGCTTGATGGGCTCATGACGAATCCAGCTGGGGGCCACGAACTCATCATTGGGATAGAGCTTCTCCCAAGTCTTGGTGATCAAAAGAAACAGGTAAGGCCCATAGATGGGGACCTTACGGTTGAACACTGCAAACTGAAGCTCGCACCACATGATATGCGAGACATCAAGTGGTTGAGTCTGAGCCTGACGCGCTTCCTCACAAAGGAGCATCATATCCACAATATAGGTGTGCACCTTGTCCTTGTCACCAATGCGCGGGAAGAGGGAGTTGCGGAAGATCCGATGCATGATGTCAAGGAAGGAGTTTAGCACCCACACCTTCTTCTTATTAGCAAGCGTCTTCTCAACAAGGAGAGGCCGTAGCTTGTTCTTGTTGGCTAACTCAGAGTTGGCATGAGGGCGAACTCCAACGGGCGTGTCGAGCCCCTCATCAGGAACCTGAAGCAAATCCATGAAGTCCTTCCACTTAGCAGTCAGCTGTTGACCATTGGTCATCCATGTCATGGTCCTTGGCTCATCGGAATGGAAGTGGACCGAAGCAAAAAACCGAGCCACAATGTCTGGGTCAAAGTCCAGGTGAAAGGTAAGCATATGCTCAATGCCAAACTGCTCCACCAGGTCCGAAGCCTCACCAAAAAAGTCACGGTGCTTATCTTGCCTCATGTGATTCATGTCTATCTAGTGCACGTCCACGTAGATGTTCTGCTTGGCCTTGATCACATCCAGATAGATAAGGTTCTGTTGCTTGGTCCAGAACAGATCATTCCCTCTGAAGTTGGCACGATAATTCACATAGGAGTTGATCTTCCTTCGGACAATGAACTCAGCCAGAAGTATCTCATCCATGCCCATGGTGGGCTCCTTGTGCTTGGTGGCGGTGTGCTTGATTCTGCGTTGGGAGGCATTGGAGCCCTCTAGAGCTTCATCTTGGTTGCGGAGGTGCTTCAAGCCCGTGTCACGTCTGGGATTTGAACAACGAACATTAGAACCGGAGCCACCGTCAGGGTCCATGGCAAGAGGACGAGGTGGGGAACAATCCCACAGAACGGAATGCGAGGAGAGCGGCCGGAGATGGAGATCCGGCGAGAACCGACGGCGCCGTTCTTGGGCAGGAGAGAGAGACGGGGTGGGGAAAAGAGATGAATGTGTATGGGGGAGTTGGAACCCCCCTGCCCCGCTCTTAACCCCCACCCGCTCGCAACGGCGCGGTAGGACCGCGGGTCATCACGGTAGTACCACCCGGGAGGAAGTACCGCTCGCTGGGCGGTAGTACCGCTCTTCCAGTGGCAGTAAAAATTACTGTCGCGATGGAAGCGGTAGTACCATGCACCTGGGATGCAACTGTGCATGCACATAGCAAACCACTCCTGTGGTAGTACCGTGGCTTGCCACGGTAGTACCGTACCCCCAAGAAAATGCAAGTTTCGCAAAAGAGAGGGAAACAACCTTTGCAAATCAACCTTCAAGACACTAAACACACCAAAAGGCAAGCACAAACAACGACACAAGCATGACACAAAGAGAAGGCAAAAGACAACAAGGACCAAAACACGAACCACAACTCTCAGGAAGAGAGGGCGGTGGCCGGAGCCACCTATGATGAGTCAATTGGTATGGCACCGCAAAGAATTATCCTTGGGCCCATGATCAAGACTCGTCTTTGAAGCACAAGTACCATAAAAAATGGCTAATGTGAAAGAGTTTGACCAATTTATGCATAATGGGGTGAGGGAAAGTTCATTGAGAGAACAACACCCCCCCTATGTCCATGCCTACACCTAAACAAGATAGCATGTTGAGTATGGTGGGGTGTGCAAGGGTTCAAGCTACATTGCTCGAATCAATGATATTTAACTCATTCCTTAACTCGCGAAATCTTGCTTCATCCAAGGGCTTCGTGAAAATATCTACAGGTTATCATTAGTTTTGACATACTTGAGCTTGATCTCCCCTCGCCGGATGTGATCCCGAATGAAGTGATACCGAATCTCAATATGCTTCGTCTTGAAGTGTTGCACCGGGTTGAGAGAGATCTTGGTGGCACTTTCATTGTAACACCAAAGAGACACTTCGTCACAAGTGACACCGTAATCCTTCAAAGTTTGCCTCATCCATAGAAGTTGAGCACAACAACTACCGGCAGCCACATACTCCACTTCGGTGGACGAGAGAGATACACAACTTTGCTTCTTAGAAGACCAACTCACCAAATAGCAACCAATAAATTGGCACCCTCTGGAGGTGGACTTCCTATCCACTTTGCCCAATCTGAGTCTGAATAGCCCAAAAGATCAAAGTTGGCTCCTCTTGGGTACCATACGCCAAAGTTTGGGGTATGAGCCAAATATCGAAAGATTCGCTTGACCGCCACAAAGTGACTTTACTTAGGTGTGGCTTGAAACCGTGCACAAATTCCCACACTCAACATGATATCCAGTCTAGATGCACAAAGGTAAAGCAAGGATCCAATCATGGAGCGGTATTCCTTTTGATCCACTGCTTTACCATTGGGATCAATGTCAAGTTGGCATTTGACGGGCATTGGAGTGGAAGCCGGCTTGGCATCACTTAGCTTGAATCTCTTGAGCATGTCTTGAGTGTATTTGGCTTGGTTGATGAAGGTTCCTTCTCTTCTTTGCTTGATTTCGAACCCGAGAAAGAACTTCAACTCTTCCATCATAGACATCTTGAACTTTGAGGTCATGAGAGCGGCGGATTCCTCATTGAAAGCATTGTTAGGGGAACCAAAGATAATATCATCAACATATAGTTGGCACACAAACAACTCCCATTTGACCTTCTTAGTAAAAAGAGTGGGGTCATTTTTCCCAATTTCGAACCCAGTCTTGCAACAACTCAGTAAGATGCTCATACCACGCACGTGGGGCTTGTTTAAGGCCATAGAGTGCCTTGTTGAGTTGGTACACATGATCGGGGAAATAGGGATCCTCAAACCCTAGGGGTTGTTTGACATATACCAACTCATTAATGGGACCATTAAGAAAAGCACTTTTCACATCCATTTGTTGCAACTTGAAATTATGATGAGAAGCATAAGCAATCAACAAACGAATAGATTCAAGGCGAGCAACGGGAGCAAAGGTTTCCCCGTAGTCGATACCCTCGACTTGGGAGTAGCCTTGTGCCACCAAATGAGCCTTGTTGCGAATAATGATTCCATGAGCATCTTGGTTGTTCTTGAATATCCACTTGGCTCCAATGACATTATGATTCTCGGTTGGCCTTGGCACTAATTTCCACACTTGGTTGTGCTCGAAGTTGTTGAGTTCTTCATGCATGGAATTGAGACAATCCGGATCCTCGAGCGCCTCATAGACCTTTTGGGGTTCAACACAAGAAACAAACGCGTGATGTTCACAATAATTTGCTAATTGTCTATGAGTGCTTACCCCCTTTCTTAGGCTTCCAACCACATTCTCCATGAGATGACCTTTGGTTGTGATCTTGGAAGCAATCTTCACGGCACGACGCTCTAATTCCTCATCGGGTGTGAAAAGAGGAAGGGAAACTTGATCATCTTGAACGCCGTCTTGAGCTTGTTCTTGATCTTGAGCTTGCTCTTGATCTTGAACTTGCTCGAAGGGGAGAAATTGACCTTGGGCATCACTTGGTGGCTCACCACCATCTTGAGGTTGATCTTGCCCTTGATCTTGTTCACGTGGTTGAGGGCCTTCACTTTGTTCTTCAGAAGCGTGTGGGTCTTGAGTCGGTGATGGCACCACTTGAGTGGAGCATTGTCCTTCTCCTTCGGCCACAAGGGGTTCCTCAATGGTTAGGATATGACCAACACCCATTCTTCTTATGGCTTGGGGAGGAATTTCATCACCTACATCACAATTACCACTTTGCTCCACTTGGGAGCCGTTATTCTCGTCAAACTCCATGTTACACATCTCCTCAATGAGCCTCGTAGACTTGTTGAGGACACGGTAAGCATGAGAGTTTGTAGCATAACCAACAAATATGCCCTCATGAGCTCTAGCCTCAAATTTAGACAAACGAACACCTTTCTTGAGAATGAAACACTTACACCCGAACACCCAAAAGTACTTGAGGTTGGGCTTGTTACCGGTGATTATTTCATAAGGAGTCTTGTTCAAGCCTTTGCGGAGATAGAGCTGATTGGATGCATGACATGCGGTGTTGATGGCTTCGGCCCAAAAGTTCTAAGGAGACTTGAACTCCGTGATACATCTCCAACGTATCTACTTTTACAAACACTTTTGCCCTTGTTTTGAACTCAAACTTGCATGATTTGAATGAAACTAACCCGGACTGACGATGTTTTTAGCAGAACTGCCATGATGTTGTTTTATGTGTAGAAAAGAAAAGTTCTCGGAATGTCCTGGAAATCCACGGAGGCACTTTTTGGAAAATATAAAAAATATTGGCGAAAGAATCAATACCAGGGGGCCCACACCCTGTCCACGAGACAGGGGGGGTGCGCCCCCTCCCCCTGAGCGCACCCCCTATCTCATGGGCCCCCTAGACCTCCACCGACCTCAACTCCAACTCATATATTCATGTTCGGGGAGAAAAAAAATCAGAGAGAAAGTTTCATCGCGTTTTACGACACGGAGCCACCACTAAGCCCTAATCTCTCTCGGGAGGGCTGATCTGGAGTCCGTTCGGCGCTCCGGAGAGGGGGATTCGTCGCCGTCGTCATCATCAACCATCCTCCATCACCAATTTCATGATGCTCACTGCCGTGCGTGAGTAATTCCATCGTAGGCTTGCTGGACGGTGATGGGTTGGATGAGATTTACCATGTAATCAAGTTAGTTTTGTTAGGGTTTGATCCCTAGTATCCACTATGTTTTGAGATTGATGTTGCTATGACTTTGCTATGCTTAATGCTTGTCACTAGGGCCCGAGTGCCATGATTTCAGATCTGAACCTATTATGTTTTCATGAATATATGTGTGTTCTTGATCCTATCTTGCAAGTCTATAGTCACCTATTATGTGTTATGATCTGACAGCCCCGAAGTGACAATAATCAAGATACTTCTCGGTGATGACTGTAGTTTGAGGAGTTCATGTATTCACTATGTGCTAATGCTTTGTTCCAGTTCTCTATTAAAAGGAGGTCTTAATATCCCTTAGATTCCACTAGGACCCCGCTGCCACGGGAGGGTAGGACAAAAGATGTCATGCAAGTTCTTTTCCATATATAAGCATGTATGACTATTGACGGAATACATGCCTACATTACATTAATGAACTGGAGCTAGTTCTGTGTCACCGTATGTTATAGCTATTACATGAGGAATCGCATCCGGCATAATTATCCATCACTGATCCATTGCCTACGAGCTTTTCACATCTTGTGCTTCGCTTATTTACTTTCCTGTTGCTATTGTTACAATTACTACAAAACCCAAAAATATTACTTTTGCTACCATTACCTTTATTATCATATTACTTTGCTACTAAATACTCTGCTGCAGATACTAAATTTATCCAGGTGTGGATGAATTGACAACTCAACTGCTAATACTCAAGAATATTCTTTGGCTCCCCTTGTGTCGAATCAATAAATTTGGGTTGAATACTTTACCCTCGAAAGCTGTTGTGATCCCCTACACTTGTGGGTCATCAAGACTAATTTCTGGCGCCATTGTCGGGGAGCATAGCTCTATTCTCTGAGTCACTTGGGATTTATATCTGTTGATCACTATGAAGAACTTGAAAGACGCTAAAACCAAGATTTTGCCCTCTACTACGAGAGAAGGTAAGGAACTGCCATCTAGCTCCGCACTAGATTCTCCTTCTGTTATTAGTAAACTTGTGACACCTAAACCTGCTACTGTTATGAATTCTGAAATGTCGCATGTTATTGATGATGCTACTTCTGCTTTGCATGATACTTATGATGAAACTACTTCTGTGCGTGATACTACTTTGCTATTAGGTGAATTTCTTGATGAACAACTTGCTAGGGCTAGAGAGAACAAAATTATTGAAGATGCTATTATTGATGATAGTGATGATGAAGGTTCTCCCAATGATTATAAATTGCATGTTGTTCCTGAGGGTTATGTTATGAATGAAGAAGCTGCTAGAGCTATCTTTGCTTGCAATGATAGATATGATCTTAAGAAATTATTAGCTAAATGGAAGCAGCAGTCTCTTAATGCTAGAATGAAACCTGACCCTGCTTTTGCTACTTCACCTATCTGTGTTACTGATAAGGATTATGAATTCTCTGTTGATCCCGAAATTATTACTTTGGTAGAATCTGATCCTTTTTATGGCATTGAATCTGAAACTGTTGTGGCACATCTTACCAAGTTGAATGATATAGCTACCCTGTTTACTCATGATGATAAATCTCACTATTTTTATATCCTTAAGATATTTCCATTCTCATTAAAGGGTGATGCTAAGACTTGGTATAATTCTCTTTCTCCTGGTTGTGTGCGTAGTCCCCAGGATATGATTTATTACTTCTCTGCTAAATATTTCCCTGCCCATAAGAAACAAGCTGCCTTGCGGGAAATATATAATTTTGTGCAAATCAAAGAAGAGAGTCTCCCACAAGCTTGGGGGAGGCTTCTCCGGTTACTCAATGCTTTGCCTGATCATCCTCTCAAGAAAAATGAAACACTTGATATCTTTTATAATGGACTAACTGATGCTTCCAAGGACTACTTGGATAGTTGTGTTGGTTGTGTATTCAGGGAAAGAACAGTCGACGAAGCTGGATTACTATTGAATAATATGTTGACTAATGAAAATAATTGGACTCTTCCTGAGCCAATTCCTGAGGAAATTCCTGAACCAATTAAGCCAACTCCTGAGCTCATTCCTAAACCCACTCCGAAGAAGAGAGGTGTTTTATTTCTCAGTCCTGAAGATATGCAAGAAGCAAAGAAATCAATGAAATAAAAAGGTATTAAAGCTGAAGATGTTAAGAATTTACCACCTATTGAAGAAATACATGGTCTTAATATACCGCCTGTTGAAGAACCACATTGTCTTGATAACCCGACACAGGTAGTAAAGGTAAATTCTCTCTATAGATATGATAAAGTTGAAATCCCCTCTACTAAATTTCATAGCCCATGCTTAGATGAATTTGATGACTTTATGGCTAGACAAGGAAGTTCTAATGCTTATGTTGGTAGAGAGTTAAAGAATAATGCTTTCGAGATAGGACGCGTGGGTGATAATATGGCTAGAGTTAAAGGTGAACTTAAACTCATTAGCAAATATGCGTCTATGGTTGCTACTCAAGCTGAGCAAGTACTTAAAGCTCAAAATGAATTGCTTGATGAATTAAATAATAAAAACGACTTTGTTGTTAGAGTGGCTATTAGAACTGGTAGAATGACTCAGGAACCTTTGTATCCTGGAGGCCACCCTAAGAGAATCAAGCAAGATTCTCAGAGAAATAATTTAGAGGCACCTAGTTCTTCTAAAAAGAAGAAAAAGAAAAATGATAGAACTTTGCATGCTTCTAATGAACCTACTGTAGACACACCTGAGAATCCCAATAATATTTCTATTTCTGATGCTGAAACACAATCAGGTGATGAACATGAACCTAATGATAATGTTAATGATAATGTTCATGTTGATGCTCAACCTAGCAAAAACAATGAAGTAGAGATTGAACCTACTATTGATCTTGATAACCCACAATCAAAGAATCAATGTTATGATAAGAGAGATTTTGTTGCTAGGAAGCACAGTAGAGAAAGAGAACCATGGGTTCAGAAACCCATGCACTTTCCTCCTAAACCATCCAAGACAAAGGATATGAGGATTTTGAGCGCTTTGCTGAAATGATTAGACCTATCTTCTTACATATGCGCTTAACTGATATGCTGAAAGTAAATCCTTATGCTAAGTATATGAAGGATATCATTACAAATAAAAGAAAAATACCGAAAGCTGAAATTTCCACCATGCTTGCTAATTACACTTTTAAGGGTGGAATACCAAAGAAACTTGGAGATCCAGGAGTACCAACTATACCATGCTCCATTAAAAGAAACTATGTTAGAACTGCGTTATGTGATCTTGGAGCCAGTGTTAGTGTTATGCCTCTCTCTTTATATCGTAGACTTGAATTGAATAAGTTGACACCTACTGAAATATCTTTGCAAATGGCTGATAAATCAACTGCCATACCTGTCGGTATTTGTGAGGATGTGCTTGTTGTGGTTGCAAATGTCACTATCTTAACGGACTTCATTATTCTTGATATTTCTCGAGGATGATAGTATGTCGATTATCCTTGGTAGACCTTTTCTGAATACTGCAGGGGCTGTTATTGATTGCAACAAAGGCAATGTCACTTTTCATGTTAATGGTAATGAGCATACGGTACACTTTCCGAGGAAACAATCTCAAGTTCATAGCATCAATTCTATTGGAAAAGTTCCAACTATTATTATTGGAGGTTTTGAATTTCCTCTCCCTACTGTCAAGAGAAAGTATGATATTCTTATTGTTGGGGATTTTCATATCCCCGTTGAGGTAACTTAGTGTTATTCGAAATTTCTTCGGTTCCATGTTATTCGGAATGAGTCTGTTAACAAGACTTGATCAACCTTGTTAGTGGATTCATTTTGATGATCATGAGATGGATGAAACTAGAAGCCACAACCTTCTGTACCCTCTTTTTACTTTCTGTTATTTAGAATAAATAATGCAAAAATATTATTATCCATCTGTTTTCTGAATTATCCATGCAATAAAAAATATCCCGAAAATAAAAGTGCTCCAAATGCCCTGCAAATTTAGTATGATTTTTTTTGGAATATTTGAGGATTTTAGGCACTGAAATCACTGCAGGAGGGGCAAGCACCAGGCCACGAGAGTGGAGGGCGTGCCCACTCCACCTGGGCACGCCCCCCTGTCTCGTGGGCCCCTAGTGCCCCCCTCCACTTATGCCAGCCCTCACACACTTCATCTTCTACCCAAAAAAATCCCCATCCAGCTCAAGCACGAGTTCTAGCTTGTTTTGCTGCGATTTTCGATCTCCTTGCTCAAAGCTCCATTCACAAAACTGTTTTGGGAGATTGTTGCTTGGTATGTGGCTCCTCCATTGGTCCAATTAGTTTTTGTTCTAGTGCTTTACTCATTGCAAATTTTTGCTGCATAGGTGACCATGTTCTTGAGCTTGCATGTTAAATTTATGAGGTCCCAAGCAATTCTAATGCATGATATAGGCTCTAGGCACTTGTAGGAGTAGTTGCTACCAATCTTGTTTAGTTTTATTTACTTTTATTTTGAAGTTACTAAATTTTCAAAAAATTTCAGAAAATGTTAAGGAGACTTTTAAGGGGCTCTTCTAGCCAAGGCTCTCAGGAAAAACAAGCCAAAGAGAAGGAAAAAGCCAAGTACAACCTTCCTCGCTTAGCGGAAGTGCGGTCGTGTGAATGGCCATGCAATGATTTCTTGAAAGAAGCTGGAATTCATGAAGATTTTTATTCTTTGATCGAGAACGCAGGCCTCGCCGGTTTCATCAACGACCGGATCGATCAGTATCTCTTACTCACCAATACTTTTGTGCAAATTTTTTATTATTATCCTAAGAAGTCACCGTCTTCAGTATCATTTCATTTATATGATGAATTCAGATAAATGTCCTTACATGATTTTTGCGCGGTGTGTAGGATACCTTATGAGGGAGAATTAGAGGGACCCCATTGTAAAGATGTGGATGGCTTTGTTAATACTATCGCTGTAGAGGAGCCAAAAAAGTGTTCCGAGGCAAAAATCTCTAGCATACACTTTCCTGTTTTACGCTACTTTGCCATATTTGCTAGTAGATGTTTGATTGGTCGTGGAAATAGTGGAAACCTTAGTGTTCCTGATATTATCATTCTTCAGCATGCCTTGCTTGGAGACAATAGTTTTAGTATGGGTGTTGTCGTTGCTAAATGGCTAGCCCTGAATCGTACAAAAGGCCCCATACTTGCAGGTATCTATGCTTCACGTCTTGCTAGACATTTTCAGATACCCATTAGGCACCATGAGGAAGGGGAGACAAAATTGCCTCCTCACATTTTAGATTACAAAAGCATGGTAGCACACAAGTTTATTGTTGACAACGAAGAGAAGATGCTCTTGTATAAACTTAGATTTAATAAGAAACACATTGAGATTATTATTTTACCTGCGCCTCTGTTGTTTGATTTGCTTGCAGAAAATTTTCTTGTCACACCGGAAGCGGTGTACAATCATCGAGCCCAAGCTTTCACTCCAGAACCTGAACCTGAGCCGGAACCTGCACTGGACCCTTATCACGAATAATCTTTCCAGTGGGATCTGGAGATGACCAGTCAATGGTATCCTAATTACACCTCCCAGTACACAGGGGAGAGTAGCGGCGGTCCTTGGTACTAGACCAACTTAGGACAAAAGCCTAAGCTTGGGGGAGTACGTATTTCTCACCGACTTAACATTCATGTTCACACACTAGTCGTCGGTGCTCATACTCTTTCATTGTATTATCCATGCTAGTTTAAATTTCTTTTTCTAGTTTTCTTCTTGTGTGTTTGATAAACCTTAAGAAAAACCAAAAAAAGTAGTTAGTTTAATTTTCATGCTTGTAGTAGAAATTAAATTGAAAACCCAAAAAGATTTCTCGTTCTTCTTCTTACTTGTTGGGAGCTTTCCCGTGTAAATAGTTTTATTTTCTTTTATTTTCTTTGGGGCTCGAGAAGACCATATTGAAAATGCTTAGTGGCTCTCGTATGCATTATTGTTTATTTAACTTAGAGCCCATATTACTTATTACTTGTCTTCTCTCTTGAGTTGAATGCTTGCAGATTCCAGCTTAGTCCAATGCACGTGCACTCTTATTATTATACACATCGTTCGGTCGTGCAAGTGAAAGGAAATAATGACGATATATGATGGACTTACTGGGATGAGAAAAGCTGGTATGAACTCGACCTCTCTTGTTTTTGTAAATATAATGAGTTCATCGTTCCTGATTCAGTTTATTATGAAGTAAACATATTTGCAATGACATTTAGAGATTATAGTTGCTTGTGCCATGCTTGATTAGCTATGAGTTATAATGGTTTACCTTGCGTGCCAACATGCTATTAGAATGATTATGATGTGGTATAGCGGGATGGTATCCTCCTTTGAATGAATTGAGTGACTCGACTTGGCACATGTTCACGCATGTAGTTGAAACAAATCAACATAGCCTTCATGATATTTATGTTCATGGTAGATTATATCCTACTCATGCTTGTACTCGGTGTAAATTAATTCTAATGCATGTTCATGACTGTTGTCGCTCTCTCAGTTGGTCGCTTCCCAGTCTTTTGCTAGCCTTCACCTGTACTAAGCGGGAATACTGCTTGTGCATCCAAACTCCTTAAACCCCAAAGTTGTTCCATATGAGTCCACTATACCTTCCTATATGCGGTATTTACCTGCCGTTCCAAGTAAACTTGTATGTGCCAAACTCCAAACCTTCAAATGAAATTCTGTTTTGTATGCTCGAGCAGCTCATGTTTTGCCTAGGGCTGCCTATATCTTCCATGCTAGGTGGGTTATTCTCAAGAGGAGTGGATTCCGCTCCTCATTCACGAGAAAGGGCCGGTAACCAGGATGCCCAGTCCCACGATCCAAAAAGATTAAAGCAAATCAAAATAATTAAACAAAACTCCCCCAGGGTTGTTGTTAGTTGGAGGCACTCGTTGTTTCGAGCAAGCCATGGATTGATGCTTGTTGGTGGTTGGGGGAGTATAAACCTTTACCATTCTGTTTGGGAACTGCCTATAATGCATGTAGTATGGAAGATACAACCATCTCATAGTTGTTGCGTTGACAACAAAAGTATGCCGCTCAAAATGTTATTCAATCTCTATTTTAAAATCGAGCTCTGGCACCTCTACAAATCCCTGCTTCCCTCTGCGAAGGGCCTATCTATTTAATTTTATGTTGAGTCATCACCCTTATTATTAAAAAGCACCCGCTGGAGAGCACACTGTCCTTTGCATTCATTACTACTGGTTTATATTGGGTATGACTTGACTGGATCTCTTTTACCATGAATTACAATGTTTAGTCAGTCCTTGATATTTAAAGGTGCTCTGAATTTATGTTTTGCGGTCTCAGAAAGGGCTAGCGAGATACCATTTTGTTATATCATGTTATGATTGTTTCGAGAAAGTGTTATCATCCGAGTTTTATTATTATGGCTCGCTAGCTGATTATGCTATTGATATGAGTAATTGTGATACCTAAGTGTTATTATGAGTATGGTTAGTTCATAATATTTTCTGAAACCTGAATGCTGGCTTTTCATGTTTACAACAACAAGAGCAAACAGAGTTTGTAAATTTTTTTCTTTATCACTTTCAGTTTATCAAATGAATTGCTTGAGGACAAGCAAAGGTTTAAGCTTGGGGGAGTTGATACGTCTCCAACGTATCTACTTTTCCAAACACTTTTGCCCTTGTTTTGGACTCTAACTTGCATGATTTGAATGAAACTAACCCGGACTGACGCTGTTTTCAGCAGAACTGCCATGATGTTGTTTTATGTGTAGAAAATAAAAGTTCTTGGAATGTCCTGGAAATCCACAGAGGCACTTTTTGGAAAATATAAAAAATATTGGCGAAAGCATCAAGACCAGGGGGCCCACACCCTGTCCACGAGACAGGGGGGTGCGCCCCCTCCCCCTGGGCGCGTCCCCTATCTCGTGGGCTCCCTGGACCTCCACCGACCTCAACTCCAACTCCATATATTCACGTTCGGGGAGAAAAAAATCAGAGAGAAAGTTTCATCGCATTTTACGACACGGAGCCGCCGCCAAGCCCTAATCTCTCTCGGGAGGGCTGATCTGGAGTCTGTTCGGCACTCCGGAGAGGTGGATTCGTCGCCGTCGTCATCATCAACCATCCTCCATCACCAATTTCATGATGCTCACCGCCATTCATGAGTAATTCCGTCGTAGGCTTGCTGGACGGTGATGGGTTGGATGAGATTTACCATGTATTCAAGTTAGTTTTGTTAGGGTTTGATCCCTAGTATCCACTATGTTCTGAGATTGATGTTGCTATGACTTTGCTATGCTTAATGCTTGTCACTAGGGCTCGAGTGCCATGATTTCAGATCTGAACCTATTATGTTTTCATGAATATATGTGTGTTCTTGATCCTATCTTGCAAGTCTATAGTCATCTATTATGTGTTATGATCCGTCAACCCCAAAGTGACAATAATCGGGATACTTCTCGGTGATGACCGTAGTTTGAGGAGTTCATGTATTCACTATGTGCTAATGTTTTGTTCCGGTTCTCTATTAAAAGGAGGCCTTAATATCCCTTAGTTTCCACTAGGACCCTGCTGCCATGGGAGGGTAGGACAAAAGATGTCATGCAAGTTCTTTTCCATAAGCACGTATGACTATTTACGGAATACATGCCTACATTAGATTGATGAACTGGAGCTAGTTCTGTGTCACCCTATGTTATAGCTATTACATGAGGAATCGCATGCGGCATAATTATCCATCACTGATCCATTGCCTACGAGCTTTTCACATCTTGTGCTTCGCTTATTTACTTTCCCGTTGCTATTGTTACAATTACTACAAAACCCAAAAATATTACTTTTGCTACCGTTACCTTTATTATCATATTACTTTGCTACTAAATACTCTGCTGCAGATACTAAGTTATCCAGGTGTGGTTGAATTGACAACTCAACTGCTAATACTCAAGAATATTCTTTGGCTCCCCTTGTGTCGAATCAATAAATTTGGGTTGAATACTTTACCCTCGAAAGCTGTTGCGATCCCCTACACTTGTGGGTCATCACTCCGCCAACATGGTCCTTGCCGCATCCATCAATGTCCGATTCTTCCTCTCCATGACACCATTTTGTTGAGGGGTGTATGGTGTAGAATATTGATGCTTGATCCCCTCATCACTAAGAAACTCATCCAAGGTGTAGTTCTTGAACTCGGTGCCATTGTCGCTTCTTATTGTCAAGATCTTTGCATCATGTTGACGTTGAGCTTCATTTGCAAAGTCGATGACGGTTTGTTGAGTCTCACTCTTCCTCTTGAAGAAATATACCCAAGTATACCTTGAATAATCATCCACAATCACCAAGCAATACTTTCTACCCCCAAGACTATCAAAGGATGGAGGCCCAAAGAGATCCATGTGAAGGAGCTCCAAGGGTCTCTTTGATTAGATGATAGTCGTGGGAGGGTGAGCCTTCTCATGTAGCTTTCCTTCGATACAAGCACTGCAAGCACGATCTTTGGCAAAACTAACATTTGTTAGTCCACTAACATGGTCCCCCTTGAGAAGACTTTGCAAAGATCTCATATTGACGTGGGCTAAATGGTGATGCCAAAGCCACCCCACATCAACTTTAGCCATTAGGCATGTCACTATCTTAGTGGGTCGCTCTGAAAAGTTAATCACATAAAGACCATTCTCGACATGCCCAACACAGGCTACTTTAAGAGTCTTGCTCCACAAGAGGGCCACGGTATCAATATCAAAGAATGTGGCAAAGCCCATGAGAGCAAGTTGACGAACGGAAAGTAGATTGTATGCAAGGGACTCAACAAGCATGACTTTCTCGATCATGAGATCATGAGAAATGACAATCTTGCCAAGACCCAATACATTAGAGGATGAGGCATCACCCCACTCGATGTTGGTGGGCATAGATGGGATCTTGTGCACGTCCACCACCAAGTCCTTGCTTCCGGTCATATGATTTGTGGCTCCACTATCGAGCAACCACGATCCCCCACCGGAAGCAAACACCTACAAGAGATCAATGCTTGGTTTTAGGTACCCATTTTGTAATGGGTCCTTTGATGTTAGTAACAAGTATCTTATAGGAACCCAAATAGACCATTCAATGTACTCATAAGGAGAACCAACAAATTTAGCATAAACATGCCCATCAATAGCATGGCACAACACATAAGAAGGGTTAAAGTCGTCGGCTTTGTTGGAAGGGGTGGCATTGCCCCTTTTGACATCACCACCCTTCACATTGTTCTTATTCTCCTTTGGAGCACCCTCTCCCTCCTTCACAAAAGTTTGCTTGAGAGGAGGAGGTCGTTTGGTCTTGTCGTTCTTCTTCTTGTTCTTGGACTTGGGTGCGAACCCAACTTCCTCCTTGGCCACAACTTCCATTTGATTGCTCAAAAGGTCATTGAGATTCTTCTCACCTTGTATGCACGCCACAAGGCCTTTCTTAAGTTGCTCCTTCAACTTGACATTCTCCTCCACAAGATGCACATGCTCACAACACGGGTTAGTAGCATTTGTATTACCAATTAATACCATATGAGGAAAAGTGGCCTTCTCCTTGGTTAGCTTCACCTGGAGTTGATCATGAGACTCTTTGAGGCTAGCATGAGCACCCTTCAAGACCTTGTGGGCCTTGTCAAGTATATCAAACTCCTCCTTGAGTCTAGCATGGTCAACCCCAAGTTTAGCCTTCTCGGAATTTAGCACACGAGATACAACAAGAGCATGATCAAGATCTTTCTTTAATTTAGCATGGTCATCGTTGTGTGACTCCTCAAGAGTCAAACGATGAACACCCTCTTCCTCAAGTGCATTAGAGAGATCCAATATCTCATGGGCATAGTCACGACTATGACCTTCCATCTTAGAGATGGTTTCTTCATGAGCCTCGATCATGTCATTGGCTTCACCAAGTTGTTCCAAGAGAGCAACGAAGTGCTTCTTCGATTTTCCCTTGAGCTTACTCATAAAAGACTAAAATTCATTTACTTCCTCATTAGACCCCTCACTTTCATCAATGCAATCCGTTAAGGAGGGATTAGTAATGATGGCGGTTTTGATGTTGGGGGTTACCTTGTTGGCGGCTTTAGCCATGAGGCACTTGGCGGTGATGTTCTCGTTGGGTGAGTCGAAGAGGGACACCCATGGAGTTGTGGCAATGGCAACGGAGGCCATGGCCATGGCTTCACTATCTTCATCATCATCATCATCCTCATGATATTCTTCTTGAGCCACCAACCCTTTAGTTGGAGTCTTCTTGGTGAAGTGGTTCTTGTTGGGGAAGGACTTGGCTTTGTCTTTTCAGATGAGCTTGCCACCATTGTCTTCCCTCTTCTCGCAAGGGCACTCCGCAACAAAATGGCTCACATTGCCACAATTGTAGCATGTTCTCACACGTTGCTTTCCATTGAATCCACTTGAGATATTTTTGTTGAAGTTGGGCCTTGTGTTCTTCTTGCTCCAAAATTGCCTTGAAGCAAGAGCCATGTCCTCATGGTAATTATACTTAGTATCTTCGGGGTTGCTCTCCTCTTCTTCCTCATCATCCTCTTCTTCCACACAAACCTTGGCCTTCAAGGCAAGGTTGGGCTTCTTTGCTCTTTGAGAATGCAACACCGCATTGTCGGTGGTCTTGTCCAGGATCCTCATTGCCACAAACTCATCAACCACTTCACTTGAGGACAAATTGTGGAAGTCCGACCTTTGATGGATGACGGAGGACATGGCCTTGTGGTAGGGCATCATGGCCTTGAGGAACTTGCGCTTGATCACTACAAAAAAAAGACACATCCGTGACATTTTGGGCTGAATGAAATTTTTTCTGTCATACTTATGACACTTCTATGACGATAATTGTGACAAAACCCGGTATCATCATATTTGTGGTGGGCTCCTACTTCTATGACAAAAAATCATGACAGAAAATGGGCTTTTTGTCCTGGGCGGGCCGGAGATCCAGCTGCATGGCATTCTTTGGGCCGTCCATGACGGAAAAAACCGTGGTAGAAGCGAGGGCGAGGAAAATTTCGGGGAGTTCTCGGTTACGGTGGGTGGTCGGGGGCCGAGCGATGCGCGTTTCTCTCGTACATGTACGTGTGTGTGTGCGAGGCGTTGGCTCTAACTGAACCCGAGCGAGGCGTTGGGCTCTAATTGAACCCGAGCGATTGCATTGCAGGCTACGCGTTACTGAACCCGAGCGATCGATCGATGGCTGTTAATTGAACCCGATCGAGCGATTCCTTTGCTACTGCTGCTAACTGAAGCCGATCGATTGGATGAACAGTGAGCGCTAGGGGGGGGGGGTGGATGAATAGTGAGCGGTGGGGGTGGATGCAGGACCCCGTGGCGTTGCCTCTGGATGAACAGGACGACCCCGTGGAGGGATGGATAAATAGTAGACAGCGATGAACAGGACCGTGGAGTCCCGTTTTGCGGTACGCCACACCCCTCCCGATGAACAGGACCCCCGTTTCGACCGTAGCGCTCCAACACAAGTCCGTTTTGTCCGTTTTGCGGTACGCCACACCCCTCTTGATCAACAAGACCCCCGTTTGGACTGTAGGAGGTCTGTTTCCTCCGTTTTGCGGTACGCCAGACCCCTCCCGATGAACATGATCCCGTTTTGAATGTGGCCGGTCAAACACAAGGCCGTTTCCTCCATTCTGCGGTACGCCAGGCCTCATTTCCATCGCTTGTTCCGTCCAAGACGATTGGCTACCATGCGTTCCGTTGCCTCCCGATGAACACGACGCATTTCGTTGCCTCCCCATAAACACGAGGCATTCCTTTGCCTCCCCATGAACATGAGACAACGCTGTTTCTCTGTTCTGACCCTTCCATGTACACGAGCCCTAGCCGTACGTATGCACGAGTAGGCGTTCGAGACCCCGCCCGTATGTACGTATGTGGCCGTATTTTCTTTCTTGCACCCGAGCCGTTGTACGTACATGTACATGCTACATGCGCGCCTCTACTACGACATGTGCGCGCCTCTACTACGACACGTGCATGCCTCTACATCCACCATTATGTACGTACATGTTCGCGACCAGAATGACAACGCTACGTACGCTTCGATCAGGTGGGTCCCGACTGTCAGGCACTTCCTTGCGTGCGAAGATGTAGATGGTGGGTCCCAGTAGTCAGGGGGGCGAATCAATTTTTTATTTTTTGCTCGGACGCACTTCCTTGCATGCGAAGATGTAGCTGGTGGGTCTCAGCAGTCAGGGGGGAATCATTTTTTTTCGGACGCACTTCCTTGCGTGCGAAGATGTAGCTGGTGGGTCCCAGCAGTCAGGGGGGCGAATCGTTTTTTTCGGACGCACTTCCTTGCGTGCGAAGTTGTAGCTGGTGGGTCCCAGCAGTCAGGGGGAAATGTTTTTTCATGAAATACGGTGGCCCGTCCGGTGGGTCCCTGCTGTCAGGTGGAGGAATAATTATTTTGCGCGTAATAAGGAGGCACTTCCTTGCGGCTGCCGTGGACCTAGCTGTCAGCCTCTCCACGTACAATACTCTTCCGATGGAAGTCTGTCGTTGACCACATTGACCATGCCGCGCTGAGAGCACCACGGCGATGGACGACGGCGAGGCCTAGGAAGGGGACGACGTGGAGCCGGGGAAGACGCGGCAATGGATTCCCATGCTTAGAGGAGTATGAGGGTTCACTCGTTCGGCTACGGTGTGAGGCTGTCATCGCCGCAGAATAATAGGGGGTGTGGGTGAGTGCAGGGATGGCCTGGCCAGCGACGGGAGTAGTAGGGGGCGGTGAGGCCTCCGCGACATCACAGCCGACCACGGGAGGCAGGAGCAGGCGGCACGACCGGCGCTGCTTTGGGAGGCTGGAGCAAGAAGACCAGAGGTTGAAGAAGCATGATGGCCGTTGGATGGACATCGTACGGTCACTGCAGCTAGAATCGTTCATATTGACTAAGTGGACAAAGCCCTCCGTCCCCGTCAACTTAGTGGGCCCACAAGTCAGCCTCCCACAAAGGTGGGTCCCAGCTAGCAGGGGGAGTATTCATTTTTTCTGCTTAATAAGGAGGCACTTTCGGTGGGTCCGCGCTGACAGCGGGGGGAACATTTTTTTCGCGAAATATGGTGGCCCGTCAAGTGGGTCCCAACAGTCAGGGGCAAACGTTTTTTCAAAAAATACAATGGCCCATCCAGTGGGTCCCTGCTATCAGTTGGAGGAATCATTATTTTCCGCGTAATAAGGAGGCACTTCCTTGCTGCGGCCATGGACCCAGCTGTCAAACTCTCCACGTACAGTATACTTCTGATGGAAGTCGTTTCTTGACCACGTTGACCACACCGCGTTCCGTTGCATGCATGCGTCCATGGGCGTGGTGCGTCCCCACTGTCAGCCTCTCACGTACAGTCATCTTCCTATAACTCTTGGTTGTTTACCATGTTGACCACACCATGCCAAGCGCACCAAGGCCGGTGGACGACGGCGAGGCCCCAGACTGGAACGACTCGGAGATGGGGAAGACGGGGCAGTGGAGTCACAGATGGAGAGGAGTGGGAAACTTCATTGGTTCGGGTGCGCGGCAGCACAGCCGCGGTGCCGCCCACGGGAGATAGGAGCAAGAACAGAGGTTGAAGAAGGAGTACGGCTGTTGGATTAACATCCAACAGTCCAGCTGCTAGAATCATTTGTTGATTAAGTTGACAAAGCCGTGCGTACACGTCCGCTTAGTAGGCCCACAAGCCAGCCACCAAATCTGACGGGTCCCAGCTGTCAACGGGATGAATAATTTTTTTCGCAAAACAAGGAGGCACTTCCTTCCGTGCGAAGATACAACCGGTGGGTCCCAGCTGTCAGGTGGAGGAAACATTTTTTTCAGCTTAATAAGGAGGAACTTTCCTTGCGTGCGACCATGGACCTCGTGGGTCCCAGCCGTCAGGCTCTGCATGTACAGTCCTCTTCCGATGACTCTTGTTTGTTGACCATGCCACACCGAGTGCAGCGAGGCGGTGGACGACGGCGAGGCCCCGGACAGGAACGACTCAGAGATGGGAAGACGCGGTAGTGGAGTCACAGATTGAGAGGAGGAGAAGGGTTATAACTGGTTATGTTGCGGCATGGGGCTGCAGTCTGTGGAGAATAACAGGAGGTGTCGAGGGGTGGAGGGATAGCCTGGCCGGCGGTGGGGTAGCTCTTCGCAGCGATGCATGCTAAGCAGAGCTGCTAGCCGCCGGAAGCCGTACCAGACGGTCCCGACGATGCTGGAGGAAGAAGACGAGAGATTGAAGGTGCATGCCGGTCGTTGGATATAAATCTAATGGCTGTGGATGACACAATCATTTGTTGACCAAGTTGACAATGCCCTGCGTAGGCTTCGGCCTATTGGCCCACATGTCAGCCTACAAAAATGTGGCATATATTTAACCCATGTTTTCTAGAATGTACAGTCCATTTGCTGGGCTGGGTGAACAAATAATTTCGCGTCAATCAGGCCCATTTATGATTTCTAAGAAATCCCAGCCCATTTGCACTTCCTTGAAATACACGAATTAGCTGGGCTCGTTATATATAATGTTATGTTAGAAGGAGCAATTAATATCAAAGAATAAACCAGAGAGACACATTATATATATATATATATATATATATATATATATATATATATATAATTAACAAATTAGCGAGTTATTGCTCAAAATAAAAATGAGCACGTTATTATTAAATTGGTCCTTAAAATCTTCGCAAGCTTTTGTACGCAATCACCAGGATTTTCCTTGCCTGTGAGTCAAAAACAATGAGGATTTTCCTTGCCAACTTCCGTTAAACATTTACTTTTATAAGTTAATAACACGTGGGATGTTTTTATAATGTATATATAAGTCTCTATAAAATATATGATAATAGTAATAATATAAATATATATAATGTGGTTAGAAGGGAATACATAAATTGGACACAACATTATTATTCTTATATATAGATAAATAGAACAGAGACCTGCATTTTATTAAAAAATACATTGGGCCGCCGATCTTTAAGAAAAAGCCCATAGGCCGGTATGGACCTCAAAAAATAAGTTGAAACCACTGTCTCCGTATGTCATGGGCTACGCATGTTAAAATACAAAACCTAGGCCTAGTTGATACTTGTTCGCCCTCTGAAAAAAATGATACCAGATCCCCGAGCGAACTGGATTAAAGAGGGGCCGGCGGCACGACTGAAGAAGCACATCAGGAGCGATTTTTTTTCTTCAGTGGATGGCTCTCGATAGCATTTTTTTACTTGCCTCTGCACCATACAACTTGTATTTTTAGCCTCCCAGCCTGTCTTGGTGGACCAACAACCCATTTGCTGGGCGGGCCAACCTACAGAAACTAGCACTCGGTTTTTTATCAAGCCCCAAAAACAACGCAGTACTATGTTTGTTTTGAGGCCGAAAACATTACGGCAGGGGTTGAGCGGGGGAGAGGGGAAGGTAGAGTAATAAAAAGATTAAAAGGAGTTGATGCGTTGTTGCTACCCTAACAAATCAGGTGCAATTCTTCTCGGGAAGAAGGTGTGCCATTGACACCCACACGTCACATACCCCACAGTAGGCATACCAACAAGTTCACACACAAATAAACAGAAAAGGTAAACATTCATATCAAACTCTGGTTCACATGACACGTTCATATTCATAGCCAACATTCAGTATCAACAACTCAAAAGATTCATATATACACAAGCTCAGCATATCTATGCATCCAAATGATTGATAGATCACATGACAATATCCATACATAATTCACAAAAAGATTCAGATATACACATGTTCAGTATGTTTATGCATCCAAATGATTGAGATCACAGTCAATATGATCCATGGACGAACTTTAATTACCTAGTGTACAGACTGGTAAATGGTGTTCAGTCGGAGGTACTTCTTGCTAAAATTAGTTCTTGTACGAGTAAACTTTCGAGTACATAAGAGGCAGCACAGACAATCTCAACTTTGCTTGTAGGTTTATCCTCAAATAGCGGCCTCGTGCCGAGCGAAGTTTGAGCAACTTGGCCACTACTTTCATCCAACTAGTTTACTGGCTCATCTTGGTCCTGTAGCTCGCCAAAATTCTACATTGCAGACGAGAAAGGAGGCGGTTGAGAAAATGAACCACCCAATTTTTGTGTGCAGTTCAACTGAATGGAGCGTCCCTGGCATGCAGACTGATTAAGTGCCAGATGAATATACGCATCAACTAACTTGTCTGGAATCTTTAGACTCCATGCCATATAGTTCGCTACCATATCTGCCGATAACCAAAAGGCACAAGTTGGGACCAAAGACTGGACTATGTTCTTCTGAGCTATGCGCCAAGCAATATTTTTGGTGTTCACTCTCCTAATACTTGGGAGTTTGACAACTGGTTGACGCTGGTTGATACTCGAATGAATATAGGCACTTCTTGTCAACATCGATGCTTATCTGAGTGAACTTTGGAGTACATGGCAGCAACATAAGTATCTGTCCATCTGATCATTTTGTGCAGTTCTACTAAAATCACCCAATGCAATGATTTGCCTGCGAGTTCAGGCTCCAAGTTACTTCTTTATAAAATCGGCAAACAGTAGCACAATACCAAATTACCAATACATGACAAGCACAATAATCAGGATAAAGACCAGTACCAACCTGTGTGAGGTAGCATATCAATTACTATTTCCTTTGACTGGAAGCCGAGATAAGCGAAGCGACTGATAGCGAAGGAAGAAAGCAAGCCGAGATTAGCGAATGACAGGAAAGGACGGAAGCTGTCGAGGCAATGAAGCACCCAAAGTTTTTGTGCAGTTCCACCAAAATCGAGCATCCCTGTTGGCACATATATTGAGAGAGTGAGATTACTGTAATAGTGGGACTGGTTGATGAAACATACACTAACAAATAGAAGCACCCTCATTATCTTAATGTGTAAAGTTAGCAACATACTCCCTCCGTCCGGGTTTATTAGACCTCTGAGCATCACAAGCATGTCCCTTTTTATAAGGCCTCTCTTTGGAAAGGTGCATGCATGCAATCATTTCATTGATCGTATTGAAAGCCATTGTTGTTGGTGTCATGGCTGGAAAATTAATACACTTCATGCATGCTTTTTCATTGGTTGCATGCATGTGAGAGAGTGCATTGGGAGTGAAATGAAAGAATTAAATGAGCAAATTACTATGTGTCTTGGTCTGAGAGAAGTTGTCTTTAGGCCTAATAAACCCGGACGGAGGGAGTAGTAGTCTTGCTTAAAGAGAGGTATTAGTTTATTTAATCAGTGCCAATTAGCTCAACACTCAAATCATTGCCATTTATCATAGGTTGCAAAACTTTAACATGCAAAGATAAAGGAGTTTCTCATGACAGTATCACGATACAAATAGAGATGACAACAAACTAATATGGATGAAGGCCTTAGGCCCATACCAACCTGAGAAAAAAAGCTTATTCATGTCGTCCCATAAGAGATGATAAAGCACTCACTGGAATCACACAATAGCATAAATTTTTGTGCACTTTAAATGTATGGTTGAAATCACTCTTGTTTACCAGTGCTGAGATTATATCGAAAGATTATCAAGAAATTCTAGCAAAGTTAAAGCACTGGCTGGGATACAGTTCATTGTATTGTCTTGTGTAGTTCCACTGAAATGTATGATTGGCACAACATGATCCCTGTTTGGACAAGTAGGAACAAGGTGAAACCTTCATTAGCTTTGTCGGTGTCAAAACCGGCGGATCTCGGGTAGGGGGTCCCGAACTGTGCGTCTAGGCGGATGGTAACAAGAGACGAGGGACACGATGTTTTTACCCAGGTTCGGGCCCTCTTGATGGAGGTAAAACCCTACATCCTGCTTGATTAATATTGATGATGTGGGTTACAAGAGTAGATCTACCACGAGATCAAGGAGGCTAAACCCTAGAAGCTAGCCTATGGTATGATTGTTGTTCGTCCTATGGACTAAAGCCATCTGGTTTATATAGACACCGGAGAGGGCTAGGGTTACACAGAGTCGGTTACATTGGTAGGAGATCTACATATCCGTATCGCCAAGCTTGCCTTGCACGCCAAGGAAAGTCCCATCCGGACACGGGACGAAGTCTTCAATCTTCTATCTTCATAGTCTTGGAGTCCGGCCGATGATGATAGTTCGGCTATCCGGACACCCCTTAGTCCGGAAATCCCTCAGTAGCCCCTGAACCAGGCTTCAATGACGACGAGTCCGGCGCGCATATTGTCTTCGGCATTGCAAGGCGGGTTCCTCCTCCGAATAATTTACAGAAGATTGTGAACACCAGGATAGTGTCCGGCTCTGCAAAATAAATTCCACATACAACCGCAGAGAGAATAATATTACACAAGTTCAATATGCTAGCAGGGGGAGTATTCATTTTTTCTGCTTAATAAGGAGGCACTTTCGGTGGGTCCGCGCTGACAGCGGGGGGAACATTTTTTTCGCGAAATATGGTGGCCCGTCAAGTGGGTCCCAACAGTCAGGGGCAAACGTTTTTTCAAAAAATACAATGGCCCATCCAGTGGGTCCCTGCTATCAGTTGGAGGAATCATTATTTTCCGCGTAATAAGGAGGCACTTCCTTGCTGCGGCCATGGACCCAGCTGTCAAACTCTCCACGTACAGTATACTTCTGATGGAAGTCGTTTCTTGACCATGTTGACCACACCGCGTTCCGTTGCATGCATGCGTCCATGGGCGTGGTGCGTCCCCACTGTCAGCCTCTCACGTACAGTCATCTTCCTATAACTCTTGGTTGTTTACCATGTTGACCACACCATGCCAAGCGCACCAAGGCCGGTGGACGACGGCGAGGCCCCAGACTGGAACGACTCGGAGATGGGGAAGACGGGGCAGTGGAGTCACAGATGGAGAGGAGTGGGAAACTTCATTGGTTCGGGTGCGCGGCAGCACAGCCGCGGTGCCGCCCACGGGAGATAGGAGCAAGAACAGAGGTTGAAGAAGGAGTACGGCTGTTGGATTAACATCCAACAGTCCAGCTGCTAGAATCATTTGTTGATTAAGTTGACAAAGCCGTGCGTACACGTCCGCTTAGTAGGCCCACAAGCCAGCCACCAAATCTGACGGGTCCCAGCTGTCAACGGGATGAATAATTTTTTTCGCAAAACAAGGAGGCACTTCCTTCCGTGCGAAGATACAACCGGTGGGTCCCAGCTGTCAGGTGGAGGAAACATTTTTTTCAGCTTAATAAGGAGGAACTTTCCTTGCGTGCGACCATGGACCTCGTGGGTCCCAGCCGTCAGGCTCTGCATGTACAGTCCTCTTCCGATGACTCTTGTTTGTTGACCATGCCACACCGAGTGCAGCGAGGCGGTGGACGACGGCGAGGCCCCGGACAGGAACGACTCAGAGATGGGAAGACGCGGTAGTGGAGTCACAGATTGAGAGGAGGAGAAGGGTTATAACTGGTTATGTTGCGGCATGGGGCTGCAGTCTGTGGAGAATAACAGGAGGTGTCGAGGGGTGGAGGGATAGCCTGGCCGGCGGTGGGGTAGCTCTTCGCAGCGATGCATGCTAAGCAGAGCTGCTAGCCGCCGGAAGCCGTACCAGACGGTCCCGACGATGCTGGAGGAAGAAGACGAGAGATTGAAGGTGCATGCCGGTCGTTGGATATAAATCTAATGGCTGTGGATGACACAATCATTTGTTGACCAAGTTGACAATGCCCTGCGTAGGCTTCGGCCTATTGGCCCACATGTCAGCCTACAAAAATGTGGCATATATTTAACCCATGTTTTCTAGAATGTACAGTCCATTTGCTGGGCTGGGTGAACAAATAATTTCGCATCAATCAGGCCCATTTATGATTTCTAAGAAATCCCAGCCCATTTGCACTTCCTTGAAATACACGAATTAGCTGGGCTCGTTATATATAATGTTATGTTAGAAGGAGCAATTAATATCAAAGAATAAACCAGAGAGACACATTATATATATATATATATATATATATATATATATATATATATATAATTAACAAATTAGCGAGTTATTGCTCAAAATAAAAATGAGCACGTTATTATTAAATTGGTCCTTAAAATCTTCGCAAGCTTTTGTACGCAATCACCAGGATTTTCCTTGCCTGTGAGTCAAAAACAATGAGGATTTTCCTTGCCAACTTCCGTTAAACATTTACTTTTATAAGTTAATAACACGTGGGATGTTTTTATAATGTATATATAAGTCTCTATAAAATATATGATAATAGTAATAATATAAATATATATAATGTGGTTAGAAGGGAATACATAAATTGGACACAACATTATTATTCTTATATATAGATAAATAGAACAGAGACCTGCATTTTATTAAAAAATACATTGGGCCGCCGATCTTTAAGAAAAAGCCCATAGGCCGGTATGGACCTCAAAAAATAAGTTGAAACCACTGTCTCCGTATGTCATGGGCTACGCATGTTAAAATACAAAACCTAGGCCTAGTTGATACTTGTTCGCCCTCTGAAAAAAATGATACCAGATCCCCGAGCGAACTGGATTAAAGAGGGGCCGGCGGCACGACTGAAGAAGCACATCAGGAGCGATTTTTTTTCTTCAGTGGATGGCTCTCGATAGCATTTTTTTACTTGCCTCTGCACCATACAACTTGTATTTTTAGCCTCCCAGCCTGTCTTGGTGGACCAACAACCCATTTGCTGGGCGGGCCAACCTACAGAAACTAGCACTCGGTTTTTTATCAAGCCCCAAAAACAACGCAGTACTATGTTTGTTTTGAGGCCGAAAACATTACGGCAGGGGTTGAGCGGGGGAGAGGGGAAGGTAGAGTAATAAAAAGATTAAAAGGAGTTGATGCGTTGTTGCTACCCTAACAAATCAGGTGCAATTCTTCTCGGGAAGAAGGTGTGCCATTGACACCCACACGTCACATACCCCACAGTAGGCATACCAACAAGTTCACACACAAATAAACAGAAAAGGTAAACATTCATATCAAACTCTGGTTCACATGACACGTTCATATTCATAGCCAACATTCAGTATCAACAACTCAAAAGATTCATATATACACAAGCTCAGCATATCTATGCATCCAAATGATTGATAGATCACATGACAATATCCATACATAATTCACAAAAAGATTCAGATATACACATGTTCAGTATGTTTATGCATCCAAATGATTGAGATCACAGTCAATATGATCCATGGACGAACTTTAATTACCTAGTGTACAGACTGGTAAATGGTGTTCAGTCGGAGGTACTTCTTGCTAAAATTAGTTCTTGTACGAGTAAACTTTCGAGTACATAAGAGGCAGCACAGACAATCTCAACTTTGCTTGTAGGTTTATCCTCAAATAGCGGCCTCGTGCCGAGCGAAGTTTGAGCAACTTGGCCACTACTTTCATCCAACTAGTTTACTGGCTCATCTTGGTCCTGTAGCTCGCCAAAATTCTACATTGCAGACGAGAAAGGAGGCGGTTGAGAAAATGAACCACCCAATTTTTGTGTGCAGTTCAACTGAATGGAGCGTCCCTGGCATGCAGACTGATTAAGTGCCAGATGAATATACGCATCAACTAACTTGTCTGGAATCTTTAGACTCCATGCCATATAGTTCGCTACCATATCTGCCGATAACCAAAAGGCACAAGTTGGGACCAAAGACTGGACTATGTTCTTCTGAGCTATGCGCCAAGCAATATTTTTGGTGTTCACTCTCCTAATACTTGGGAGTTTGACAACTGGTTGACGCTGGTTGATACTCGAATGAATATAGGCACTTCTTGTCAACATCGATGCTTATCTGAGTGAACTTTGGAGTACATGGCAGCAACATAAGTATCTGTCCATCTGATCATTTTGTGCAGTTCTACTAAAATCACCCAATGCAATGATTTGCCTGCGAGTTCAGGCTCCAAGTTACTTCTTTATAAAATCGGCAAACAGTAGCACAATACCAAATTACCAATACATGACAAGCACAATAATCAGGATAAAGACCAGTACCAACCTGTGTGAGGTAGCATATCAATTACTATTTCCTTTGACTGGAAGCCGAGATAAGCGAAGCGACTGATAGCGAAGGAAGAAAGCAAGCCGAGATTAGCGAATGACAGGAAAGGACGGAAGCTGTCGAGGCAATGAAGCACCCAAAGTTTTTGTGCAGTTCCACCAAAATCGAGCATCCCTGTTGGCACATATATTGAGAGAGTGAGATTACTGTAATAGTGGGACTGGTTGATGAAACATACACTAACAAATAGAAGCACCCTCATTATCTTAATGTGTAAAGTTAGCAACATACTCCCTCCGTCCGGGTTTATTAGACCTCTGAGCATCACAAGCATGTCCCTTTTTATAAGGCCTCTCTTTGGAAAGGTGCATGCATGCAATCATTTCATTGATCGTATTGAAAGCCATTGTTGTTGGTGTCATGGCTGGAAAATTAATACACTTCATGCATGCTTTTTCATTGGTTGCATGCATGTGAGAGAGTGCATTGGGAGTGAAATGAAAGAATTAAATGAGCAAATTACTATGTGTCTTGGTCTGAGAGAAGTTGTCTTTAGGCCTAATAAACCCGGACGGAGGGAGTAGTAGTCTTGCTTAAAGAGAGGTATTAGTTTATTTAATCAGTGCCAATTAGCTCAACACTCAAATCATTGCCATTTATCATAGGTTGCAAAACTTTAACATGCAAAGATAAAGGAGTTTCTCATGACAGTATCACGATACAAATAGAGATGACAACAAACTAATATGGATGAAGGCCTTAGGCCCATACCAACCTGAGAAAAAAAGCTTATTCATGTCGTCCCATAAGAGATGATAAAGCACTCACTGGAATCACACAATAGCATAAATTTTTGTGCACTTTAAATGTATGGTTGAAATCACTCTTGTTTACCAGTGCTGAGATTATATCGAAAGATTATCAAGAAATTCTAGCAAAGTTAAAGCACTGGCTGGGATACAGTTCATTGTATTGTCTTGTGTAGTTCCACTGAAATGTATGATTGGCACAACATGATCCCTGTTTGGACAAGTAGGAACAAGGTGAAACCTTCATTAGCTTTGTCGGTGTCAAAACCGGCGGATCTCGGGTAGGGGGTCCCGAACTGTGCGTCTAGGCGGATGGTAACAAGAGACGAGGGACACGATGTTTTTACCCAGGTTCGGGCCCTCTTGATGGAGGTAAAACCCTACATCCTGCTTGATTAATATTGATGATGTGGGTTACAAGAGTAGATCTACCACGAGATCAAGGAGGCTAAACCCTAGAAGCTAGCCTATGGTATGATTGTTGTTCGTCCTATGGACTAAAGCCATCTGGTTTATATAGACACCGGAGAGGGCTAGGGTTACACAGAGTCGGTTACATTGGTAGGAGATCTACATATCCGTATCGCCAAGCTTGCCTTGCACGCCAAGGAAAGTCCCATCCGGACACGGGACGAAGTCTTCAATCTTCTATCTTCATAGTCTTGGAGTCCGGCCGATGATGATAGTTCGGCTATCCGGACACCCCTTAGTCCGGAAATCCCTCAGTAGCCCCTGAACCAGGCTTCAATGACGACGAGTCCGGCGCGCATATTGTCTTCGGCATTGCAAGGCGGGTTCCTCCTCCGAATAATTTACAGAAGATTGTGAACACCAGGATAGTGTCCGGCTCTGCAAAATAAATTCCACATACAACCGCAGAGAGAATAATATTACACAAGTTCAATATGCTGACATATTTTGTGGCGTAATGTCACACCACTACCAAGCCTTCAAATTGTTTTCATTGTTCCATCTCAGCGCGTTTAGCAAGGCGGTTTCCTTGGCATGTCTTGTCGAAGCAGAGATCGTGTTCCCCTTATTCCAGGATTCCCATCAATGCAGACGTGGGTAACCCAACCGCGCCCGTTGCCACGCCCCCTCCATCGAAGGCGGGTTCCAAATGGTCACGGGGACGGCTCTTGGTATTCTTCCTCTTTATAATGAGACCAAGGTCCGTTCTTTTTATTCAATCTTCTATCGAATCCGCCCCTCTCCCTGAGTTCCAACACCCAGGGCTCCGAATTCAGGTACCTTCGATCCTCGACAATGTCTGGTCCTGATCTACGAGGTCGGTGGATGCCCTCCTCCGTCACGGAGGAGGACGTGCTAAAGCTGAGAGATTCCAGGTATTTAACCTACGAGATTTCGCATAGGCTGCCTGCCCGAGGGCAAGTTATCCCAACTCCGGAGCCCGGCGAGATTGTTGTGTTCATGTCTCACTTCCGTCGGGGTTTAGGCTTCCCGACGGATCCCTTCATGAGGGGGCTCATGTTTTACTATGGGCTGGAATTCCACGACCTGGCTCTGGAGTCCATCCTCCATATCTCATCATTCATTGTCGTTTGTGAAGCCTTCCTCCGCACTACCCCTCACTTCGGCTTATGGCTTAAAACCTTCAACGTGGAGCCGAAGATGATTGAGGGGCGTCAGGCAGAGTGCGGCGAGGCAGTTATAAGCAAGAGGGCCGAAGCTCCATGGCCCAAGGGCTCTTTCCAAGAGGAGCTCGGCTTGTGGCAACAGGAGTGGTTTTATATCACCGCTCCCCGGGGCAGCAGGCAGAAGCCGCCACCCGTCTTTCGCTCGGGCCCTCCACAACAGATGACGTCATGGGTCAACAAGGGGCATGACTGGGGGTCGCCCAAAGACGTCCCCCTGTTGCAGGACCGGATTCGAGTCCTCCAAGAAAGGGAGATCAATCTGGTCGCAGTGGTGCAGGTCATGTTGATCTGGCGCCTACTGCTCTGCAAACGTCGCCCCCTCCGCCTGTGGGAATTTAATCCAGAGGGGCTGCGAGCTCTTCAACACTTCATGGGTTTGACTCCCATGGAGATGTATAAACTGTTCTTCGGATCGCAAGAGACGCATCCGGAATTGACCGAGGACGCTGGCCTAAGCTGCAATCGCCCGGATACTCAAGTAAGTAGCCCTGTGTCCGGACACACCATCCATTTATTTATCGTGAGCTTGCCTTTTAACCGGCTATCCCTGGACAGGAGTGGATAGCGCAAGCAAAACTGATACAGTGTCCGGCCCCCCTCCCTGAGACCACGCAGGATCCCGTGTTAATTAAAATGTTGGAGGTTGCACCTTCAAATGAGGGCGAAGGGGGGCACGGGGAAACTGTCACCTCTGCCAAGGAGGCGTTTAATAAGGGAGGAATCGAGAGTCCCTCCTTCCAGGGGGAGAAGCAGAACGCTTCCGAAGACCCGGAGGCCAAGGCCTCAAAGCGGGGAAAGAAATCTGTACCGGAAGGTCCTGCGCCAGAAAGCACCCTGGCCGTACTATCTCCTCGGAGGAATCAGCCCTCTAACGAGCCGTAAGTAAAAAGGGGGATTTTAAAATTATTAGACACCCTTGCTTAATGTCTAAAGGTAACCGAAGTTTTTACCTTGTAGTTCGGATCTCAGCCCATCTCAGCACAGCTCATCTTCGGGAGACCTTCGTCCGGAGTTTATGGAGAGCGAAACGCCTCCATCTACCGCCCCATCGCACGGGGCGGACGACCCTGAGGTGTCATTGCGGAGGGTCTCCCCGAGTCCGGCGGGGCCGGAGAGTTCGGCACCCATTGGAGTATGGCCGGTGGAGCTGCATGATTTGCTTAATAGGGCGTCCATCTCAGAAGATCACCGCTCATTAATGGGTAATGTGATTGAGAGGATCTCGTCCGCCGAAAGCGGGTTGTATGAGGCCGTCGAAACTTTACTGACGGGATTTGAGGTACGCAAAAAATGACATACCCGTTGACAGTTTTGCACATGAAGTGCGCCCTGTATAGTAGCCCCTGAGACTTGGTATGCTGTCGAAAACGGCAGCGTGCCTAGGATCATAATCTCAGTTATTAATTGTCGCCTTTCCTATGCAGGTGGCGCAACGTTCGGTGGCCAGCCGGACGGATGGATTCGCCGAGCTGAAGAAACAACTCGACGCTGCAGATGCGGACGTCTCGCTGGTCAATAAACGACTTGATGAGTCACATGGTATGTGATTGCGCTGCGGTCGCTTAGTAAGGGAGCTGATGCCCATTCCTTACAAGTTGTATGCTTGATGCAGATGGTGCTGCTGCTGTGGAAGACCTTCGAGCAGAACTTGCTCGGGCCAAGGAGCAGGCCAGAAAAAGCGAGGCGGCTGCCTTGAAGGCAGCGGAAGAGCTAGAAGCCGAGAAGGCTGCTCACTGCCGAAGCAGGGAGGAGATGGCCGGAATGGCCATGAAATTAAAAGTTGCTACCGACTGCCTGGAGGTTCTTGAAGGAGAACGCCGAGCGGAGCAAGAGGACCTGAAGAAGGCCGATGCCGAAGCCAAGGATGCCCGTAGTGCGATGCGGGCTATGAAGGAGGAACTGCGTCAGGTCGGAGACATTGTGGCTGGAAAGCCCTTTATGCTACGTAGGAAGTTCACGGATCCGAAGTATGCTTAGCTGGGCTGATTGTACAGTGTAGAGGATCCTTATCTGGACTTGGCGGCGAGTGCGGCTGACGCAGTCGTGCACTTTCGAAGCCAGGAGGATCATGAAATGGAAGAGCTTTTCTGGTCTCAATTCCATAGTCCGGAGCGTCCACTTCCGTTGAGTGATCGGCTGGTTGAGTGGGATGAGCTGAATAGATTGTCCGGACTAGCCATGACGGATGTGGTAACTCATCTGTGGCCGAAAAGCCCCAAGTCGAAGAGTTATTTTGGCTTGTTGCAGCAATTCCTTGGGGCAGTGCCGCATATTAAGGCGATGAAGCGGTCGGCATGCATAGAAGGTGCGCGAATGGCTCTCGCCTGTGGTAAAACATACTGGGCGGAGATGGATGCCACCGCTATTGCATCCCGGGGTTCGGACAAAAGCCGATTCCCCACCGAGCATTACTTTGAGGAAGTCCTGCAGGGCACTCGTATAATAGAGTCGCAGTGCTCGAAAGATGTTATGTTTGAATGACATGTATGATTTCTAAGATCATGTTTATAATGCAATGACTTTTTATACTTGTGTGTTCAAGTATTGAACTATCTCCTGTGCGACCGTATATGTATGTATAATCTGAAAGATGGCAGTCTTTGGCTTCAGCCACCACGCACATGGTGCGGGGGTGTTTGCAAAAAGAGAAACACTTTTTCACACTTAATCCAACGTCTTGGTCCTTTTAAGGAGGTGATAGCATAGCAAACTAGGCAACCGGACGATAACGCTTTATCACTTTCACTTAGCCATAGGAGCTCGAATGTGGGGCTACTATATAGCCCCTGATGGCACCGCGCTTCTCCGAACTTGGGGCGCCTATGTGCCTGATCGGGAAGCGGTCCTTCGTCAAAGCGGAGGAATTCTAAACATTCCAATGGTCGATCGAGTGGTTGACCAGTCTCTCGCTATATCATGACAGTCAGTTTTCGGCTTTCTCTACTGAGGTGCTCTCCCGGCCGAACCGGGGCACAATCGCAGTAGTTCTCCTGGTGCCGCGTTAGCCGATGATACGGAACATAAGGCAGCAAAACACAGGAGCCGGGCAAACCCAACATTTGACCAAAGACATGATTCGGAGCTGATGCATATAAGGCCTAACTCGAGACGCCGAACACTCCCTGAGGTGTTCGGTCTTTATGATATCGGGCAGAATAAAGCCCTAAGCCCCTAGTGTCCAGGTACAGGGGGGAACTTCTGCCGCGGCCGATGCCAAAACGCCAGCCTCCTCCTCGGCTCTGGTGGGAAACCGGGGGATGTGTATCAACAAGAGACAGTGAGAAAGGTTTACGCAGGGTCTTAATCTGAAAAGAATCCTTGCAACGGGTCCCTACTGCACGTCTGCGCCTGTGTCTCCATTGTGCTGTATCCTGGATGGGTGTAGCATGTGCTTCATCTGTAAAAGAGAAGGACTTAGTTTCTAAGAAATATTGTGCAAAAAGTGTATGAAAATAAAGTATAATTTGGAAGATGAAGAAAGTTGAGCTTTATTGGCTTTCACCATTTATGCGCGCGGCCCCCTAAAAAAAGGGGTATGCGGCTGGGAAGCCCCTTGCCGGACTCGTCTAACCATGTCCGAGGTCTAAATGACCTGTTTTTAGGGGCTTTGACCTGCAAGGTCGGAATAATGTGTGGCTGTCTAGGCAGCCGCACATTCTTCGTGGTCGAGAGACACCTAGAGTTTTAAGAATATGCCACATGGACCGGGCATTTTTAAGAATAAGAGATGCGTAATGCGGTATTGCATGAAAGCGCGCGAAAGCTGCATGCCCCAGTAGTGCTTAAGGGCTACTGTAAATGGGGCAATGGAGGGTGAGCTTTCCGCGACGGAGGTTGTCGGATGAACCGAACACGACCCCTAGTGGTACAGAGCCTATAAAATTGGCTAAAAAGTCCTGGCGTCACTCCTTTGAAGGAAGTGCTGCTATAACGAATTTTGGTGGGTTCTATCCCCAGTCTGCGGACGGTGTCCTGGTATAGCAGGGGCCGCGCTGCGTGTTATCACGTGAAGTGAGTTCACTGTTTTGACTTCTAATGGGAAAGTCTTTTGTTTTCCGGAGCGCTGCTTTTGGGTTTCGTCACTGTCACTTGGTGTGTCGAGCCCTTTGTGTTCGGCGTTAAGTCGGCGGGACTGCTTGAAGACCCAACAATCTCTATGGGTATGGTTTGCAGGCTTCCCGGAGGTACCGTGTATTTGACACAGTCTATCCAGAATCTTGTTGAGGTTGGATAACTAGTCACTGTTATCCTTTAAGGGCAGTGTTTGGTTGTTCGGCCGAGAGCTTTTGAATCCGGCGTTGACCGTCGTACTATTTGGGCCATTCTCCTTGTTCCGGTGCTGATCTTTTTTGCGTCGTGATTTCCCATTTCCATCCCTGATTTCGGATGTACTCGGGTCACTGGTGCTGCATCTAGCCAACCAGCTGTCTTCCCCCGCGCAAAAGCGGGTCATGAGACTTGTTAGTGCGGCCATTGTTCTTGGTTTTTCCCGGCCGAGGTGTCTGGCGAGCCATTCGTCTCGGACGTTGTGTTTGAAGGCTGCCAAGGCTTGAGCGTCCGGATAGTCGACTATTTGGTTCTTTTTAGTGAGGAACCTGTTCCAGAATTTGCGTGCTGATTCTCCGGGCAGTTGAGTTATGTGACTTAAATCATCTGCATCCGGAGGCCGGACATAAGTCCCCTGAAAATTTGCTCGAAACGCATCCTCAAGCTCTTCCCAACTCCCAATCGTATTTTCTGGGAGGCTTTTAAGCCAATGCCGGGCCGGCCCTTTGAGCTTGAGGGGAAGGTATTTTATGGCATGGAGATCGTCTCCTCCTGTCATGTGTATGTGTAGGATATAATCCTCAATCCAGACTCCGGGGTCTGTTGTTCCGTCGTATGCCTCTATGTTTATGGGTTTAAATCCCGTTGGAAATCCATGATCCAGTACCTCGTCGGTAAAACATAGTGGGTGTGCGGCGCCCCTGTATTTGGGTGTGCCGTTGTCTTCAAATGCTCGGTTGGTTGTGTTACTTCCTCGAGTCTTCTTTTTTGGCCCATAGATAGACCTGGCCGGGTTATCCTTTTTCTGAAGATCTTTGTGCTGATCATGTGCCGACTTGTGTGTGGCGCCCCGTGTTGCTCTTGGCCTGTCATCTGGTCGTCTATCCGGCCAGGCGGCCCCTTTATTTTTTGACTGCGGGGGCTCGAAGGCCTCCTCGTCAAATTCGGGCAACAACTTGCGCTTCGGGTAGCTCTTTGTCTGGTGACTAGTGCCATATTTATCTGCTGTGTTGAGTACTTTGCTCCATCTTATTCTGAGTGTGTCTTCCGCTGTTTTGAGCTTCCACTTTTGCTTCTTCAAACTTCTTGTAGTGGTGACGAGCCTGTTATGGAGATTCGTATGCTCTGGTGATGTGAGATCATCTTCGCCGGGGATGGGTTGCTTGTCCGGTTCATGTCCGGCTGGCTGCTTGTTGACGTGTGCGTCGTCCACTGCTTCGTCCTGCTCTAGGGCCGGGTCCATATGGGTACCGTTTTTGTCAATGCCGGTCTTCGGGCGGCGCTTGCGTCGCCGCTTTGTTTGTCTGTTGGGGGAGTTGTCCTTCGCCACGTCCCGTTTTTCCTCATTGTCGCTTCCTTTTGGTGTGTCCACCATGCATACGTTGTGGGATGGGGTGGCTTTCCTGCGCCCGTTAGGCGCTGGTTCTTGGTCGTCTCCGGCATCGTCGTCCATACCGTCGATGTCCTCGGAGTCGTAATCTAGCATGTCGGTTAGGTCGTCGACAGTGGCTACCAAGTGGGTGGTGGGTGGGCTCTGAATTTCTTCGTCGTCCGCATCCCAACCGTCCTGGCCGCAGTCCGGCCAGGCCTCTCCTGATAACGAGAGGCACTTTAGCAAACTCAAGATGTCACCAAAAGGTGAGTGTTGAAAGATGTCCGCCGCGGTGAACTCCATGATTGGCGCCCAATCGGATTCGACTGGAGGGGGCGCGGGAGGTCCGGAGTCTGGCAAGGAGTCCGGCACCTCGGAGTCACGAGCTTCGTGGGGGACAAGATCGATGTTCGGCTCTATCACCGTAGAGGTTGCAGCCCCCGAGGTGGTGTCTAGCCATCCATCCTTGGTCTGCGCAGCCGGCTCCGAGTCGAAGATCAGAGCGGGTTCGAGTGCGGCCTCCAGGGTACTGTCCGGTTGCAGAGCTAAATCATGCCCATCGTGACAGTACGGCACGCTCGGCTGTGGTTCGAATCCGTCGAGGATCTAGTCCCCGCGGATGTCAGCCGTGAAGTTCAAACTTCCAAATCTGACCTGACGGCCAGGGGCGTAGCCTTCGATCTGCTCCATCTGGCCAAGCGAATTGGCCCGCAGTGCGAAGCCGCCGAATACGAAGATCTGTCCAGGGAGGAAGGTCTCACCCTGGACTGCATCGTTGTTGATGGTCGAAGAAGCCATCGAGCCTATCGGTGACGACACAGAGTAACTCTCAATGAAAGCACCAATGTCGATGTCAAAACCGGCGGATCTCGGGTAGGGGGTCCCGAACTGTGCGTCTAGGCGGATGGTAACAGGAGACGAGGGACACGATGTTTTTACCCAGGTTCGGGCCCTCTTGATGGAGGTAAAACCCTACGTCCTGCTTGATTAATATTGATGATGTGGGTTACAAGAGTAGATCTACCACGAGATCAAGGAGGCTAAACCCTAGAAGCTAGCCTATGGTATGATTGTTGTTCGTCCTATGGACTAAAGCCATCCGGTTTATATAGACACCGGAGAGGGCTAGGGTTACACAGAGTCGGTTACATTGGTAGGAGATCTACATATCCATATCGCCAAGCTTGCCTTCCATGCCAAGGGAAGTCCCATCCGGACACGGGACGAAGTCTTCAATCTTCTATCTTCATAGTCTTGGAGTCCGGCCGATGATGATAGTTCGGCTATCCGGACACCCCCTAGTCCGGAACTCCCTCAAGCTTAGTGAGAAAGGATAGGAAGACATTAGCATATTACTCAAACAGTAGCATAAAATTCATGATGGACAATACACAAAATATTTCCTCATTGAACCAATGGCAATAAATTGACATGCAAAACAATAGCACTATTATGTCATGACACTCATAATATTCCCTCCATGCTCCACCACATGATTCACCTCCATAGACAAACATACACACATACATGATTCAGCATAGGGTCCTACTAAAGATTTGTTTAACTCCGATAGGAAAATTAGGGAGTAATAAATTAGTGGTACTTAAGTACTCCTAATTAATTAAGTGAGACAGCAGAAGTGGAAGGGCTCCCTGGAGGATCGTCTCACATGTAAGGTAGTCATTGCCGGAGCCCTTGAATGGCCTCGACTGAGGCCTCTGGATTCAGCAAGATCGCCTTGACACTGTTTATTCTTCTTCTTCTTCCTCTTCATGCTCCGTTTCTGTTTCTCCTCCCCAGTTGGTGAAACCAAGTACATGATTGGCCTTCTAATTCAGAATTGGTTTTGTCAGTGAGGGAGTACAAGTGTACTAGTAAAAAATAGCATTATTTTCGCATGGTAGTCGGAAAATAGAGATGAACACATGCATGAAATATCATTATTACCTAAAGGAAGGTTATGGCGCCAATATGGATGATGAGGATTGGAACACAGATCTCCCTTTGTGCAGTTCCACCAAAATGAACCAACTATTCCATTCTGACATTCGAGTTAAACAACACAAAAGTCACTTCTTTTAAGAAGAGTTTTGTGCAGTGCACCAAAAGGTCACAACAGCAACCATGTGAATTGGATATCCCTGTTTGCACAAAAAGGTACAGAGGAAACAGTCAGAGTCTCAAACAATTATAGGCAAAAACAGTTGGCTAAACTTGTCATGGCTTATAACAGTGGCATGGCTTCATTTTTTACCAGGGACATTAGATTAAGAATAGCTAAATATTTGGTATAAGGGCATGGAACAGTGGGTGCACCAGCAGTCCAGCACCATTGACGTAAACAGGGGCATAAAGTGGTGATTCATAGTTTATTGCCGCGAGAAACAAACATCCAAGAAACATATCTGGGTTGGTCCCATTTTTGTTCACTCTAGCCACCTACTCCTATGTGTGGATAGCAAATCTAGTCCTGGTCATACCACTGTGTACAGCGTTACCCCTATATTTCCCTTTTCGACCAAGAGACCGGTTGGATGACCAGTCTGTACTACTTTCACCCCCTTCCCTTCCTATTTGTACCAAGTCCAATGCACATACTAAATTCCCCACCCCCACTTTATTTCTTGTTTGAACCAAGTACTCCCTCCGTCCAGAATTACTTGTCATCAAAATGGATGTGTCTAGAACTAAAATACATCTAGATACATCCATTTCAATGACAAGTATTTTCAAACGGAGGGAGTACAAGATTCGACTCCATGAAGTAGCTTTACCTCTAACAATAGAAAAAAATAGGTGACTTTGGACCATCCGATCAAGAGGGGCTGAGAGGTAGAAAATGATGCACATGCAACGACGTAGCGAGCTGGGGAAGTAGAGCTAAGGTGGTTTCGAACGAAGATATACCTGAAGGTCATCGGGATGTGGATAGGTGGGCGGCGGGAGGCCGGATCCGCCCACAGGCAACGACGAAGAGATTGGAGGACCTCCCGCACCGGCGCTCGGCCAGAGATAATGGTGCGGCCGGCAGTGGGTCTCCTCCCTCGCTATCGACGACGGCCTAAATGCTGCCCCTCCTCCCCTTCACCGGTGGAGGGGGATACGCCCGGATCTGTAACCAGTGGTGAGGATAGAAAGACAGTGTTTTTGAAGGGAGAAAGACAGTGTTACTACCCCTATCTTGTTTAGATCTAGAGAGGATGAGAGTGTGTGAATAGAGCAACCCTAGCAAGCAAGCGCGGAGGTTCCGGCCTATATATACATAGTGGGGTAGTTTTCCTTTTTCACTCCATCAAAACAATCATTTAAAATTGTGTACTACTACATGCCAGGTCGCGGTTTTTTTAGTTGTTGATTGCTTTTTGAGATAGCTACCTGCTTGTTCCAAGTGGTGTTACGGTGTGCCAGGTCGCACTTTGTATCGTTCAAGTCTGGTACACATCCCTCCATTAAATGAACAACCACCCCCTCATGAAAATTGTGAACAAGCCCACGGCTAAAATTAGCGGAAACGTGGGTTTCCCCAACATGCATTATTATTTATATTTTCTACTCCCTCTGTTCCTAAATATAAGTCTTTTTTATTAGTCACACCTAAGACAAAAAAAATTTATTAGCAGTGAACCCCACATGTCATAGACACAAAAATTATGGCAAGATTCCCTTAGGCAAGCCAAAGTGTGTCTAACAATTTGAGCAACTCAGGTTAGGCAAGTGTGGGAAAAATAATGTGGCAACATAAGACAAACATAGTCACAATCCAAACAGCCCCGTAATTTTTTGTGACATGCATGAAAATTTGGTTAGTTAAATTTATAGTCAAAATTTGGCAAGGTGCATCAAATCAACACATGCAAGTATCAAAAGTAAAGTCACGGCATGCATGCATGCATTGTACGCCCTCCGTTTCCAAATATAAGTCTTTTTAGAGATTGCAACAAGTGACTACATACGAAGCAGAATATGTCTACATACATCCATATGTTGTAGTCCATTTGAAATGTGTGAAAAGACTTATATCGAGTGCAGTGCTTTGATGTGTCGCATCAACTCGTACAAGATCGAGAAATTTGATTACTACAACACCCTCTCCCTCGTGGACTGAGCTCCGATGCATTAACTGCACCTGCCTTTGGCTGCATGACAGGAGGGCCAACCACCTGTTGGGCCCACCTGTCATAGACGCAAAGGCAGGAGCAGTAAGTAGAAGCTTTCACTACATGCTATCCTTCCCGCACGAGGTGGACGGACATGCATAAGTGGATTTGATACTATAGAAGTAGGAGTAACATTATTGTTCATCTTCTCGAAGAGGCGAAGAGCCAAGCGCAACCCGAACGTGGCAGTTGCGAACGCTCGCGTGGTGCGGTGCCTTGGAGCACACATATACTACTAGCCAGGCTCTTGTATGAGACAAAATTGCTATTGTTTAACAATTAAACTCCATCATCCATTGGTTGATACTCATTCTGCATAGGTCCATGCACTTAGCACCGTTTCCTCCTGGGGTCACCAGTGTTTATTTGCTAATTAATAGCATTGTATGCAATGAACTAGCCATTGCAAGTCATTAAAAGCATGCACACCTCTCATCTCTTATTGGTTGATATGTCAAGAAACAAGAAACAAGGTAGAAGTTAATGCACAACGCCTAAGTGTTTTGGCACCGCGCCTAAGTTGATGCACCGCGCTGAAGAAATAAGATGACTTACACACCTAGACGGAGGGAGTAGTATAGCCCTGTAAACCGGAAAGGAGTATTTGCCTTTCTAGAGATTTCAACAAGTGACTAGACTACACCGCGTGCAGTACTCCCTCCCTTCCGGTTTATAGGGCTCAAATCTCAAATCTCATGAACCAAGGCATTTTGCGATTAGAGGAATGTATCTCGTACTTTACAAAACTACCCTAATTAAACTCATGCATTACTCCCTCCGTTTCTTTTTAGTCTGCATATAAGATTTGGTCAAAGTCAAACTTTGTAAAGTTTGACCAACTTTGTAGAAAAAAATATCAACATCTACAATACTAAAGCTATATGGTATGAAAATTAATTTCATGATGCATCTAAGAATATTGATTTCATATTGTGAATCTTGATATATTTTTTCTATAAACTTAGTCAAAGTTCATAAAGTTTGACTTTGACCAAATCTTATATGCAGATTAAAAAGAAACACAAGGAGTAATTACGTAGTTCTCTCGTTTTCCTCTCCGCCTTGGTCGCGGTGCACAATATTGAGCACTCCTATATGACTAGCCACTCTATCTACATGTGGGACATTTCAAAGCATCCGGGCCCGCGTGCCATCCACCAAATCACAACGAGGTGCTACAGTCGAGACTCACCTGTCACCCCGGTGTGGCTGTCATGACCCGTCATATCACAAAACCCACACCTTTACCAGCAGTGGTAAGGTGGCCTCCAAGTTGGACTGGAAGAAGCAACCATGATTTCACTGGAACGCTCGTTCAAGCCCTTTCTTCCCTTTCTTGAAGAAAACCTCACTCCAGGCTACTCACTTCTACCATTTTTCTTCTATACCAACGAAGGAAAGGTGGGCGAATCAGTTATGCTGCTATATTTTCATTCCAGGAATCTTCTTTTTGCGAAGCACCGATCGGTTCTCACATCCTATTCTTTTCCCGTTTTCATTGCGATTGTGGTTTCCTTTCGATTCCTTTTTGTTGGTCAGTTCATTGATGGATCCTGGGGCACTAGGCAAAGAGTTGCCGACGGACAACCCACTGGAGACAGCGATCTCCAGGAAGCGAGCACCGACCAATGAGTTGACCATGTTGGCGGGCCAACCCATGGAGACAAAGAACTCCAAGAAACAAGCATTGGCCAATGAGTTGATGACGTTGGCGGACGAACTCCTCAAAGAAAGTTGGAAGAACAGCAAGGGCCCCACTATGCCTACCCCAGGAACTCTGATGGCCACCTATGTGAGGCTCAATGCCGAGTTTGAGGAGATAGTCGCCGTTGATAAGAAGTATTCCCCTGGCAAGGTGATGGACCCCATCAAGGACGAGGAGATGGCCCCCGGAGGGATGAGACCCCCCGGTGAGCTGCACAAGGTAAAAAATAATGGCTTATTACCATAGTTGTGGTTTTTGATTATTTGCAATGTGCTTGCTAATATGTTGGGGTTGTGCAGGTGCCGGTGGACGTCCTTAATGATTCCGATGTCGCGGCCCGTCCTGTTGGCATCGCCCCGGAGATCGTTTCTGATGCTGCTGTCCATCCTGTGGACATCGCCCCAGAGATCGATTCCGATGTCGCGGTTAGTCCTATGGACATCGCCCCAGAAATTGATTCCCATGCCGCTGTCTGTGTTGTGGTCATTGCCCGAGAGATCGATGACAAGAAATAGTTGGTCGCGCTAATCCTTCAGGGTAGTTTGCATTACCCTATGTTTAATTACCAGAATGATGCGTGTTATCAAACCATCTTAGGGCTAGTGCACTGTCTTGTGTGGGCGGTACTTGCTACTTTTGTTTGATAGTGAATCATGCGAACCCTCTCCGAGTTATGGAAGCAGATGTATCCTCACCAGCTTTTGATGTAATATATGGCATGCTTAGATGTAAGTTTAAACTGTTTATCATATCAGCATGGCTTGTTTGATGATTCTTGGTGTTAGTAGGCTAGCTACTGTGCGAGCTATAGTACTTGCAAAACACTCACCAAAGAGAAATGTTGGGGCTGATGAGCTCGTGGTACGCTTATACTTATCCCTCGTTGATCGACCAATAGCCCTAGCTCCTAAAATTGTAGGCTTAGTGATCGATCAGACGATAGTCAACACGGATACATTCAGGCCTCATTTGGTTCATAGGGTAGGAAAATCATAGCAAAAGTACAGAGAACGTGCAACACAAAATCATAGCAGTGCAGAGACATACTCCCTCCGTTCCAAAATAGATGACCTAGGCGGGCTAGTTTGGCCTAGTGGGTTTCAGTGATATGACGTGGTAGAGTGCCGTCCAATCTTCGCGTGTGGTAGCAGTATTGCAGGTACAGTAAGTTTTCTTGAAGAAGAAGAATTCAACAAAGTCATGATGGTTCTTTCGTCCGAACAACTTACAGTGGGAAAGGTTGGGCCTGCGATATGACCGGGGTAGACCAGGATAATTTTGTGCATGGCAGGTGGACCAGGATGGTCGATGTCCCACATGTCGGCGAATGAAAGTATTCTTTCCGATATAGAGGACGAGCAACGAGTATTCATTGTTTATTTTTGATGAAAGCTATTGTCTCCACTGTTACAACGAAGGAGTGTGAAACACGGCAGACCAGTGAACTTGGCATGTGCACCACTCCCTCCTTCCTCATTTAATGCTACCATACTGTTGACTGCTCCCTCCGTTCCTAAATATAAGTCTTTGTAGAGATTTCACTAGGTAGACTACATACGGAGCAAAATGAGTGAATCTACACTTAATATGCATCTACATACATCCGTATGTGGTTCATAGTGAAATCTTTACAAAGACTTACATTTAGGAACGGAGGGAGTATAAGGTTGGCTATAAGGTTACAACTTTTTCTCACTTTCTCTCTATCTATTTCCTCTCAAATGTGTTTTACCTTTCTTTTTTAGACATAATTGTTTTTATGCCTTTTTTTAGAATTATTTTTTATACCTAGGAGCACGTGTAGGGACGGGCTCTTGCAGAGCCCACTCCTTGACTTTGTCAATGCCTCTCCCTTCCTCCACAAAAGCGGGCTTATAGCCCAGTTTTCTAGTACTACTTGCTATGCATGCATGCGGCGGGCAGCTGGCCTCTTGAGGGGCCAGGGCGGTCAGAGCGGGCTCCGGAAGAGGTCCGGACTCCAGCATGGACCACCTCACATTATCATCATATATTTCTTGGAGTCCGTGCACGGCGGGCGGGCGATCTCTTCTCCCTCCCCCGTTTCTCTCTTCTTAGCCGACACTCGCCGAGCGATTAGATTTCAGCTATCGACGGTTTATTCAATTACGGTCCCACATGTCAGTGAAATTGCAAGACAACGCGTGTCCCCTCTGGTGAGCGGCGTGCGAGCCGGACTATCGAGGGTGCGACGCGTACGAGTCATAAGTGTGCCGCCTTTTCCTTTAGAACTTGCGAAGCGTAACATTTTCGCGCGATCGATCGATAGAAATCCAGAACAAAATGATGAGGGCGGTGCTTTCCCACTCGTTAGGCGGGCTAGTTCGAGTGATATGACGTGCTACAGTGCCGTCCACTTGCTCCATTTTATGTAAGCAAGAGTTTACACTCTTACGCGGGAGGAGTGCGAAACACCGTAGGTCTGATTTTGATGAGGGATAACTATTCCCTGCCAAATAATGGAGGATTGTTAGCGATTATAGCATGATAGTTAGGGCATCTCCAGCGCTGGCCCACAAATTTACATCTGCATCTGTCCGAGGACACTGATGGATGCCATCCGATGCTGCCCGCATACCTTTGGACAACTATATGAACTAACCGGCAAAATTCGTGCAAACAAAGCAAATTTCAAATTAACTGGATGAAATTCATTACATTTTGAAAACTTTTCCTACAAACTGGACGAAATTCATTACATATTTTGCACAAACCGTACTAAAACCTACTGTAAACCTAATCTAAACGATCGCCGGCGCCAGACCACCATGTCCGGCCATGAACCCGAGAAAGCCGGCCATTGCCTTTGCCTCCTCCTCATCCGCCTCGATAACCTCCTCCTCCGGAGCATAAGGTTCTGAAGATTTCCGCCTCCACGTTGCTGTCAAGCGGCTAATCGACCACCGATGTTTACCCCACCAAGCTTGGTGTCGACTGAGTGGAGTAGCAGTGGCTTTCCTGGGACCAGAGCGGCGGCGACCTACCGTGTACTACTCTTCCTCGCTGCCG
>NC_041381.1:493248043-493249606 GCF_002162155.2 Triticum dicoccoides
TGATCTCCTTCGTTTGCTCCTGCGACAGTACGTCGAAGAGAGCTTTGGAGCGCGCCCGGAGCGGAGCCACCGATGTCCCTCGTCTGCTCCTGCGACAGTATGTCCAAGAGAGATTCGGAGTGCCAGGAGGCCATGGTTGGAGTGGTGCCGACAGAAGGAAGGGACCAGAGGATAATAAGTGTGGGTCTTTGGCTATGGCTGGAAGCTGGGGCTCAAGTTAATATAGCGAGCGAATGGCAATGAGCCGCGGCAGACTGATGGACAACTCGCGCCGAAGTAGGTTTGTCGGGCGTGAATGCAGACGCTGCTTCAGTGACTTAACTGCAGATGCGTTGGGTTACTGACATGTGGGCCCAACGGGCATCTGGCCCGCATGTGAGTGACACACCAATTGCACCTGCAGTTAAGTCCGGTGAATGCGGCATTGACATTCTGGAGAGACGGTGACCGTTTCAGGTGGGAAGCGCACGCTAGCGATGGAAGGGGTTTCGGTGTGCAGTGTGTAACGCCCTCGATGCGGCTATAGCTCCCACGTGTCGAGGCACGACTTAGAGGCATAACCGCATTGAAAGCAATGTCGCAAGTCGGGCAATCATTACAACATCCCATGTAATATATAATAAAAGGGAGAGATAACATAGTTGGCTTACACTCGCCACGTCACATCAGAGTACATAAATAACATCCATCAAACAAACACTCATGGCCCGACTACGGCGCCAAAATGGAAAAGAACCCAACATGCGACAAGGTCCGGAATCGATAACCCCAACTAGGCACCGCTACTGATCATCTGGAAAGGACACGTAGTATCGCTGAGAGTCCTCGTCGAACTCCCACTTGAGCTCGTAATCGTCAACTGGAGCGGAATCACCTGGACCTGCATCTGGAGTTGTAGTATCTGTGAGCCACAGGGACTCAGCAATCTCACACCCACGCGATCAAGACTATTTAAGCTCATAGGGATGGATAAGGCAAATATAAGTGGAGCTGCAGCAGCGACTAGCATATGTGGTGGCTAACTTATACGCAAAAGAGAGCGAGGAGAGAAGGCGAAGCACGAGCGAGAAGCTAAAGGAACATCCTGCGCAAGCATAACTCCAACACCGTGTCCACTTCCCGGACTCCGCCGAGAAGGGGCCATCACGGTAACACACACGGTTGATTTATTTTAATCAAGTTTAGTTCGAGTCATCTACAACCGGACGTTAACAAATTCCCATCTGCCCATAACCGCGGGCACGGCTTTCGAAAGATCCATCCCTGCAGGGGGGTCCCAACTTAGCCCATAACAAGCTCTCACGGTCAACGAAGGAATAGACCTCCACCCAAGACACACCGATCAGACTCGGTATCTCGGTACAACAAGATGATTCGACAGGTTAAAACAAGTCCAGCAACACCGCCCGAATGTGCCGACAAATCCCGATAGGAGCTGCACATATCTCTTTCTCAGGGCACGCTCGGATAGGTCAAGCTACGAGTAAAACCAAACCTCAAGTTTCCCCGAGGTGGCCCCGCAGGCTGCCTGGTTCGGACCAACACTCAGAGGAGCACTGGCCC
>NC_041381.1:493249810-493252181 GCF_002162155.2 Triticum dicoccoides
GATGACCCTCGGGCTCCGGAAACCCAAGGGAAAAAGAGGCTAGGTGGCAAATGGTAAAACCAATGTTGGGCATTGCTGGAAAAGCTTTAATCAAGGCGAACTATCAAGGGGTTCCCATTATAGCCCAACCGCGTAAGGGACGCACAATCCGGGAACATAACACTGATATGACGGAAACTAGGGCGGCAAGAGTGGAACAAATCACTAGGCGAGAGGCCGAGCCTTCCACCCTTTACCAAGTATATAGGTGCATTAAGATAACATAGCAATATAATGATATCCCAACAAGAATATAAATGTTCCAACAAGGAACGGCTCCAATCTTCACCTGCAACTAACAACGCTATAAGAAGGGCTGAGCAAAGCGGTAACATAGCCAATCAACGGTTTGCTAGGACCATGGTGGGTTAGGGGTTCAACATGGCAATTGGGAGGCTGACAAGCAAAAGGTAGGCATCGTAGCATTGGCAAAGCAAAAGAGCGAGCAAACTAGCATAGCAAAGATAGTAGTGATTTCGAGGGTATGATCATCTTGCCTGCACAGTTGTCAGAGTTGACTGGATCCTCACAAGCAAACTCAACGGGCTCCTCGGTAGAGAACTCGTCTCCCGGCTCTACCCAACAAGACAAACAAGTAACAAGGATACAATCAACCACGGGCAAGACCAAGCAATATGATGAAATGACGATATGCTATGCGGGATGCGATGCGGGATGCAAAATGCAAGATATGACAGGAAATGCATGAACCTGGCATCAACTTGGAAAACCAAGTGTTCCACTGGATAGAGGGGATGAAATCGCTTGAAAACGATATAAAGATCATAGGAATCGGAGCTACGGTTTGGAAATGGCGAGCGTTTTAAGATATGACACCGGTCTGCGATTTACAGCAAGTAGGCATCTAAATGCAACGAAAAGAACATGCTACAGCCACCAAACATGAAAACAAAATACATGGCAGTGATGTACACAAGATGGTTGACAAAACACTAGCACTGAGCCATAGGCAAATTCATCCATTAAGAGGTTCAAACAAGCATGGCTAAAACGCAAATGCAAAACAGATTTCAGACTTAGTGAAATCAACACTAGTCTGAAATTTCAGATCACGAAGCTCTCTACGGAGCAGCAAAACAACATGATAGAAACCCTGAACATGACAAGTAAGAACATGGCATGGAGCTATTCATCAAGCTTAATAAAACACCCAAAGTGACCTGGGGCCAAAAGGGTTCACAAAATACTCTACCGAGCTCACGAACATTGCCCGAACACAATCAGTTTTCAGACTTAGTGAAAACTGAGACATGCTGAAATTTAACTCACGAAGGCATGTAAACGAGCTCGATGCACTCACTACGGTGCAAGTCATGGCAATGAAAGCATATAACCAGCAAGAAGGCACAAAGTGCTAGCTACACATGGCAAGAACGAAGGCATAGCGTGCATGGAACTCTAACGGTAGCATCGGCGAAATCGCAAACAAGTTGACGATCTGCCCCGATTAACAACGAAGCAAAAGTTGAGCTCGAATGAGTCAACCTAGAGCACTCCACAAATGCCAACAAAGACATGGATGGATAGAGCATGACATAAATATCAAAACTCCCTTACTGATCATCCTCAAAAGAGGCACGGATCGCTAAGAAACAAGCTGGACATATAGCATCATGAACTAAAATATCCCAGACTTAGTGAAAATCACTAAGTCCCTGAAATCTGCAATCTCAGGTACCTCTCTTCGCAAGCTTGCACAAGACAACACACACATCCTAAAAATGCATGGGTGGCACCTCTGGAGAGAAGACAAAATGCTTCACAATACATCCCAAAGGGGCACAGGCATATCATGCACGGATTAAACATAGCAAAAATGACAAAAGTGCATGATGAACTAACGGATCTGCAATTTAACTCACGAAGCCTCCTTCTAACAGCATTTAGGGTATCAAGATGACCTCAAACGCAAATGATGCAATGGAATGAAATGATGTACATGTCGAGACGAAGATTTTGATATATCATACGCCCAAAACGGAGCTACGGTTGCAAAGATACAAGCAGTCAAAGTTTGCATAAAAAAACTAGGGTTTCGGGGGAGAGAAGTCAACCGAATCCAAAACGGGATCTGGATCTGGCGGCACGGATCCCGAGGTGGCGCCGGAGTTCACTGTTCGCCGGAGAGGAAGGGACGCCGGGCTCCGGGAGGTCGCCGGAGAGGGGGCCGGGCGTGGAGGAGGCGGTGGCCGGCGACGAGACGGCGAGGGGTGGCGCGGCCGGGGTCGCCGGGCGGCGAGGGGAGCCGCGGGCGGCGGCGCGGAGGCGGCGGTGGTCCGCGGCGGCGGCGGTGGCGGGGCGCGGCGGCGCC
>NC_041381.1:493252567-493257950 GCF_002162155.2 Triticum dicoccoides
GTCCAAATGAGGTGCGGTTTTCGCCCACACGATCGTGATCGAACGCTCTAGGACATGGAGCAGAGTTTGGTGGGTTTTGGGCCAAATTTGGGGGGTGTTGGGCTGCAACACACACGAGGCCTTTTCGGTCCCTCGGTTAACCGTTGGAGTATCAAACGAAGTCCAAATGACCCGAAACTTGACAGGCGGTCTACCGGTAGTAAACCAAGGCCGCTTGGCAAGACTCGGTCCAATCCGGAAATGTTTAAACCCCACACAAGAAAGAAAGGTAGAAATGACCACCGGAGGAGAACGAAACGCCGGAATGCAAAACGGACAACGGGGAAAATGCTCGAATGCATGAGATGAACATGTATGCAAATGCAATGCACGAGATGGCATGATAAGAGATGCACGAAAAAGAAAAACAACACACGGAGACAAAGACCCGAACCCGAGAAATAAATATAACTTGACACCGGAAACGGCAAGAGTTGGAGTACAAATGGGGAAAGTTACATCTGGGGCGTTACACAGTGGCACTAAGATCGGTCGCTCACGATAGTACATACTCCCTACCATACTACCATAGTACCCTCTCTAGCTAGGCTGTTTTATAGATTGTCGTTGTGATGGACGATATACATGAGCAGGGCGCTCCGAGTATGACCGTTGGTGTTGAGCCAGGTGAATACATGCTCGGCGTTCGCGTAGGCCTCCATCAAACGTCTAAACAGTAATGTCAGGCACCGCCGGGGCGCGCAGGTGATGGGCTCGCCGTTTGCGTTGCGCCATGAGCAGGACTTTGATTTAGAAGGAGACGTGCATGCATTAGCATGCTTTGACAGCGTGAGCATGAGTGTCTGACGCAAATTATTTCATTTTCATTTGGCTGACGAGGGTGCGTTGCAGCGACGAGTCCGTGGTTTGATTCCCCACATACGCATAATTTTGGTTTTTATAGTATTTCTTTCTCCATTGACAGGTAGGCTCGCGTAGATAGATAAAGAACACGAGCTGATGAGGCACATGCGGACTGTTTGACTGGTCAACCAGAGAAATACGGAGCTATACACTGAGCCAGTGACCGTATAATCACCATATCTCGTATACATTGATCAAAGTGAGCTATCAAGACAAGTTCGATGACCGCCAATGCATTTTACTCGGTAAAAAATGACCAGGATTGAAGGGGAATCCAAATTTCCTTCGTCTTCTGTCATTGAGCTCTTGACAAACCAATGAACTATATGGTTGTCTGGCCACTCCACCCCAGAGGTCTCACCAAGCGTCGTTCATGCCATCGCACCGCACACTAACCGGTAAGGCAGCGATGGCATCCCGCCGCGCCGAGTTTCTCGCCGCCCACGACCGCACACAAAATGGTAGGGAAGCGATGGCATCCCGCCGGGCCGAGTTCATCGCCGCTCGCAACCTCACAACTATGTGGGAGGAATTTGAAGGTGCCAAGGCCGAATGGGCGGTAGAGCAAGAGGCAGCCAAAGCTGCACAGAGGGAGCGGAAAATTCAGAAAGCACTCAAGAAAAGAGAGGCCCACCGCCGCAAGAAAGAAAAGGACGCACACGCTGCTGCAGAGAGGTCGGCGAAGATCCAAGCACGGTGGGGGTGTCACCGACAAAGCCGGGAAGGAGAACGATGGTGTTTGGCTAGCATGTGAGAAGTAGTAGTACTAGTAGTTAGTGTGTGTGTTTGTGTCTGAGTAGGAGCATGTACCTATACTACTAGTTACTACTGTAGTTTTTAGATCAAATTACTAGTACATTAGCCTAGACTAGTTGGAAAAATTCCTATCCTATGCATCAAATGGCATCTCTTTCTCTATAGGAATTGAGCTGCATGTCATCTCACTTCCTATGATTTTCATATTCCTATAAAATTCCTATCCTATGAACGAAAGGAGGCCTCTGTTGGAGTAACTACTGTAGCTAGCAGTACTGCTGGTACAGTAGTTTTCTTCAAGAAGCGGAATTCAACGAAGTCATGATGGTTCCTTCGTCCGAGCAACTTCAAAGTGGGAAGTGGGCCTGTGATTTGACGGCTCATTAGTCATTGTTACTGCGGCGCGACAACCGGGGTGACTCTCCCTTGGCGTTCTGCGTGCATGGCAAGTGGACCAGGATGGTCGACGTCCCACATGTTGGCGAACAGAAGTATTCTTTTCGATATCGAGGAGCAAGAAAACTGTGTGGTATAGTATCACTGCTGATTGGTTCTCAAAAAAAAAATAGCGTCACTACTGATTTATAATTATTTTTTATTTCTGATGAATGCTAGCATTTCAACTCTTACGACGAAGGGTGCCAAACACGACACGTGTTGGATGTCCCACACGTGAGCGAAAGGAGTGGGACATGAACATCGTGGTAGAGCCCAGTGTAAAAAAAAACCAGCGTGGTAGAGCGTCTCCACTTCTTCCACTTCTGGGTCGGAGACCACACGTAGTAGTACTTAGTGGTATGAACGATACGAAGTGCGACCTGGAGAGAAAGACACGTCTAGTTGGAAGGTCTCGGGGCATACACGTAAACAAATATAAAAGTTAATATGTGCCTCCAACTAATATAGTAGTAGTAGAGTACTTAGGCATGTACTCCATAACATCACCGTGCATTGCACGTACAACATTTAGTGGTAGTACGTAGTAAGAGACAAATGCCGCCCAAGAGTTCCCTTCTCGACCTACTTTTGGGTGTTTGGTAGAGTGTATGGAGGGTGCATGAGTCCACACTAGTTTAGCACAAATACACTAGAAGCATGCATGAAGAGAGCATGCATGAAGAGGGGTGTTGAGTTGAGCATGCATGAAGAGGGAACAACTATGCTGAGACGAGAATGCAACCAAACACACCCTATATGCCACACATGTTCATACCATTTGTGCCTTTCTACTTCACTTACTGCGCTACATTACTCAGGTTCGTACGTCCACTCCTGGGTACATGTCCATCTTGTAGTTCCAGTCCCACGTGTTCTTCATATAGATGGAACGATCCTTGCATAACACGTGCACCTTGATGCTAGATGTCTCGCGTGTTGGAAAAAGGATGAACAAATCTCACGTAAAAAAATAGAGTGGAAGAACATAGATTCCCGACGACCGAGAAGGAGCAAGGAACCTCGTGGTGGAGCGTCTGCACTCATAATATTTAATATTATTCAGCGATATAAAATCAACCAATCATCTCCATAGTGGACTGGAAGAGTACGAAACACGGCAGCCCAGTGTAGTTACATCATACTAGTACATGGCTAACCCACGCTATCACCATATTTCTTGGCTTTCATGCGACACCTATCTCTAGTAATCCAGCAGCCTGTATCGCTTCTCCCTCCTCGTCTCTATCAAAGTGCGGCGGGCTGGCGTTTTTGCCGTCTATTGAGGTCGGTTAACTCATCACATGTTAGCGACATGCTAAGAGCATTCTAAAAAAAATTCCTTTCACGTCCCGTTTACAAAAAGAAAAAAAATCCTTTCACGTACGAATTTGACTGTATGCTTTGAGCAACTTGCATGTCCTATACTTCTCCTGTTTGATACTCTAACTTAGCTAGAGGTTAGACTAAGTCATGACTAACCCTGAACTAACTGTAGCCGAAGAGGTGTTTGGATGACAGGGTTAGATTGACAATAAATGCACTTGATGAAGAGAGAAAAGTGATTTTTCAGTGGTCCCAATGAGAACTATCTCCAGTTAGCACCTCTTGGGTGGGATAGTTTTTTTTGGTGGGTTCGGTGTAACTTGCTCCAATTTAAACCCTCATGCTTGGATACTTTCGGGCTATCTGAGCCCCAACTAGCTCAAACTAACTCTAACCCATGGATCCAAACAGGGCCTATGGCCAGTCTCGACGCGGAGCAGTCGCGTGCACCGGGAAGCAGCGCTCTCACGACCGTCGCGCCACTTCAAAGCCGGCGCCAGTGAGAGGTCGCCTCCACTCTGGCTGGGCATTAATGTGGCACTGACGCTCCAGGGCAACATTGACCGTTTCACGCGGGAAGCGCACGCTGGCAAGGGAGTATAGGTTTTGAACCATTTCAGGTGTAGTACTGGTAGTTTGCAAAACTACTCAATTATTGCACTTAGTTTCCTAAGAAATTATGGTAAAAAACGTTACTCCACAGCCCGCTTCCCTTATCCTTCCTCTTCCACCGCCCGTGCACGTCCGCGGGAAGCGACCGGTCAACCCTTATGTAGGAGTGCTAGCACAAAAAGATGCATGCATGGCCACTAAAATTTCCATATTAAAGCGCTGCTCCGGCAGGAGTATGGCGTATGTTGTTACCTTCGGCCAGGCCATGACTACCGGGCGATGGCGACCAGAGAAGAGGCGACGGGAGGGGAATGAATGCATCTATTATTTCGGTTCGCCTTCCGGCTTAAATAAATTCGCATCATCACGTGTACCCGCGGGTGCACAAATTGTAACATACGTGTCTACTTAAGTGGGCATCACGTAACTGGTGTGTGTGTGTGAGAGAGATTCTGAGAGACAGAGTGCGTGTGTGCGACTCTACTCTTCGGACATGTACTCAACCTTTTGCATCGGGATATAAGTATAGTGGTATTTTACTTTAGCTAGTGATTTACGTGGCCATGTTAACGTGGTTCTGTCAAAAAAATGTCACTTCCTGCTCGTGATTTGAGTTATATAGTTACAAGCAAGATTCTCATGCATTGCACGGAACATCAATATGCATTTTTTTACAAAACACCTCTTGTGATTGACCCATGCAGGAGTAATCCCATGTGTAAAAACTAATGATATCTCGAGAATTTTATCGGAAAACTGGTATCTCTAGAATGTCATCAAAAAATTAAAGATGAGAGATAAGGCGAAGAGGAGTGGAGCGTGGTAGTGACTGGTGGTCGGAATGGGAGGAGGCATGGGGATGGACGGCGCCAGCAGGCGGCAGTGGCCACCATGCATGCTAGATTGTTCCAGAGACTTGTTCCCTTTTTAATTGCTGAGCAATGAGGTTGTGGGAGATCAGGATGTGGAGAGAGGTGCGGGTATCTCTTGTAAAATTATCATAGTTTGCTTTCTATCCATCAGATATAGATCATACGGTATGTATTAAAAGATGGCAGGCACACCATCATCGCCAACTCATTTTTTATAAGGGTACAGATGATAAGTTTGCTGACTACTAAAGTAAAGTGGAATTTGTCCATGTTATGCAGGTAAATTAAGGTGATTGTTTATCATACGGGTAAGGTTTGATGAAGGGTGGTAGGAACAAATGCTCCGCCTAGAGCATGTGTGTGTGTGTGATGGAGTCTTAGTGTGTGTGTGGGGTGTGTGTGTGTGTGAGAGAGAGAGAGATAGAGATGGAGTCTTAGTTTGTGTGTGTGTGAGAGAGAGAGATGGAGTCTTAGTGTGT
>NC_041381.1:493258521-493265324 GCF_002162155.2 Triticum dicoccoides
TTCGGGGATATAGGGGAAGAGTGAGAGGCGGGGGGGGGGGGTAGCTAGAAGGAGATTGTTAAGTGTGAGTGTGTGTTTTACCCATCCAGGCGGAATTTATGTGCACACAAGAGGAGAACGATTCGATGTGGCGTTAGGATTGAGGGTAATTAACTACGTATGGAGACATAGAGACCTTGAACGTGCATGCACTACAAAAAACATACACTTCCGTGATGATATGTGTTTGTCACAGTAGGTCGCGTTTTTTGTCATGCATGTACATCCATGACAAATTTATGACAGAATCAATATAGTCATACCTGTGCTGTCGTAGAAGTGTTCCATGACATTACCAAAATTATCATCATGGAAGTGTCCACTTCCATGACGATAAATCGCGCGTCACATAAGTGCTTTCGTCAAGGGTGACCGACACATGGCATCCACCGTAACGGAACTCCGTTAAGCTATCGGGTCGGGTTTTGGATCCAATAACCCGTTAACAGCCCCGACCAATGGGGATTTTCCATGTGTAAAATCATCATTGGCTGGAGGAAACACGTGTCGGCTCATCGTTGGGACAGATGTCATCCACTCATTGGACAGAAGGCGCCTATGATATGTGGACACGTGGCACGGCCCAACAGTGGCCCATTCCTGTAAAAAGGCCGACCCGTTTGACTTGGTCAAAAGGTGGCGGGCCGGCCCATGGAAAGCCTGTTAACGGCCTGTTCGCGTGTAGCCCATTTACAGCCCGCTAACCCAAGGCCCGTTACGATCTATCCGAATTAGGCCCAGTAGCGTTATCTGGGCCATCAAATATGATTCCAGCCTGTTTTCACTTCTAGCCCATGTATGGCCCATGACGTCGTTTGGCCCATATGAGGCCCTTTGTAACTATTGGCCCATTAACGGCCCGTGTTGAAACTGGCCCGTAATGAACAGTGTATCACTTTACACCCATAAACGGCCCATGGTGAAACTGGCCCGTAATGAACAGTGTATCACTTTATACCCATTAATGGCCCGTTATTCCATTGGGCCGTTTCCAGCCCAAGTTATATTTCGGCCTTCTGAGGGCCCATTTATTCTTGGGCTCATTTGCAGCATTCGATTACTTACGGCCTGTTACTGTCATTTTCTGCTTGTGGGCCAAATTCAGCCCGTCGTTACAGTCGGCCCGTTTGAGGATCGTTAATCTATTGGGCCATTTTCATAGCATCACCAAATACGACCTATTAACGGCCCGTTATGGTCAGCCCATAAAATGTACGATTTCCATTAAAGGCCCGTGTACGGCCCATTAAACGCCCGTACAATACCCATAAATGAGTCAGCCCTTACAAGGCCCATGGATCCTACGAGACATAGAAGGCCCATGGTCCTACGAGACGTAGAAGGCCCATGGATCCGACGGCCCATTGAAGGCCCATGGAGCCGACGGCCCATTGAAGGCCCATGGGTCCGACGACCCATTGAAGGCACATGGGTTCGACGGCCGATTGAAGGCCCATGGATCCGACGGCCCGTACATGACCCATGGATCGTACGGCCAATGAAGGGCCATGGTCGGGCGAGTTGGCACCCGTTTGAACGATATAGCATATTCAAAGAATTATCCTACTCAATACTATCACCTCTAAAAATCATACACTATACAACAAAGAGATCAAGGCATAGAAAGGTAGAATAATCCTACACTATACAATAAGGAAATTACAGGTGATTATACCCATTGGGCATTATGGTTCGACACAGGTGTTAATAAAGCATACACAAATAGCAAATTACATACACTGGGCAAATACAGCTCATACATCATGGACGTGCATCAACTTAACTCCATTTGAACTATAATCGATTGGCTGGATTCAGGTAGCACAAATTTTAGTCTGCAAAATCTCCAGATCCTTCATGGTTACCTCAGTGTCTTGTTTCATTTTTTTGACTCCTGCATCTAATACCTGCATGTCCAGTCTCAACTTGTTGATTAAATGTTGACAATCATGTACACATTGTCTTGCCACCTCTAGTTGATGCTCGAGAACATCAGCACATTCCAATTCCAATCCATAATCATTCGGTAATGGCCATGCTGCACTGCTCGCAGATCTTTGTGTTGATGTGACTTCATCCTGAAATGTTTCTGTACGTACACATGACTAGGGAAAAAATATAGTTACAACAGTGAAACGAGCAAGACACTATTTTGTGCTACATGGCAAAACAGGACTAACAATAATGTTACACGTCATGAAGCATAAGCAGGTGATATTTTAAAAATTATAAGAAAGATAATCTGTGCAGCCTGCATATAGAAATCCCTCTTAATTCACCAGAGGAGCATGATGTTGGGGCCCAATCGAAAACACAGACAAGTTACAAATTTAGACAGCATGTTGCGTATAAGCAAGCAATTGGCCATTCTGTATCTCAATTAAAGTCTTAGGGAGCATAATGAACAACAGAGGGTTTCATACAAACATACGACAATAGGCAAAACTATGCAATCATTAGCGTAGTATAAACTAGATTGTGAGCCTCATGCAATAATAGTTGGTTAATAGACTTCAAAGCTTCAGGCACACTTTGGCAGAGTAATTAAATGGTAAGGCCTTTAATTATGTCAACTAATAGTTATACAAGTACCAAACATTAGGCATGATTATTTGGGCATCTCATTAACTGAGGACAAATAAAGCAATTGAAAAGAGCAAATTAACTATGCCTGAAACAAACAAGGAATTGAACTGTTGAGTTGCATACAATGACTTACCTTAGCAGGTTGAAGAGGCTCAGCGCAGCTCCTACTTCTCTTGCAAGGCTCCTTCCTAACATCTTGTACTTGGAAATCCTCAATCTTATCTTCATTGCACCCCCTCTTCAAGGTGACACAAACTAGTTACTCGTCTCCTTGGAAGATAAATATGCATACTTTCCAGTCTGTGAACACAAAATGATGAGATTATAACAAAACAACACCACATAATGAAACATGCCGCATCTCTTGCACTTGCACACAATGAAATGAGCATTTACTATGTCTGCACTATGTAAAAACTAGGCATACCTTCGAACTGGATCTCCAGGCACTCTTGGAGAGCCTACTGTAGTGTACGGCCAAACCTTTATGTCACCTATGAGTTAGACAAGGCCCCACTACAGCATCCCTTAGTGTTTAAATCATTGACAAGCTCTGTTAGAGTGTTAGGTCAAGAACAACAAGTAATCAAAGTAAACAATCCTAGTATGGCTAGCTGATGCAAACAAGCAATTGAACAGATGTGTGAGCAAATCTTACATATCAAGAAAAGAAGCAAAGAAGGAGGCTTAAACACCATCACTTGACTGACCAGATTTAAGGGGCATTTAAACATCATGTGCAACATATGAACTAACATAAACATTGCATATTCCAGATTCTACAATGGAATGCACATGTATTAGGTTATGCCATGTATGATGATGCCTAAATGTACAGATAGCATGCAGGAGTGATTCATCATTGCACGCACAATTGAATTGTAGGTTAAGGGCCAGTTCGATTCCGCCTTTTCAGGGCATATTCTCAAAATAAGCCGTAAAAGATGTAAAGAAGTCATTTTTGAGTTATGGGCTTGGGCTTAACTAATTTCGCTTTGGAGGGGGGTGTTTTGGGTAGAACGTCACTAAAAATTGAAGGGAAGGGGAATAGTGAAATGACTCTGTTGTCTGCCTATATTACACTCAAAATGCAACTGCTGACGCCCGTGTCACACCTGACCCTCAAGTAAAAACAAACACGCAAGTATTCATTGCCTACCCGCTTGCATCTCCTCTTCCCTTTCCCTCTACCTCGATCCCCTGCCTACAGCACTAGGGTTCCTCCAGCGAGCCGTCGCCACTAGTCCTATCTGGCCTGGTCCTCGACGATGCTATGTCCAGCTAGGATACATGGCCGGCGAGTAGGGGAAAATCTCCCTGGCTGCTCCTCCCTCTGGCGCCGCCCCTCATTCTCATGGTCTTCAGCAGCTGCTCCATTGTGGTTCGTCCAACGCACTACTCCGGCGGGCGCTGCACAACTATGGCTGATGCCACACTGCAGCAGAAGGCATCTTATTCCCCCTCCCCACCTCCTAGGCCATGGCCTTGAGGTGCTGTTGAAGGATGAGCTCATCCAACAAGGTGAGGATCTCCTCTGATTTTTTGCCAAATTTTCATTCTGATCCACTATACGATGAATTGCTATGAGCTGATTTTGCTGCTGCTATATGATGCATTGCTATGAGCTGCTCTTACTGCTGCTATATGATGAATTGCTATGAGTTGTTGCTGTTGTATGATGAGTTGCTATGAGCTGCTGCTCCTGCTATATGATGAATTGCTATGAACTGCTGCTGCTGCTATATGATGAGTTGCTATAAGCTGCTCCTGCTGCTGCTATATGATGAATTGCTATGAGCTACTCCTACTGCTGCTATATGATGAATTGCTATGAGCTGCTCCTGCTGCTGTTATATGATGAATTGCTATGAGCTGCTGCTGGTATATAATGAATTGCAGACTGCTGCTGCTATATGATGAGTTGCTATGAACTGCTGCTGCTATATGATGCTTTCAGGTGGTGCTGCTATATGATAATAACCAGCCACTTGGACCATCGAATTTCAATAAATAATTGTTCTTCATTTAAATGTGGGTCATGCGTTCTTCGTTTAAATTAGGCATTGGGATATCTATGGAAAACATTGACCAAAGTAGATTGTTCCAAGTAGATGGTATCTTTGTATTTGCATTTTGAGCAAATAGTGATGGTCTATTTTCCGATCATATTAATTACTGCACTGGGTTCAATTTGTGATGTTTGCAAGTCAAATTAATTTCCATATGGGCAGCAAAATGAAAAAAATATAATGCAATCTGGACTTTCCACTGATCATACCAAAGATAAGCTGAAAACGCAATGAAAAGAACTGGTTGGCTTATTACATGGAGCTTATATTCACAGGTGCTTATTTTCTTAGGATAACTCGTAATAACTGTCCCTAAGAAACTTGGATAATAGAACTGGCATACAAATAACTGCAATGGAGGAGTGACGTACCATAGCACACTATATAGGCTCACCGCTGCCTCTCCTTTTTTGCGATGTTCCATGAAATTGCCACATACATGTTGTACTTTTTCATTGTGTAACCCTATCTGTAAGTTGACACGGCTAATTTCAGACATCTCTACATGATACTACATTGCATATCCCTTGCGCATATTTAAACCACCAATTAACGATTGTGTGCGTACCATAAACTAGCCATGACTCTGTATGCTGGACTAGCAGGCACTCTAAGGGAGCCTAATGTAGTGTACTGGAATTCCTACATGCCACCTACGATTTTGTGTAATGTACTGCCCCTGTTCCTAAATATATGTCTTTGTAGAGATTCTAGTATGGACCACATACAGATGTATATAGATGCATTTTCGAGTGTAGATTCACTCATTTTGCTCCGTATGTAGCCTATAGTGGAATCTCTAGAAAGACTTATATTTAGGAACGGAGGTACGAGGTAGTATCATGTATGACATCTAAATATCTAATTTAGCAGACAGTGGTAGAAATCATTGTCTGCACAAAGGGATTACTGGTGGAAAATCCTAGCAAAGCACGCTGGCAGGCACAGAACAATACAAGAGAGAGAGACACGCTTACAAGATCATAGCAATGCCTCAGTCCAGGATCTTGGTTGGCCAAGCTATTAGATCCAGAAGAAACATCGTCCTTGTAGTTTTTGCCAGCTGCATAACAGGTAACAACAACCGGTTAGTATATTTGAAGTACATCAGGCAGGTGATCCTGGACGGGTTTAAAGGTGACAAGTACCTAGGCCGTGGCGGGTGCTTGGCATCTCTCCAGACGGTGGGAATCAGGTTAGAAACGTCAAGGGTGATGATGTTGTGCTGGCTGTCGGGGTCTGGTAAGGAGATCTAGAACCGTCGAGTAGGGTGTTTGTGGAGCGGCTCCGGTAGGGTGGACTACGGTGTGGGCGAAGCGGATCTGTGGTCGTGGACGAGGGCATAGGTGAAGCTGCTTCGATGGTTGGGTTTAAGGATGGTGTCGACGATGCGGATCTGCGGCCGTGGACGGGGCGTCAGAAGCTGCTCCGGTGGTTGGGTTAAGGATGGTGTCAACGACGCGGATCTGCGGCCGTGGACGGGGCATCAGAAGCTGCTCCGGTGGTTGGGTTAAGGGTGGTGTCGACGATGCAGATCTGCGGCCGTGGACGTGGCGTTAGAAGCTTCTCTGGTAGGTTGGATGAGGGTCCGAGGAAGCGGATCTGAGGCCGTGGACTTGTGAGTTGGCAAAGCAGCCCCGGTAGGTTTGAGAATGGTATAGGCGAACTACTCCGGTAGGGTTGACGATGGTGTCGGCGAAGCGGCTCTGGTAGGGTTGAGGAAGGTGTTGGTGAAGCGGCTCCGGTAGGGTTGAGGAAGGTGTCGGCGAAGAGGATCAGAGGCCGTCGACGGGGGTGTCGGTGGGGCGGCTCCGGGGGGTGCGGACGAAGCGTCTCCGGTGGGGAGTACGAATGAGCCGCTGCAGATGTGCGGCGGTTGATGAGAGTACCGACGAAGCAGATCCGGCGCCATGGACAAAGACTGGCACTGAATGGGCTGTGGTATAGTGCTGGATGAGCAGTCTACTTGTTTCTAGGGGAGGTGGGGGGTAGATGTGGCCGCAGAAGCAGATCCGGCGAGGTGGACGCCGCTGGCAGTGAATGGGCTATGGTACGCCGGTGGATGAGCAGTCTAGGGTTTCGAGAGGGGAGGGGAGAAAGGGCGATGAA
>NC_041381.1:493265736-493343912 GCF_002162155.2 Triticum dicoccoides
GACGTGATGTAAGATGCTCTGGTGCTGTGGAGTTAGTAGTTTTTGCGGGAGGGGGAGAGGAAATGGGGGTGCCGTGTAGTGGGGGGAACCGAAAGTTACCAAAGCAGCCCCGACCTATCATGTAGATGAGGGCGGTATTGTAACTGTTGGTCTCCGTGCACCAAGGACAAAAGGGGGATTTCGCATGCTAAAGACTAAGGTGGCAGAAATTTTAGAAGGAGGCCGGAGATTTTGCCGCCCGCGGGATCGTTCATATCCGGTTTCAACTAATTTTGGACCGTGCTAGCGGGAAGGACATGCTAGACTGTTTACAAGGGGCACGCGTCAGCAGTTAATAAGTGGTGTGAAGTCCACACCAGAAAAAAGACAATAACTCGGGATGATGCGCCGATAACTTGGACGTTCACACGGGCGCGGCCAATCGTACGGGTGTAGTGGCTCGTTCACAAAAAAGGGATCAAACGCTCAGCCTATGTATTTCTCGTGTAAATAGATAATTTAGTGCCATTGGTTATTTACTTTAAACATAATGCATTGACATGTTAGTGTAGAGGCGCACAAAAAGAAATGGATATTGTAGTCAGCTACTTAAAAGTGTTACCTCATATTATTACATAGCCTCCATTTCATAAATTGCGTACCCGTTGAATTCATATATGAATATTACATAAATTACTTCAAAATAGAAACTTAAATCATCCAAGACTAATGAATTTGAATGCAAGAGTAACAATGGTGCATGTACATGATAGCTACATTGGTTGTTTGAAGAAACATCACTGTAACTTTGGCATGCACAACTGAAAATATTTATTTAAATAGAAAAAAATGTGATATGTGAGTGTCCAATCTTTATAGCATTGAATCGATATTGTACCTTTGGCCACGATACGAAGTAGATATTAACTTATGGTCAAGCGATGCACGTCCACGATCACTAGATAGTGATACGTGAATGAATTGTGCAATCTCTCTCACACGCATACATATCTCATTTCCATGTGGATATCGGAATCACATACGTGCACTTCATGTATTTCTCTCCCTCCGCCAGGGTTAAATTTGTCTTTCTACCCCGTCCTACAAGTCTCTCACACAGAAACACACACGCTCTCTATGTCTAACACGCCCACCCCTTTAATTCCGCCCACCCACAACCACTAATGTCTCAAAGTATAATAATGTCTCTCACACATATGCTATCTACCTATCCCTTAATATAGCTAGATATGTGTCACACAAACTCCTTCTCCCTACTAGCAAGATGCCCATGCGTTGCATGGAACATCAAGATGCATTTGTATGAGAAGTTTATCTTGTGGGACAAAAGGATGAACGACAGAATGCCTTATTTGCAAATGCGGAGAGGGGTGTGGGTATCTTTTTGCAAAATTGCCATAGTTTCCTTCCTATCCGTCGGATATAAATCGGATGGCCTATATTGCAGGATGGCAGGAACACCATCATCACCAACTCTGTTTTTATAAGAGTAGAGATATCTGAGTGTCACTGCCCCCCCCACACGCACACACCCACACTTCCCAACATCGAAGGAGTAGGGTGACACCTCAATCTTGATACTAATCTATCAACTGGCTTCTCTCTCAAACACACACACACACACTACCCGGCACCGAACGAGTAGGGTGGCACATCGATCTTGATAATAATCTCTCTACTCCTCTTTCAAACACACACACACACACACTCGCTAGTTGTGCCTTTGTGCCTACCGCGCACACTCTCGATACGTATTTCTCTCCCCCCCAACAATGACAGCAGAAGGGTGACAACTCGATCTGATCATAATTTGTCAATTGGTTTCTCTCTCAAACATTGTGTCTTGGTGCCTCGCTCGGTAGCCCCCTCGATATGTAGACTTCTCGCGCGCGCACAGCTATAGTGACAATGACGCTGAACCTAGTGTGCCTTGTTTTTACCGGCCTCATGTGATAGCTTTCGCCCTGTTTTCTCTTAATTAACAAGGAAACCTTTTCTTTGTTACTACTAGTGAATCTGAAATCATTCGGGCAGACATAAAATATATCACTTCAACCCAATTATCGCAGCAACTATTTTAAAAGAAATTAGCTAGCTGCCCGTGCGTTGCACGGAACATCAAGATGCATTTGTATGAGTAGTTTATTTTGTGAGAGAAAAGGCTGAACGAGGGAAGGCCTTATTTGCGAATGTGGAGAGACATGTGGGTATATTTTTGCAAAATTGCCATAGTTTCTTTCCTATCCATTAGATATAAATCTGACGACCTATATTGTAGGATGTCACGCACACCATCATCACCAACTTTGTTTTCTACTCCCTCCGTCCGAAAATACTTGTCATCAAAATGGATAAAAAGAGGTGTATCTAAAACTAAAATGCGTCTAATACATTTCCTTTTATCCATTTTGATGACAAGTATTTCCGGACGGAGGGAGTATTTGTCTTTTTAGAGATTTCAACAAGTGACTATGACCGGAACTTACCAACGTACTCAAACAAGTAGTCCATAATTTTGATGTTACCCTCTTTTCTTGGCGGTGCACTGCCATCTGGATACCTCATAAATAAATCAAGGACAAATCTAACCCCTTCCTGAAAATACATACAGAGCAAAATGAGTGAATCTACACTCTAAAATATGTCTACATACACATCCGTATGTGGTAGTCCATTTGAAATCTGAAAAAGACAAATATTTAGGAAAGAATGGAGTATATATAAGAGTAGACATGGAGATATATCTCCAGCATGGTCTACAACAAGAATGTGTTGGGCTGGTTAGCGCCAGATGCTTGCAACGCGATGACATGAGTTTGAATGATGTCTTTTAACTTTAGATTTTTATATTATATATTACTCTACTTATTTAATATATACTTCTTTCGCTACTGTACTGACAGTGAAACCCATAGAGTACTTAGAATACAAGATTAAGGATGGACTTGTTTCTTTTTAACTTTCTGTACGAAGCTGTAGCCACCCTGCAAGTCACATGTACACTGCACATGCAATTAACTTTTTATAGAGGGACAATCATACAGGCAATTAACTCAAATGGATTGTATATAAATCTATTATTTCCAGCATAAAGAGCATCTCCAACGGCAACCGACAAATTTCCTCCCGTTTCCTTCCGCGGAGGACGACATCAAACGCCAGCGGCATACATTTTCACAACTCTAACCAACCAGATGAAATTCGTGCAAACACGGATTGATTTCATATAAGCATGAAGGATTTCGTATAAAAAGCCGGATCTTCATATAAACATGATGGATTTCATTACATTTACATGAACTAAGAGGTGCCAATCCGGCTCTCTTGTATAATTAATACTCCCTCCGTCCGGAAATACTTGTCCTAGAAATGGATGTATCTGGACTTATTTTAGTTCTAAATGGCCGCCCACGGATCCCTTTGTCTTCCTCATGTCCGTCAGACACTTGCGGGGTTGACGAAGGTCCTCGGAAGAGACGAAGCAGCAAAGAAACCACCTGAATCTGCGGTCGTCGCCTCGGCGGTGGCCTTCATGGGTCCCAAGTGGCGGCGGCCTCCCGTGTTCTACTTCTCCTTGATGATGGCGGCAGACACGGAGAAGCTGGCCACCAACTCGTCGCTCTCCACGCACCCGGCTTCTGTCTCTGCCTCCATGGCGCTGCCGCAGGCACGGGAGGCGCGCCCACAGACACGGGAGGCGCGGCCATCGCAGACACTGGTGGCGCGGTACGACGCAGCTGCGATGGTGCCCGTACCGGCGTGCTCGCCCCCGTGCCGGGATGGAGCAACTCGCCACTCCTCATCGATCTGAACTGGAGCGGCGAGTTGCTGAACCACGCGCCTGCTTGGGGCGGCAACTGGCTCCGTCGGGCCAAGCGAGGTTGGTGAAGCACCAAGCGGCCTCGCCCATATCCGGAGGGCTCGGCGGGCCACCCAGCCGGGTAATATGCCAGAGAACGGCTCATCGGAAGCCATCGGAAGAGTGGAGAAAATGGTGAAGGAGGAGATGGGGGAGCGGCGGAGGGGTGCGATTCTTGCCCGCTGTCTGTCTGGCCTCGTGTAAATAGAGGCGGACGGTAGGAGCTTGGCCGGCGTCTGGCCTTGTTTAAATTGAGGGCAGACGGAGGAGCTCGTCCGGTGTTGCATTTAATTCTGGCCCGCTCATGACCAGACATGTGGCCGGAGTAGGATTCTCAGTTTGCATGCGGGTTTAATGGAGGGGTTTAATGGAGGCACCGGGCGTGCAACGGGCGGTGCAGTACTATTCGATTTGACAGCAGTAATGAGCCGTCAAATCACAAAGGCCCTCGCCTCTTGTGAAACCAACCGAGCTAGACTGCCCCGCCCTCTAGCCTTTTAAAAAATGTATACTTTTGTATAGCAGTAGTATCGATGGATTGCGCCATGGAGCAAAACTTGAAATTAAAAAAAGGTGGTAGCGCTCGTCGCCAAATTATGCATATAGTATACTATTAAAAAGGCTAGTCAGAAAAATGGTGTCCAGCACAACCCACCCTCAAATAAAACTAAGCATCTTGGAATTCTTTGACAAAACTAAGCACCCTAAAATTCTTTGACAACTAAACTGTTGGCTATATGATGTTGGCCATATATATTGTACGTATATAATGTGAAGAAACGAGTGGTAGTACTATACCAACTAAAAGATGAAATGTAAGAAATACTAGTATGTACGTACTGAAGAGTTAAAGTAACGATAAGAAACATAATATAGTTCTGCTGGGGGCTCAGCACAACACACCCCTCAAATTAAATTAAGCACACATGAAATTAAACTTTGCAACTATTCCGGAGATACTGCATTTGAACCACCATGAGCAACGACACTGCCACCTTACTCGGAGTCCTTGTCCACGTCCTCGACTTCGTTCTTGTCCCTCTTCCTCTTGGCTGATACTTCTTTGCTTGAACCGCACACTTGGCTCTTGCTCTTCATCCAACCCTTGTAGATATTGAAACAAAGGTAGCCATCCATTGCAGCGTAGTGGATGTGGTCTATATCTAGTACATTCCGCTGCCATGCATAACGATGAAACGTGTATGGGGGTTTCTCCAGTTTACTGTACGAAGGATGAACCATGGCTCCTGCCAGGGTCAGCATTGAAGGCTGACGAGAGGACACCAGCTGATTCTTTTGGAGGTCAAAGATGTTGACTACAACGAGGCCTATCCGACCCAAGACTTCTTTGTCGTTACCAAAGTCTACAGTAATGAATTTGACTAGGTTTGCTCTCGAGGAAGTCCTTAAAATCCAGGCATTCAACATCGGCATGGCATATGTGGTAGACCAAGCATAAGTCATGCACACAAACCTGGATCACGGCAGGCTTCTTCCTCTCTTCGTCCTTTAGATCCTTGTCTCATCCTAGGACTGTGGTGTACTCAACATCTAGCCCAGTGACCCGCTCATCATCTGAGCCTTAGAACATGCGTCTGAAGCGAGAAAGGCATCCTTTCACTGTCGTGGAAGAACAGGTGTAGATGACGTCGAACTCATCGCCGGTGATGGTTCTAACCTTCTACTCACTACCGATCGTGGAGATTTGGGACGCCATGGATTTGGGAGGAGGGTTAGGATTAGTGGAACTGCCGTAATGTGAATGGACGGGACGACTAGGAGTGAACCGCCGTAGTATTGAAGGACGTGCGGGGACGAGTAGGAGCGAACTGCCAGCGTGCGAACGGCAGGGTAGTGGCTTTCCATTCTCCCATGATACAGGCTTCCGAGAGCCCCTAGATCTGAGATCGAATGGTTGCATGGCGTGATTCTAGACCTATGGGTGAATATCCTATCCTGGAGGGTTATTCTGCAAAATTTCAGCAACTTAGCATGCGACCGTTTGATCTCAGATCCAAGGGCTACCAGCAGCCTGTATCATGGTCGCGCCTAACACGACCGTCACGTCGCTCGCGCGGTCGCGCCCTTGGAGATTTAACACGGTGCGTTAGGCTATCTGATGTTGGCATGTCATACATAGTCATCACTTGGTCACTCATACTACAGCAAGGTTAGCTATAAGGTTGGCTATAAGTGTATTTTTTTACTCCTCTCTATCTCTTTCTTCATACTCCCTCCGTCCCATAATATAAGAACATTTTTGACACTAGGACACAGGGAGTACTAGTATTTATTGCATTTGTCGAGGAGTGACCTCTTCCAATGAAATGGTGTTGCTAAGTTTGCTTCATTTAATTAGCTATAGACTCAAAATTGTCTTTTCACCTAGGTACATGCGCTTAGCACCTTTTCTTCCTTGGGTCACCAAACTAGTCTCTCTCTTCTTGATTAACTTGCCACATCAGACTTTATGCCTATGTGGCAAGCTTAGCACCTGTAGGAGCAATAAGGCTGCTTGTAATGGGAGTAGTATCATGCATGCCAACTATGCAATCTTGATGAGGTGACGTCGAATTAAATGAAGAAAAGAGAGAGTTGAGTATCATAATATGATACTACTGTAGTATCATATTAAATGATGTGCTACTATGTGTCATGCATGACAATAAATAAACTATCCTATGATACCAACACATGATACTATGCATTACGGATGTAGTATCATACAAAAGTATCATATGCATGATACTAGTATATGATACTCTCCATTACAACCAACCTAAGTACAATAGTGCGCTTTACATGGCATTTTTGCATATGTGGAGGAAAGAGAGGCAAGGAAAAAGTGGAGAAGTGGGCTCTCATGCAAGAGCCAGCCTCTGCTACATGGTGGAGCATTGGGAGAGGCACCTGTATGGAGGTGGTCAGGAATCGGGAGACTCACGCCGGTCATAGCGCCGCAGTTAAAATGATAATGGCAAGTCAAATCACGGGGCCCCACCTGTCCAGCAATAACTCGATGTCAAATCACACAGCCCTACGTTTGCAGCAGCCTACTCCCTCGTCTTCTCGCGTCTCTGTCGAACCGACTAGGCGGAACTGCCCCGCCTCCTACCGCGCAGGAAAAGTCCGCGCAGTATACTCCCTCCGTCTGGGTGACCAAGGTGGAGAGGAAAACGAGAGAACTTAATGTTTAGGGAGTATTTGCTAAGGTTGGTTGTAATGGTACTAGCCTTAGCAATTTTGATGAGGTGTCATAGAATTAAATGAAGAAAGAGAGAGAGTTTAGTACTATGTGTCATACATGGCAATAAATAAAGTACTACATGATACTAATATATGATACATGGCGCAGGAGTACTAAGTAGTATTATTAATACAGTTTTGCTAGAACTCATCTAGATGAGATATAATTTGGTCTCATTCATCTTTTAGGCTGGACATAGTGGGGGTAACATAAGTAGTATCATGCACTTGGAACTCGCAAACATGCTTATGTGGCAGGCAATTAAAGAAGAGAGAGATGGTTATAGTAACATAGCTAGATACCGTAACATAATAAATGTGATGCTACTATGTGTCATGCATCGCAATAAATGAGACAACCTATGATACTAATCTATGATACTATGCACTATAGAGGTAGTAACATAGACTAGTAACATATGCATGTTACTAGTCTAAGTTACTCCCCACTATGACCAGCCTAAGATGCGTGTGTGCTGACATGGGTTGTATTTGTTCTTGTGCAATGAACTGACCACTACATGTCATGTTTGATAGTCTCAAGTCATTAAAAGCATACAAGCCCCACATCTCTTATTGGTTGATTCCTCTATTTATGTCAAAAAATAAGAAACAACGTGAGAGTTAATGCACCACGCCATGTGTTTACTATTTGGTTTTCGTAAGATGACTTAATACTCACCTAGACGGAGGGAGTATTTGATTTGACAGCGGGCGGCGCAGTTCCCGATACGGCTTTAATGCAGATGAGGGAGGGAGTAGCGGTTCCCGATATGTTGAACGGCCAATGCATCCTCCTTCAATTAATGCATGAGGGAAGTAATGGGAGGAGGTGCAGGAAAAGAGGCTGCATGATGTGAATGCAACGCAATTTGCCCTCATTGCCCTCATATAAAGGCGCCCCTCCATTCCAATGCATCTACCACATCGTACGCACCTAAGCATTTGCCTAGGCACCTACACTTAGCGCAAAAGAGCTCACTCCAGACCCATGGCGGCGATGCGCGTGAGCAGCCAGTGGCTGCGCCAGATGGTCCACGACGCCGGCCTGCGTCATGCCGCCGAGGATGGTCTCCAGACGGTGTTGGAGACCGGGTGGTGGATGGCCGTTGTCGATGCCAACTATGACTCTCAGTTGGACCAGATGATCGTTGCCACCAGCAACAAGTTCACCGTCCTCAAGAAGCTCGTGGACGACATCGCCGTACTTCTCCAGCCCGCGCGCCCGGGCTCCTCATTGCCTGCCACCCTAATCGGCCTCCATGGTCGGAACCTCTTTCAAGCACTGGTGGCCCTGCGACTGCCCGCCGACGCCAAGAAGAATGTCCACCTGGAGGTCGCGCTCGCCGCGAGGCGCCTCGCCCTGCAAGAATTCGTCGACCTACACATCCACGTGTACGAGCAAATCCTGTACATAGGTATCTACAAGGCCAGTGAGGACGCTACAACGTTGGCCTTCCTCAACCGGCTGGAAGCCTTGGATGCCTTTGTTGAGAAGCACCTCGACCTCGCCACAAAAGCCGCCGCTCCTTAGCCGCTGGTCGGTGGCCCGTCGCACTAAGTTGAGGAGGAGTAGGTCGTACGTTCATGGATCCATCTCTCTTCTTGCCTTCTGTAACCACCACTGTGATCGCATCATCGTGGCCTTAATTCTTATTGTGCTGTTGTCACAACCCTAGTTCAGTAATGCACTTGGGTTAGATCTGCATGTTGCATCATGTATAAATTTCTTTTAAACTTGAAATGGGGATTGTCCAAACCCTAGCACCAGATCAAATCAAATAGGTTCAACCTAAAATAATTTTCAATGAACCCAAAATGTTCCTAAGAAAAGTTCATGATTTCTGGTTAAGGTGGGAACCTCTGCCAAAAACGATGAATATATTCTTAGATCATTTTTGGATTTTTGAATTAAATCATATTGTAATTGAGTTGGATTTATAAATTTCTATAAATACTTTTATAACTCCAATAATTCTGGAAAATGTTGTGGGACTTTGGGATAGTCCATTTAGCACCCACAAATAATTTTAGAAGAAATAAAAATGGTTTAGTATTATTTCTAAATCAAAACAGAATTGAAATATTAGGAAAAAGTGAAACAAAACAGTAGAAATAAAATAGAACAGAACTTACCTGGCGCCACCAACCGGCCCAGCACTGTAGCTGGTCGGCCCAGTCCACCACCGCCTCCTCCCTGTCGCCTTCCTCCTCGCGCCAGTAGGCAGGGGCGCATGCCCGACGCGCGCAGCCACACGCCGGCCACCTCCTCCCTGCCTGGTTGCCTCATCCTCCCACTGGATGTCTCTCGCAGCGCCACGCACCCCCCTGGACCACCCTCACTCTCTCTCGTGCTTCCCCCTCCTCTGCCCTCTCTCCCTCTCGCGCTCGAGCGCCACTGTCGCTGCCGCTCATCGATGCCGTGCCCTGAGCCACCTCCTCGCCTCCCTGACGCATCCATCGGCCTCGCCGCCGTCGCCTACGCCTTCTGCACCGATCCAAGCGACGCCGGCAGCCCCGAATCACCGTCCCCGCCGTCTTCTTCAACCTCCGTCCGCCGAGATCGCCATCACCGCCCCGTTTACTCTGGCCCCTCCCCGAGCTCGCCGTCTGCTTCAACTGAGTCCCTGTGAGCTCCTCTTCCTCCTCCCCCTTCCCGATCTTGCTCTCGAGCACCACAGCAACCGCACCGAGCTCGGCCGCACCCGCCGCCGCCACCACACGTCGCTGTCGTGGCCACAACCACGTTGGATCGATTCCGAGCACGTCATCGTCGCCGCCGCACTCGCACGAGCCCGTAGCACTCCCCACGCGCCTCGCCGTGCCCCCTGGCATCAGAGCCGACCTCGCCCGAACTCCGGCGACCGCCAAGGTCATCACCGACGACGTTTTCGGCCACCCCAGCACCTCCCACCGCCACCACTCGACGCGCGCGAGCTCCAGCTCCACGTAGCCGCTCTCCACCGTCGATTTGGTCACCGGAGGAGGAAACCCGCACCTCTCCGCCGTCCCTGGCCCTGCCGGCGACGAGCCCCGGGTCAACTCCGGCGAGTTTGACCCGGTTTGACCCTAGTTTGACTCCCCCTGAGTCACTGACGAGTGGGCCCAGGCCCTAGCTAATCCTAGATTAGTTTTTAATTAAGTTTAATTACTCCATTGACATTTTTAGTTAGTAGTAGTTTAACACTAAGTAATTTAGATTAGTTAGTTAGTCACTGACGTGTGGACCCCACACGTCAGGTTTGACCTGGACCCGGCTTCGTTGACCTGCTGACATCACACTGACGTCAGGCTGACGTAGTAAATCATTTTTTGGATTTATTCTTTTTAGGGAATTCAGAAAATAGTATAAACTTCTAAAAATCATAGAAATTCAACCGTAACTCCAAATGAAATAATTTATATATGAAAAATTATCAGAAAAATCCAATATATCCATCTGTACCATTTTCATGCATGTTTGAACAACCTAAGGTTGCTGTATATGGCAATTTGCATAATTGGCATTTAAATAAGCACATATGGAGTTTGAATTTGAACCCTTGGCTCAAACCAACTTCATTTAATCTGTTCTAAGCGCATTAGCCAAAACACACTCATTTTGCCATGTCATATTCATGCATCATATTGTTGCATTGCATTGGTTGTGTTTTCTCTCCATTGCCGGTATTTGTCCCCTCTCAATAGACATGGTTCCAACTATGAGGTCGATGACACCGATGAAGAACTATATTATCTTCAGAAGTGCCAGGCAAGCAAAACCCCCTTGTTCATTCCGATACAATCCTACTCTCTCGCTCCTGCTCTCTTTTACTGCATTAGGACAACAATGATTCATCTGTTACTTGATGCGGTAGCAGAACCCCTTTATCCTCTGCATGACCTGTCATTGCCACAGTAAATAGATGAAACCCACTAGCATGAGTAGGACTTGTTTGAGCCCTGATATGCCTACTCATTCATGCTTGTTTGTCATGCCTGCTAATGCTTAGAGTTGACTCAGGTTTGATTCATGGGGTATGAATCAGAGGTGTGTGAACATGTCCTACCGTGTGTGAGCTAAGTGTGTGAACACGATTTAGTAAAGGTAGCGATGAGAGGCCATGTAGGAGTACATGGTGGGTTGTCTCATTGAAACCGTCCTAAGGAACTGAGTTTTGTGTTTGTGATCCATGAATAGTTACTACCACACATTGGGATCCTTAATTGACTCTCTCGACTTATTAATCAACCTGATCTCTGTCCAGGAGTCGCAACTAGTTTCTAGTGTTTGTAGGTAGTGTTAGTAGTCTACCAAGTGGCACCCGGTACAGGTGGTCTTGGGACAGACTAGGCACCGTAGCACGGTGTACCAAGCGTTGATCCACCCGTCGAGGTGGGCTTGGGAACCCTGCTCACATCGTTTGGGGCCGTGAGCGACACCCCGGCCGGATCTCCTTGCGGATGGAACCCGAATAGGTGGTAAACCTAGATGAGAGACTTGTGTGGTTAGTCAGGTCGTGGCCGATACCCTCGCTGGTCTTCCGCTTTAAGGTTGCCGAGTACATGTCGTATAAACGGCGATAAGTGGTGAGAGCGTGTGTGAAGAAGTACACCCTTGCAGGGTTAACATCATCTATTCGAATAGCCGTGTCCGTGGTAAAGGACTTATGGGTTGCCTGTACAATTCATAGACAAGTGAAAGTGGATACTCTAAAATATGCAAGATAAGCGTGAGTGTTATGGATGGCATTCTCGTAGGGAGACGGGAGCGAACCCATAGTGGTGTATTGATATGGTGAATATGTGGACTCGTGTGCGCCACCTCAAAAGAGTTTCTTTGCAGTCGTAGTTCAGGATAGCCACTGAGTCAAAGCTGCTTGCTGCAGTTAAACCCCACCATCCCTTTGTGATAATGATGCATATGTAGTTAGTTCTGATGTAAGTCTTGCTGGGTACATTTGTACTCACGTTTGCCTATTTTATGTTTTTGCAGAGAGACTTCAGTCTCCCTAGTAGTTTCACATGGACTTCGACGTTTAGCTTGTTACCTCAGCTACGATCTTGTGCCCTCGACATGATCTGGTAGATAGTCAGGCTTCTCAGCCTTTTCCATTTGTAGATGTCTGTACTCAGACATGTTAAGCTTCCGCATGTGCTTTGACTTGTATGCTCTGAATGTTGGGTCATGCGACCCATGTTTGTAATATCTCGCTCCTTGGAGCCTATTGAATAAAATACTTGAGTTGTAGAGTCATGTTGTGATGCCATATTGTATTTGCACATATCGAGCATATTGTGTGTATGTTGTTGAAATGCTTGGTATGTGTGGGATCTGACTATCTAGTTGTTTATCCTTGGTAGCCTCTCTTACCGGGAAATGTCTCCTAGTGCTTCCATTGAGCCTTGGTAGCTTGCTACTGCTCCGGAACACTTAGGCTGGCCGGCATGTGTCCTTCTACATTCCCGTGTCTGTCCCTTCGGGGAAATGTCACGCGGTGTCTACCGGAGTCCTGTTAGCCTACTACAGCCCGGTTTACCGGAGTCCTGCTAGCCCAGTTGCTACAGCCCGGATTCACTCGCTGATGACCGACACGTTCGTTGCTGGGTCATGTATGCCTGTCCCTGTAAGTTAGTGGCACTTTGGGTTCATGACTAGCCATGTCAGCCTGGGCTCCTTGTCATATGGATGCTAGCGACAATATCATATACGTGTGCCAAAAGGCGCAAACGGTCCCGGGCCTGGTAAGGCAACACCCGTGGGAATACCGTGCGTGAAGCCGCAAAGTGATATGAGGTGTTACATGCTAGATCGGTGTGCCATTGAGTCGGGGTCCTGACAGATGTTGCATTCTCGTTCCAGTCAATACCAACATGTGCGATCCCTTTCCTTAATTATATGCATCACTGTAACTAGTACTCCATCCGTCAATTTATAAGTTGTGCTTACATTTTCCATCAACTTCGTGCAACGCGCGGGCATCTTGCTAGAAACACTAGAATATGTCTATATAATCCGTATGTGACAGTCCATTTGAAATCTCAAAAAAGACAAATATTTAGGTACGGAGGGAGTAATATATTAGGAGTATATCAAAACAATAGTGATTTCTTTCAAGTTTGTGAACAAATACTACTATTCTACTACTTTGGATCCGTCGCAATGCATGGGCACATTGCTAGTAAAAGGAAAAGGCCTGCCGCGTTCGCGTCACACCCCCACACGCCCGGGAATCGGGAGTACTCCACGGCCCGTCCGGCACGACACATAGCTTAGGGAAGGTGTGTTGCCTAGCATTTTCACTTTCATGTGGGAGCACCGTTGAGCAAACCGACACCCCTCCCACCGCCGGGTTGGAAAACAGAAACAAGGGGAAGATCTAGCTGTAGCACAGAAGCCAAGAAATTTGGTGTCAGATGGGGCTCGTTAATAGAGTAGGAGCATTCCGTACTAGTAATACTCCTACTAGTACCAAGTTTGTACTCCTAACTATATTACTAGTACTACCACTATACAACTAGTAGGTACGTGCACGGCACAACATCGTAGGAACAAAAAACGGGAAGATCTTGTTTTGGGTGATTTATCTTTTTTTCAATCAACGTAGTATGAATAATATGATGTGGGGGGCACCCATGAAGCTTATGTGGCTTGGTTGCATGGCTACGAAAGGTTAGAGAAAAATAAATAGATAATGTGTTTAGAGTGCACTCCACTAAATAGATATACTTTGGATCCATTGCAACGGACCGGCACATCTATGTCTATACCCCCTATATAGTGTGTGAAAAAACTTTGAAAGTTGGTCGTTGGATGAAGCCAATCTGACGGTACAAAGATGGCAAATCCGAGCACTACTGGCCGTTGGATATCATCCACTAGATTTTGCCACATGTATAATCTAGAAGACTCCATGGTTGAACTTATTAATTCATGACTAACTTTGCCACAACTAAGCTTAGGAAAAGTTATTAGTTCTTCAAAATGAGAGCCACAAGTTGGCAAGCCTAAGGGAATCTTGCCACATTTTTTGTGTGTATGTCATGTGGGGCCTTAGTGTGGCTTGCCTAAGGTGTGGCTTGAACCAAACACTCACCTAAGTTAATCAAACTTGCCTAACCTTACATTCCACCAGATTTTGCCACATGTTAGAATCCAGAAAACTCCACATGTAGAAGCATAATGCACAAACCACCAGAATCTCATGTGTGCAATGCACGTGTACCTTACTAGTACTAGTTGGTAGTAGTAAGAAACAAATTCCAGTTTTGGCACGAGCTCGTACCGCGGGAGCACCACAAGGCCTACCGCAGGAGTTACATTTCCCTCTCGAGGCCCACGGGACCGAACTTCAGTGGCTTAGTGCCCGGCCTATGAGTCAATGACATGTGGACCTTAAATGTGGCTAGCCCACCTGTCAGTGAAGGAAAGGCAGGGCAAGGCAGTGATAGCCACGTCAGAGGATCCATGTCCATGTCGGGGGACGTCGTGCCATGGGTTGGAGCTGCGTCGTGGGAATCGCGTGTGGGTGTGGCAGTGGTAGAAACAAGAAACATGATGGTCGCCGTGGTTCAACTTCCATGGACAAGCTGTCATGTACGCTGACACATGTATATCAAAACTAGAGTGTTTATATTTCAAGCACGTGAACAAGTATTATTCTACTACTTTGGATCCATTGCAACGCACGGGCCAGCACAATGGTAGTAGTAGTGTCCATCTCTATCTCTAGAGGCCTTCCCTCGTTCATACTTTTCTCTCACAAGATAAACTACTCATACAAATGCATCTTGATGTTTCGTGGAACGCACGAGGATGTTTCCTTGGGGGTCTCTCCTGCGCGGCGTGGCCGTAGTTGCAAGTTGACACCCCTTGAGATGCCGACGTTGAGTGGCACTCGGATTTCCTTCGATGAGCGGGTAAGATGAGTTTGATCATGTAGTAAATGCATTCTAAAGACTACTTCCGTGTCCATTTCCAAATTCTCCCCCTGCCCACTGTTTCACAGGTTAGGCTCGGTGCGAGTGGAGATTGGCTTGCATATGTACGGGAGGGTACCAACATCAATTTGCACAACATTTACAACGGTGACACCGTTCCCGTAGAACCTTTGTCCAGCATTGGGATCAGCCATGCAATGGGCCACCGCATGAATTGGTACGATGGAACCACAGTGAGATTGAATAAGATAGCACAAACCTTGCACATGGCGGTCAAAGGCAGACCATGCTGTCTGTGGCCGATTTGTTGCCGTACGGGTAGGAAGATGATGTGCTCCTTTCTAATCGCATCTTCGCGGTGACAAACCAGGGGACTTATTTTGTATGGGACCCATCCTACGATATACTCCCTCTCTCCCAGTTTATTTGTTTTGAATCTTTTCATTTTATAAGTTTCAAATTCAAATTTAGAGCTCCCCATCACATGTTGAGATTACAATGTCCATTAAATCATTGCGTGCATGTATAGTAAATAAACAAATCTCGAGTTTGGCACAAGTTTGTGCTACAGGAGCACCACAACCCTGGTGCAGGAGTTACATTTCCCTTTCATTGCCGTCGGGACTGAGCTTCAGCGCCTTTGAGTCAATAACATGTGGACCCGATAGGTGACTGGTCCACATGTAATGCTCCCGAAGGCAGAGGAGCAGTGGGGCCAACAGGAGTGAGCCGCAGGTCGGGGGATGTGTGGTGTCATGGGTTCGAGCGGCGTCATGGGAATCGCGTGTGGCTGTGGTAGAAACTTGATGCTCACCGCATTTTAGGTGGCCCACATGTCATGCACACAAAGGCAGAGGGGCGGTGCGGCCGAGAGGGGTGAGGCGCACATCGAGGGGCGTGGTGCCGTCGGTTGGAGAGGCGTCGTGGGAATCGCGAGATGAAACATGATGGTTGCCGTAGTTGAAATTCCATGGACAAGCTGTCATGTCTACGGACACATGCACTGCATACCGATCACTAGAAGGAGTAGCAGAGAAAGCTATATATGAGGATAAATAGTTCCTTATAGTCAAGCGGACCCATGCTACTACTCTGTTCCAAAGACATGCACACCATCGAAATAGTCCATCTATATCAATATACACCGAGAGGGGATATTTTTTTACAAGAGAGGAAATAGTTCATCCATCCATAATGCCCTCCTGCTGGTGCAGCCTTTTCTTCTTTTTCTTCTTCTTCTTCTTCTTCTTCTTCTTCTTGTTCTCATTCTCCATGGGAGACGGCTTCGCAACAAGCTCTTTGGACCTTGCAGCTATCTCGAAACTCACACGGGAGTCAAGGGTAGCATATTTTATCCGCTCGTACGTCAAGGGATAATTCTCCCATCCAGACGACCTTAATGCCAATGTCTCGTCACCCTTCTGAAGATTTGTACCGAGCAAAAATTTTGCTACGTCGAATAGGGATGGTGTCTGTTTATCACAATCTTCTACAGGAATTTTGATTCTGGTTTGTAGGTCAGTGATGCTTTTCAAATCAAGGTTGTACGGCTCCAGCTTCTGTTTGTCCCCTTCGATGGCTGCCCCACAGAAGTATACGTCCTCCCGAGACAAGAAATCGTGAAGCTCACCTGGTATGGAGGGCGAGTGTATGATGTGGTACACCAAAACATCATCTTCGAGGCACAGCTGAAGGACGGCGGCGCGCTGGATCTTCCTAGGGGCACGCTCCGTGTACTCTGCGTCGAGACCAATGACCCTCGTCTCTACCTTATCGAGGGAGTTGGATACATTGTTGATCCACTGCCGAAAAACCCTTGGGTGGACGGTGACGGTGGCAACTATGCGCATCGATCCTTCGACGAGGACATGTTGGACGCTAAACACCTGCAACTTGATCTCTTTCGCCATTTGGAACCGCTGGAACAGAGGGCTATGGTTTGGAGAATGAGGATTATATGGCTAGTCTAACTAAAGTAGTAGATGATTATTTAAAGAGGTTAAAACAATGTGAACGCAGTGGGGTTTGGATGCAAATGAAGACGAAGGGGAGGTGAAGAAGCCGAGGAGAATCGCTTCCCGATGGAGAAGTAAATGGGAGAAGTGGCGTGGAGGTAGTTGATTAGACGGCTAGGTAGACTAAACGAAAAGGCTATGCGGGTAGACTGATGAGTCGTACCTGTTCATGTACGTGCCCATCCTTCCTGATAGGTGGGACCTATGCAAATAGATAAAAAAAATGTGTCGTAGCTTTTTTTTGAGCGCGTGAGTGGGAGACACAATATTCTCTGGTTGAGGAATACTCCCTCCGTTTAGGTGAGCATAAGTCACCTTATGAAAATCATGTTTTCCCAAAACCTTTAGGCGTGGAGCATTAACTTCCTGCTCGATCCCCTCCCAGACTCGTTAGCCAGCGTTCCCTTCCTCTGCTGCTGCGTTCTACCTTTCCATTTTTCCTCTTCTCAAGTGTGGAACGATCTGCATGCCGTCCTTGATGCACCAGAACAACCACTGCATGCATCACGGCAGGGCGTTGATTGGGCATGCACGAGAATTTGGTTCTGCTCGCAATATGGATGATACCTGAACAATGAAGTGAACAGGCATGCTAGCACGGCAGACCTATTTCCGCAATACAATACTCGAGTACTCATGTTCCTACTAGTAATAGTAGTAGTAGTACAACTGTGGTACACTTGATGGTCAAAATACTATTCATCCGGTCCTCACAGTGAAGTGACAACACCCTGCGCCTGACACTAGTCCAGGCGGCGTGTTCGGGTTACCAAAGTCAGCCTCACCCTGTGCACTGTGCAGTCTGTCACCGCCGTTGTACAGCACATTGGCGCCTCACCTCATCTCCCTCTCCGCTCCCATAGCACCACTCCATCTCCATCTCCTTCTCCATCTCCTTCTCCGTCTCCGTCTCCATCTCACTGTGCCCCCGTGTACCGTCGCCTCACTCGCCTCCCCCAGTACCACTATTCCCTCGCTAGCCGCTCCAGCACCGACAGCCTTCTCCCCCGTAAATCAAGCCCCCCAAAACCCCCACCTTTCAAACTCCACCATGGCCGAACACGAACCGCGCAGCATCCATATGAGCCGCGATTGGAGCAATCTCCCTAGTGACATCCTCGACCTCTGTTGTTCGTGTATGGATATGTTGAGCGCCCTGCGGCTGGCTGCATGCTCGAGGGACATGCACACGGCCATCATCGAAGCGAGGCCTAAGATTTTCAAGACACCCTGCTTGCTGCTATCTGGTCTTGCGAGATTGGCTCACCTTGATACGGAGGCGTACATGATGCCCCTCAACTTCAATCCGATCTCCATTAGCCGAAACTTCTTTGCAGGTATATAGTGGGTCGCTGTACATCATTTCCCTCGACATCGATCCGATCACCATCGCCCGAAACTTCTTGGCAGGTATGTACTGGGTCAGCATGAACTCCCACTGGATGGCTGCCTTCAGAGAAGATGGTAAAAAGTTGGTGCTCATGAACTTCCAGACCTCCCATGAGATTATCCTTCCTCCGTTGGATTATATAGAGTATTACCATCGCGGTCCAAGTCATATAGATTACCACGTCAGTTGGACGGACCTTGTTTTGCAGAAGATTGTAATCTGCCAAGTGCCCACACGACATGTGAATTAAGCAAACTTCAAGCTAATTGCCTTGTTCGACCGCGGACTCACCTATCTTTGCGCCGGTACCTTCTTTAGCTGGAGAGAACCCAGATTGCAGTGGATCATCATCAAAGCTGATACACACTTCTGTGATGCTATTGAACACAATGGCATCATCTACGTGATCGACAAAGCAGATGGCACCATGTTTTGCTGGGACGGCGCGTGTAAGTTGTTTCCATCTCATGTTAATGATGACGCCATGACACTGTTTGAACTTTTTGTGATGATTGGCATATCCCTGTTTGAGCAGAATTTGAGTAGAACTATGGCAATGTACTAGAGACGCCGTAAATCAGCTATATTTGGAATGAGTTAATTCATGCGATTGTGACCATGTCATTATAGCCAATTTGTACCCTGAATTATCAAACAGTTAGGAATATATGGATATTATCCTTATTTTATAGTAATCTATATGCTACTACTAAATATGAGTGTGTATCAATGGCCATGTTAGTTTTCCTCATTTTCATGATGTAGAAACATGCACCACACTATTGGTTTCATCTAACCATACATTAGGGAAGTAAATGTGCATATGGAGAACTCTATATTTGGAAGTAGTGAAATCCTGCAATGCTTACCATGTGTACATACCTATATTTGCCCTTCAGCAATCAATGGCTAGAATAATATCCTCACAATTTTTTTGCCCACAGAACACGAGTATATAACAATGCATGATCTGTTAGTTACCTTGAAGAATTTGTTTGTGAGGACAGAACATGATTACATAACATGCATGACATGGTACATGGTAGTTTTCTGTGCAGAATCGATTGCGAGATAACATGAGTATAACCATGCATGGCACTTCTATATTTTCGAACCCAGTTTACATTTCCCTGTATTTTCCTCCCAGTTCCAACAGGGACATATCAATGTTGTTTCTTGCATTATCCTACTCATACTCTGAACAATGCTGATCTTACATTAACAATGGCTGTCCTTTTTGATATGATGCAGTGTCCCTACAGTTACTGCCCTTTGTAATCACACCACCTTTGCCAAAAACTGGGAAGCACAACTGGTTCCTCGCTCGATTAGATGACGGCAAAAGACTGATGATCATACGGACACATGAGCCGGAAAATTTATATTGCAAAAACCCCACTGTATACAAGCACCGTGAAATACGTGAGTATCCAGACAGTGGCTGTTACGTTTATGAGCAGGATAACAACTTGTTGGGGCCATCAGGATTTTTTAGTTGGAGGCGGGTAAACAGCCTTGGTTCGCACTCTCTGTTTCTCGCACTCAATTATCCGATTAACTAGGAGATCACCGTTGACAAGGACCTTGATGGCAGAGAGGCTTTGTTTGCTATGGAAAACTGTGTCTACACGGCGAGCCCTAGGAGTTTGGGAGCAAACTCCCCTGATTGTCAATGATACAGCCTGCAGCCAAAAGAAGGTGAGAATGACAAAGGCAACCGGATTAACTTTGATCCTTGGATGTCTCAATTACGACAGGCAGTGATGTGGTTCAAGCCTTCACGTTGATAGGTAATTAGGCTGTTGCATCGAAAGGGTGGAGTACTGGTGTCTTTGGATCACTGGTCGCTGAAGCGGGGCTGCAAATTATGATGGTGTTGGATCATCTCTTCGAATGAATTTGTTGTCTTTGCTGCTGGTTCTGGATGGGTAGTTCTTTCTTTTGTTATGCATATTCCTTGTCATTTTGTCATCCTCGTCTATGTCACTCTTACTATGTAGTAGTTGCTTCTGTTTAGAATGTCATTCTCGTCTAGATCACGAGAGTCTGAGCGCTGCAGATGGGTGCGTTTTGGTGGTGTAGCAAGACTTCTTATGAACTATCATGTCTTGTTGTTTATGTCAGTAGTAGTCACTGGTCAGTGTTTGAATGTTGTATATATCGTTGTTTCGAACTATTTATTGTCTCGAACTACTGGTGGGCTAAATGAGGGCATCACCATTCTCGAGTGTTCAGAATATATCTCCTTTTTTCAAGTTATATAATTTGAGCTTAGTGTCTTTTCGATGATGTACACTTGTTTGGGCCAGTGAGGTGTCGTTGAATATGGGCCGAGTAGTAATGCAATGCCAAACAAGTCAATTATGACTCTCAGGCCGGTCTCTCAAAAGATCCTGAAAAAAGGCCGGGCTCTCCAAAAAAGAAAGAATAAGGACTCTTAGGCCGACATGTGGGCGCCACCGGTGTTTTCGTGCGCTTGCGCACCGAGAGCATATTGGCGCGTGCTCGAAATTCATACTACCTTTTCATGCCCAGTCTCCCGCCCCTCCCCCACCTCTGGAATCTCGATTCCTACTCCAGTTTCCCCAAATCCCCCTCCTGTACTCCCTGTACTCAAGCGCACTATCATGTCGCCGGTCAACGCGGATCTCCGAGCCAGAGATCCTAAGGTCCGTCCTGCCTTCAGTCGCTGCGTGCTCTCGCTCAACAGTGGCATGGCGGCGCTTGACGACCAGTTTGCCGGCAAAGTGCTGATGGTAACCATCAATGGCGACCGGCCTCCTGTCTCGCCGGACGACCCTGTCAAAGCTCTTGGCATTGCGCACGGCATCCAAATAAGTGACTTGCTCGTTGAAGTCTGTCTGCCACCGGCTGATTTCTTCGTAAGGTTCTGGACAACTTTCGACTACAGTTGTGTGTTCGAATCTTCCCGGCGTTTGTTCTGAGATGGCGCACTGGTTAGCTTTGATCGGTGGCACCTAGGATGGGGCTCGGTGCCCTCTAAGCTTGAGTTTTTAACAAAGCTTACCTTCCACGGTGTGCCTCGACATGCTTGGAACAGCGAGTCCATGAACGAGCTTATCAACAACCTTGGAGGTGAGCTCGTAAGTATGTTTGTTCCTCCAAACAGCTGGGCTCTGACGGTTATGGCATGGATGAAGAAGCCGTCCACCATACCGAAGGTGATTGGTGTTGAGATACCGGTGGAGGAACCGGGCTTGTACTATTCTTCACCACCAAGGCCGCCGCGGACCATGTTAGGTATGTACCTGTATCGAGTGTTCATGCATGTCGAAGAAGTGGTGAATCCATCAATCGAAGTCCTGCCGCCGCCGCTGGTGCCAGGGTCCGTCGACGATGTCCATTACAGGAGTCAACGTCAGACATTCCCCGTGTTGCTCGGAACGATGGATGGCACAGGGCCTACTCCATCGCACGGCGGAGGCCACTGCTTCTTTGGGAGAAGAGGCAGGGCTGGCTGCCTGGATGTGCTCTAATTTGAGGTAACAACTGAATCTTGTCAGATACTAGTTAAATCCGAGCTATGGGTGTGAAGCACTGATATGCCAGTACATTTGATTGTGACCTGTTCTAATTTTGTACCTGAACTTTTTTTAGAAAGGGTTGTACGTCAACTTAATGTGCTAGCAGAACTTATTGTGTTGTCTGTCTGTTTTCTTTGCACAACATTCAAGATATTTCCCCGTCATTGATAAAGACGATGGACCGTTATGTACGACTTCGTTGGTTTCAACATAGCCCTTCCCGTAGCGATCCACTGCTTCCATCCTGATTGTGCCGCCTGCGTGAAATTTTTGTATGCAAGTTCAGTGTGCTATGATGTTCTATATGATTGTGTCAACTATATAAGTTTTTACTGAGCATCAGCAATGCATATGGCTGAAAGATGTATTTACGAGCATCGACCGATGGGTCTCTCTCTCTCTATCACACACGCACACACAAACACACATGCGCGCGCACGTGCGCACGCACACACACACACGCACATGCACAAGTGGGACCCATTGAATTATTTATTTGCTCGTGATAGCTTTTAATTAGGTTCCACTGTAATCTAACTTTTTTTCTTAAGTTATTAGTTGATCTCAGTGACTTCAAAAAGTTGTATAGAAGCCTTGTTTGGGCCTTTCCGGCGTGGCTGAATGTGGGCTAAGTAACTATGTTTACTACACAGGCCTTTTTTTCAACATCAGTAATGCAACTGGGCCGACAGTTGTACACAATATCCGGGTCAACTTGTTATTCTCCGTCCCGCTGGGCTACAAACTTTCCTAGGAGGTATGCATTACGCTTAACAAGAAAATAGACTTTAAGAAATAATAAATGGGATGTAATTATAATAACTGGGCAGTAACTATGCACCAAACACGTAATTAGTTTAAAAAATATATTATTTTTGGAATTTGAAAATTTTAATTTCATTACTTGTTGCGTGCACAATATTTCATTGGATTTTAATGTAATACAACTTTATTTTGAAATTATATTTAACCTGACTAGAAATTTTGGATAAAAATATTTCGGATCCCAGAAAATGTGGGAATTTTTTTTTGAATTCTGTTTTGAGCGGTTGTTTGAAATTATTAATCGTTGTCCTAGCTAGAAGTTGGGTTGTATTTTTAACAAACTGTAAATGGGCTGTAGTAAATTCCATTAGAATTAAAAAATGGGATGTACATTCTTACAAATCGCAAATGGGCTATATGTTCTCTGCCAAATCCGAGTTGTGGGCCTACTAAGTTGACGCGTACCAAGGGCTTTGTCTTTGCTAAAAAAAACCAAGGGCTAAGTCAATATAAACGATTCAGTGATTGTACGATGTCCATCCAATGGCCGTAGTGCTTCTTCAACCTTTGGTCTTCTTGCTCCAGCCGCCCAAAGCAGCGCCGGTCGTGGAGCATGCTCCTGCCTCCCGTGGCCGGCCGTGCTGCCGCGGAGGCCTCATCGCCCCCTACTATTCCCACCGCTGGCCAGGCCCTGCGGCGATGGCAGCCTCACACCATAGCCGAACCACTGAACCCTCGTACTCCTCTCCGCGTGGGCTTCCACTGTCGCGTCTTCCCCGGCTCCCCGTCGTCCCCTTCCTAGGCCTCGCCGTCGTCCACCGCTATGGTGCTCTCGGTGCGGCGTGATCAACATGGTCAAGGAACGACTTCCATCGGATGTGGACTGTACGCGGAGAGGTTGACAGCTGGGTCCACGGCCATAGCAAGGAAGTGCCTCCTTATTACGCGGAAAATAATGATTCCTCCACCTGACAGCTAGGACCCACCGGACGGGCCACTGTATTTTGCGAAAAAAACATTTCCCCCTCATTGCTGGGACCCACCAGCTACATCTTCGCACACAAGGAAGTGTGTCTGAAAAAAAACGATTCACCCCCCTGACTGCTGGGACCCACCAGCTATATCTTCGCATGCAAGGAAGTGCGTCCAAAAAAACGATTCACCCTCTGACTGCTGGACCCACCAGCCACACCTTTGCACGCAAGGAAGTGCGTCCGGACAAAAAAATGATTCGCCCCCCTGATTGTTGGGACCCACCAGCTACATCTTCGCACGCAAGGAAGTGTCTGACAGTCGGGACCCACCTGGTCGAAGCGTACGTAGCGTTGTCATTCTGGTAGCGAACATGTACGTACATATATACTGGTCAATGTAGAGGCGCGCACGTAGCATGTACACGTACGTACATCGGCCTGTGCACAAGAAAGAAAATACGGCCACGTATGTGTACATACGGGCGGGGTCTTGAACGCCTACTCGCGCATACGTACGGCCAGGACTCGTGTACATGGCTGGGTCGGAACGGAGAAACAACGTCGTCGCCATGTTCATGGGGAGCCAACCGGCTGGGTCGGAATGGAATGCGTGGTCATGTTCATCGGGAGGGCTTGGACGGAACATGCGATGGAAACGAGGCCTGGCATACCGCAGAACGGAGGAAACAGCCTTGTGTTCGACTGGCCACGTTCGAAACGGGATCTTGTTCGTCGGGAGGGGTGTGGCGTACCGCAAAACGGAGGAAACGAACCTCCTACGGTCGAAACGGGGGTCTTGTTGATCGGGAGGGGTGTGGCGTACCGCAAAACAGACGAAACAGACTTGTGTTGGAGCGCTACGGTCGAAACGGGGGTCCTGTTCATCGGGAGGGGTGTGGAGTACCGCAAAACAGGACTCCACGGGATACTGTTCATCTCCACCATCGACCTCCTCCAGCCTCCACGTGCGACTGTTCATCCACGGGCTCCTGTTCATCCAGCCTCCACCGCGCGCTACTCCACCGGCTACTGTTCAACCACCCCTCTGCATGGGCTCCTGTTCAACCACCCCTCCACGGGCTACTATTCATCCACCCCTCCACCGTCTACTGTTCATCCAGCCCTCCACGGGGTCGTCCTGTTCATCCAGCCCTCCACGGGGTCCTGTTCATCGAGCCCCAACCGGCTCGATCGATCGTGGTCCTGTTCATCCAGAGGCAACGCCACGAGTCCTGTTCATCCACTCCCACCGCTCACTGTTCATCCAAACCCCCCGCAACACTCACTGTTAATCCAAAGAGGCAGCATCGATTGGCTTCAGTTAGCAGCAGTAGCGAACGAATCGATCGCTCGGGTTCAGTAACGCGTAGCCTGCAGTGCAATCGCTCGGGTTCAGTTAGAGCCCAACGCCTCGCTCGGGTTCAGTTAGAGCCAACGCCTCGCACACACGCACGTACATGTACGAGAGAAACACGCATCGCTTGGCCCCCGACCACCCACCGTAACCGGGAACTCCCCGAAATTTTCCTCGCCCTCGCTTCTACCACGGTTTTTTCCGTCATGGACGACCCAAAGAATGTCATGCAGCTGCGTCTCTAACCCGCCCAGGACAAAAAGCCCATTTTCTGTCATGATTTTTTGTCATAGAAGTAGGAGCCCACCACATCTATGATGATACCGGGTTTTGTCACAATTATCGTCATAGAAGTGTCATATGTATCATAGAAAAAAATCGTTCGGCCCAAAATGTCATGGATGTGTCTTTTTTTTGTAGTGATGTGTGAGAGGTATACATGTATACGTGGGATGTGTGTGTGTGCACGCGCGCATGATCGAGATAAAAGAAAGAAGACATAAGTCATAAGATCAACGACATGGGAGAGACGGATCGGTATGACAATATGCATGCATGTGAGAATGCAGGGAAGAAGGCCCGACAATTGAGCATGTGTTTTTGTCTTTAAGAGATAGTGGCGTGGGCTGTAGCATGCATCTATGGCGAGCAGAGGGAGTGAGGCACAACGATTGTGCAAAAGAGATCAACCTATAAATGCACATGTATGGAGAGACATATATAGTGTGGGTGATAGGATGCAAGACTCCATGCGAGAAAGAAATGTTGACGGAGAAACTACAGATAGATATAGAGATGGAGATGCTAGCTAGAGGGACATCCGCTAGTTTGGGTGTTGGAGATGACCGTCGGGTGGTTAAGAGGGTGAAGTTATATATGTGTGTGAGAGGGCACTTGACTGCATGTAGAGAGAAACATATGTAGTGTGCGTGATAGGAATCAAGAGTGAGGGCGAGAAAGAAGGTTGATGGATAAACAGATAAATAGAAAGATAAAGATGCTAGCTAGTGTGCATTAGAGATAGGAGTCGAGTGGATCAGAAGGCTGAGTTATGTGTGTGGGTGTGAGAGAGATAGAGAGAGGGTGCATGTGAGTCACATACAAACAGATATCAGAGAGAAGTGAGATCCTGAGAGACGGAGTTTTGTGTCTGCAAGAGAGAAAGATATTTCACAACGAGAGTGATAGCTAGAGAGACATATGAGGGAATGCAAGATATATCTAGGGAGAGAGAGTGTGTGTGAGCGACATACAAGAGAACAATGGAGAAATATGAGACCCTGGGAGACAGAGTTTGTGTTTGTGTGTGAGAAAGAGATATTTAAGAGGAAGAGTCGTAGTTTCTCATATCTAAGGAGCGAAAGACATCTCTGTATGAGGGGTGTGCGAGTGGCACACATGGGAATAGTAGAGAGAAATGAGACCCCGGGATACAAAGTTTTGTGTTTGTGTGAGAAAAAGAGATTCCACATGGAGAATCATAGTTAGAGACACATAGCAGGGAGCGAGATATACTTAGAGAGAGATAGAGTGATGAAGGTCGAGGGAGAGAGTACCGTCAGTGTGTTACGAAGATAAAAGATCATTGTCGACATACAGGTAGCACGAGAGATACCTGAGAGACGATGAACGCGTATAGGTCCAGAGCGATAGTCCTATATAAGCATGAGTGATAGCTATATGAGACGAATATTTGGATTAAAGGGGATTCAAATACTTAAACTGGAGATCACGACATCGATAATATCATAACGCAAATTGGTGTATCAAACATGCATATTCATTTGAATTTGGGCACACGTGTAATGTTATATAGTTTATCAATATTGGTGATCCATAGATTCTTTAATTACAAACAATGCATGGTTTATATGCAATTAATGTCTAAACGGGATTACACTATATGTTGCGTGTGTGAAACACATTATACATGCTTGAGAAGTAAAAAAACCCGCATGAAACACACATTAATTGGAGACAGTTAGCGAGGAATGCATACATTGGATTTCAACATAAAGTGGTTTCAAATATTTGAAAATCCAAATTGATGGATACAACCTTATGAATCTGAGATCATGCCATTTGTAAACCATATTTATGTATAAATGGTGTTGTGCTTTTGAAACTATATAAAAAATGATGTATATAGAATTTAATTCCAATTGAAAATGGATCCCGCCCGAAAAAAATAGAATACAAACGAGATTCGAATTGAGTTGGCACGGTAAACGTGCACTCTGCAAAATTTGAACGAAGCGGGGAAAGTTGTAGTAACCGCCCGAAACCAAAAGCTGCGAGATGGAAATTACTACTGCCTATCCCTGCCGCGCAAAGCCTATCTGCTGGATTTCTATAGGTTTTAACAGGGGTAGGTTTGTAATTTCAACCAAATGTGACGTAGCCGCCTCTCACCCGGATTCATACACGGTTCACGCCAAAACACAGTGTGTCCTCGGCCGAATCGACTCCCTCCCTGATTCATATTCATACACAGTGGGCGCCAAAAACAAACTCTCATCGGCAAATATTCGGTGTATGCGAGATTACCGTCGTATCCCCAACCGACTAGTATTGTTGTGATGTAGTAGAAATTTGAAACGGGGGTTAAGTTTGTAAATTTCCTCGCATTTGAGACAAACGCGCCCTGAATACATGGTTCCCCCTTCCCCTCTACCTCCCTTTTCCCCATTCGTACTCCGTGGGCGCCAAAACACCCTCTCCACCCCACCCTCCTCCATCCGCCGCCGTCCGCCACCCCATCCACCGTCGTCCTCCTCCACCATGCCGGAGCTGATACCCTGACACTGTCGTCCATTACAAGAGATCGACCTCTCTCATCCACGGCTTCGGACCGGGATCTTCGCATCCCGTCCTCTCGCTTCACCCCTGCCGTCGTCCACCTTGCCGGTGCCGCTCCTACGACCGTCTCGTCCACCGCGCCCCGCCGCCACCGTCTACCCTCCTAGATCTGCTTCCATGCTGCCGACAGCCATCGCTACCGCAGCACCATCAAATTCTTAGCAGATGCATACACGGCACCGCACCAGAGGCGGTACTCTTTCGTATCTGCTCAACTTATTTATTGCAGCAAGAAAATAGGTCGCCACTGCTTTACTCTGATTTCTTGTCTTGGTTGTGAAGTTGCCTTTGTCCAATTTGCACCTTCAGATCCGCCATGACACGCTCAACACTATACTCCCAATGCTTATGGTTTTCCCGTTTTATATTCCACACTAGTTAAATCACAGTAGACTAAATTTCAAAATTGGGTCAGTCGATTTTTCAGAGCTCAACGGAGTTCGTCGGTGCGAACGAAGGGGCTCTGGTGGTTGTGGGGCCTCGCCGAACGAAGAAAACTCGACGCGGGTGGGGGTTGGGGCGGGGTGGGGGTGGGGGTGGCGGAGGGACACACGCGGTGGGGGCCGGTGGTCTGGCCGGCGTCCCATGCGGTGTTCTGTATGGGAAGAATCAGAGACGAGGAAGAAGAAGGGTTAGGAGACGTAGGATCTTCATTCAATCACCTGAAATGGTCGAGAGACAGCTGGGATCTTAATGCGCTCTGGTTCATCATGTGTGGGCACTGCGCAACCAACATTTTATTATCCAAAATCTTCTTGCTCTTCTTTACCATGTTCCTCTTCCGTTCTTCTTTAATATGTACTCTCTCCATTCCTAAATACAAGTCTTTGTATAGATTCCACCATGGACTACATATGGAGCAAAATGAGTGAATCTACACTCTAAAATGTATCTGGATACATCTGTATGTGATCCATAGTGGAAATCTCTACCAAGACTTATATTTTGGAACAGAGGGAGTATGATAGTAGTATAGTATGTTCCTTGTACTGAAGATGAGCAGGGACATTTGCAGTGGAGAGGTCTAGACGGCCGGTTGTGATGGACACTTTGAGCCTCTTTGATTCGTAGGATTTTGTAAACATAGGAAGAGGATTTGTAGTGACCTGCCCACTTGAATCCTATAAGAATAGCAAGGAAATGCGGGGAGCTATGTTGCCTTTGAGAGTTACACTGATATTAACAGTTCCGCACCTTCACTTGAAGAGAGCTGGTATCCGAAGCCTTTCTAGCCGTACCAGCAATACTAGCACATATATTCCAGCAAGTTCCACTTTGCCAATTTTACTCTGATGCTTAAGGTTTTCCCGTTATATCTACACTATGATCTATGTAGCTGCTTTGTGTCGCACTAGCAGAAGTCCACTCTTGAAGCTAAACACTGCAATGACTTACAAAATTGGCACCAAGGCATTGAGTGCCATTCTGGATGCAATAAAACTCATACGCTCCCCACCTGTTGACTCTTGTTCAGAATATGATCCTAATGACTCTTGTTCAAAATTGCCACATATAGAGAGACAACATGGAATTGCATTTCTTTGGGCACTGTGATTCATCATGAGTGGGCAACCAACATTGTATGCAATGAAGTGGAACCTCAAGAATATGCTTCCTCTTCTGTTCTTTAACATGTTCGTCTTTGTTTATTCTGTATTTAGTATGTACAGTATGTTCCTTGTCAGGAAGGGGCGCATGGACATCTGCCGTCAACAGCTGATAGAGCTGGCCTGTACGTGATCGATAGGCTTTCAATTACTAGCGGCAACGCAACACCATATTTTCAAGCCAGTTCCACTTTCCCGATTTATATATCGTGGTTATGGTGTACCCCTGTTATGTACACTATGATCTGCCTAGTTGTTGTGTGCTCTTGTTATCATGGTTTGGCAATAAAACTCTCTATACAGTATATTATGAACCTATCATCTGCCAACTATCCTTACTTCTGGAGCCTATTTTTTGTGTACTTGTGCCAGATTACATAAATGCATGCACCATATTACAACACACATGAGCTCTCTCATCAGAATCCAGTGATAGCACACAAGTGTTTACAGGGGTGCCCCTATATTAGAATATCATCTGCATTACCAAGATAATCTCACAACTATTTATGTTTTCATGGTTCTCAGATATTATACGCAATTACAATGAATATCAGAATCCGTGCATCAGAAGAATATTGTGGAACAGTGTAATGACTTACAAAATTGGCACCAAGGCATTGAGTGTCATTCTGGGTGCAATGAAACTCATATGCTCCCCACCTGTTGATTCTTGTTCAGAATATCATCCTAATGACTATTCTAACCTCGAGGAGTCAAAGGCAGATGGCCTGTCCTGTTCACCCATCAAGGTGCCTGTTCTAATTTGGCAAGGTTTTATTGATTGCACATATCTTGCATATGTTGTCTTGCATTTCTTCTACTTTGATGCACCGCCATCTGTTTAATTTACTCATCTTATAACTCGAGATGCCATGCCCATCCATTATCAATACATATTCCATCTGTCATCATACCATGTTTTTCCACTCAAATGTTGTTCTTGTGCATCAGACATCAAAAAGGAAGAGGGTGATTGCCGAACCTGAAGGAGCACCAGCAAAGTCCTTGAAAAATGTGGTGGTGCCGAAGAAATCAGACAGCGCCCCACTTATATTGGTTGTACAACCAGTGACACAAAACGTAGGACCGACTCCAGCAGACTGTACCCATACTTCACTGGCCACACCACTAGCCCCACCACACAGGACCTGCACTCCAGCAAAAGGTATACCGATTTCATTTGCCATAGCACCAGCCATACCACAGAAAAATCCCACTCCAGCAAGTCCACCGTCCGAAGACCTATCCCAACTGCAGAGACGGCCAATTCCTGCAAATTGGAACCCCATTCCATTTATTCCCAATTTAAAAGACAATGCTTTCAATGTTGTTAGGGACTACGTGCATATATTCCCATCATGGGAAGATTATAGTGAAGACAAACACCATTTTCACATCTTCCTGTCCAACTTACGTGTTAGTGCTATTATTCATGATTATTATTTTCCTGTTTTCTGTTGATTGAACACATCAATGATTTGCATTACATTGTTGTAACTAGGCGAGGGTCAATCTGGATAGTCATGACGAGCAAAGCTTGCTTGTGCTTTTCAAGGAAGCATTGCAGCAGTATCAGTGTTACCTGAGGAAATCACACTTTGATGGCAAGTCTATAAATGAATTTCTGGTGAAGTCTCCTGTGCTAAATTTAGAAGACATTGAATGTAAAAACCTTGTTATGCACTGGTCTCGTTCCCAGGATGAGGTACTATCTAAGAAATCACATGACAATTTGAACTTCTACTTTTCCGCATGTGCCTTATGGATCTTTTTTGCAGGAAATCTGCTCAAAGAAGAATTCCGGTTTGAAAAGAATGACAGGATATCACAAATATGCTGCCCGCTGCTTTGCTCTTATTAGTACATGTTGTCCTGTATCACTGTACTTGCATACATACCTGGTTCATTATGTGACAGCAGTATGCATGATAACTTGCTTATCAATTGTTCGCTCCAAATTGTCTGATCTGTATGAATGGTTACATTAGTGTAGAATATATCCAATGCCAATGAATTTTTTTAGCTCTGCATTGTTCTTGTAAGTACATGATGTCCTTTATCAGTGTACTTATATTGATAGGTAGTTGTTCATGTACCATAACTGTAAAGCTTATTTTCCTTTGCCCTCCATTTTCTACACATCTGATCTATATTTACTCTTACCATAAGGTTGGTACTGAAGAAGTTTAGTTGTGCATTGCTCATGGTTGTGCCTTTTGCCTGTATCGCTGCACATACATTTATAGCTACTTGGTTATGTAGCATCACTCTTCATCTTATCTTAAATATTCTCCATTTTTGTATATTATCATATCTATATTTACTCTTAACAAAATGTAGAATAAAGGCAATGCTTATGAAGAAGATTCTGTGGTAAACTTCTTGAATTGCCCCCCCCCCCCATCAGCATGGACAAGGGCTTTATAGAGCCTGTCTTCACCAGTAATGTAAGTTTGTCCTTCTCAAGCCTTCAAACTTTGTTGCGTATATTTGGTTAGGCATGACTGCAACAGCTGTTTATTTTTGGTGTTTGCATCAAATTGCATGTTTAAAGTTTATTATGTAGTTCATAAACAAAAGTTTGTCCTTCTCAATTTAAGTTTTTAGTTGTACAACCAAGTTCCTTCTTCATACCATGTAAATTAAACTATACAAAGCAAGTGATCTTCTTTTGCACTGCATGTATGCTTCTGTTCTTCATCTGTAATCCAGTGGTGTGGTGAACCTACCCACTACAGCACAATGTCATATTCTGCAGTGTCTTAACTATGAACAATGTCATATCATTATACTATTATTTAAACCGTCTCTTTATTTGCCAATCTGAAATGGGATAAATTGACAGCACACTAACCATTGATACTTATGAGTTCTTGATCTGTAATCCAGTGGTGTCGTGAAGCTGCCAACTCCTTCACAATGTCATTTCCTGCCATGCCTTGACCTGAACAATACCATATTGTGTTAATGCAATTTTAAACTGTGTCACTTTATTCGTCAGTAAGAAATGTGATGAATTGTCAGCACTGATACTTTTATGTGCAAAACCTATCATATGTCTGCTTGTTTATCTTTCAGAGTAAGGAAGATATAAGTGTTGAACAAGCGCAGTCTCATCATCTTGCTCAGCTGCTTGCGCTGCAGCTCCCCAGCAGGGCTAACCTTTCTTGAACTCTATTGAAGTGAATTCGGTTTTGTATATTATTTTGTCGGCATGTTTATTTGCACTGGTGGCGATCTTTGATGCCCAGTGTATGTAATATGTTGTCTGCTTGTGCTTTATTATCATAGTGGCGAACTTTGATGCCCAGTGGATGTAATATGCCATAATTTCTTTATTGTATTGTCTAGGATTTTTATTATTCACGATGCTGCAGTTATTTTACTGTATATATATCATGTCTTTGCAGTAAACCGGCCAAACCATAAAATTACAGTACATAATCTAGCCGTCATGCAATCACGATGTATGATCCGCATCATGGGCCCCATCATCTTGGTCGTTAAAAGGACAAAAGTAAACTGGCCCACTAGTAGATTTGGGCCTTTAATAGGCCGAGTAACCCCCGACCCTCTTTTTGCAAGAAAACTCAATGGGCTTTTAGGAGGCTGAGAAGTAGGTTGGTCCTGAAACGTGCCGAACAGCTCACGGGCCTGCAGCAGCCCGAAATGGACCCCGACCCATGATTGTGCGAATCAAATCACGGGCTTTTAACATGCCAAAATTGTCTCGGTCCTTGTTTGGCCCAATCAGATATAGGCCGCGAGCAGGCCGGATGCAAATCGGGCCGTAGTTAGGCCCAACTATATGACGGGCTTTTAACAGGCCGAAATTTATATAGGGCTGAAATGTTAAATGGGCCCTTAACAGGTCAAAACTAATATCAGGCCGAATTACTAAATGGGCCTTTATCAAGTGGGCCCAAAAGCATAGCGTCCATTTGACGGGCCAAATCTGATATGGGCCCTAATTTAGGCCAAGGCCTCTTAAAGGGCCGGACCAGATCTGGGCCGTAATTTGGCCCAGAACATGGTAGGCTTTTAATGGGCCAGATCTAATATGGGCCATTATTAGGCCCGGAATGTGGCAGGCCATTAATGGTCTGGATCAACTATGGGCCGGCATTTGGCCCAAAACATGGCAGCCAGTTAATGGGCCGGCCTACTAGGGTCCTCAAAATCTTGTGGGCCTACAGCTGATTCGGCCCATTAATGTCGGCGAAATCTCATGGGCGTTTAGCTAGGCCGACCCATTATGATCCGCAAGAATCTTGTGGGCCTTTACCTGGGCCGGCCCATTATGGTACACAAAAATCTTGTGGGCCTTTACCTAGGCCGGCCCATTGTGGCCCGCAAAATCTTGTGGGCCTTTAGCTGGGCCAGCCCATTATGGTCCGCAAAATCTCGTGGGCCTTTAGCTGGGCCGGCCCATTATGGTCCGCAAAATCTTGTGGGCCTTTAGTTGGGCCGGCCCATTTAAACTTGATGGGCTGGTCCACGTATCAACATATCATCAGTGTGTCTCGCCCATTGGATGAGTGACACCTGTGCCAACGCGGACCTGGCACGTCTCTCCTCCAGCCAATGATGACTTTACACGTGGAAAATCCCCATTGGTCGGGGTTGTTAATGGGTTATCGGATCCAAAACCCGACCCGATAGCTTAAAGGCATTCTGTTACGGTGGATGCCACATGTCGGTCACCCTTGACGAAAGCACTTCTGTGACGCGCGATTTATCATCATGGAAGTGGACACTTCCGTGATGATAATTTTGGTAATTTCATGGAACACTTGTACGATAGCACAGGTATGACTATCTTGATTCTGTCATAAAATCGTCATGGATGTACATGCATGACAAGAAACGTGACCTACTGTGACAAACATGTATCATCACGGAAGTGTATTTTTTTGTAGTGGATCCAATTGTCATCCGTATCCTTTCTCCCATGATCTCAGAGTGAGACCGCGAGAGTGGTTAATCTCCGGTAAAGCTCCCGAGGTTCTTCATCTTCATTCATTGCAAACTCATCAGCTTCATCTTGCACCACTTCATAGTTGGAGCATTGAATGCTTGCGCTTCCCTTGTAGAGGGAAACACCATGGTGCCATGCTTCCTTAGCCACGGTGAAGTGTCGGAGATGAGCAATATCTTTACGAGGAATAGCATCTTGGAGCATGAAGAGAGCATTCTCATTGAATTGATTATCCGCGGCTTCTCTTGGGGTGAAGTTGCTTCAGTCATGCGGATAGAAACCTTCTTCAATGATTCTCCAAAGATCAGTGTTAACATGGTTTAAATGACGCTTAAAGCGATAGACCCAAGCATCAAAATCCTCATTTTTCACAATCTTAGGGGGAGAACCAGTATGATTTAAATGGGTAGAGGGAATCGGTCATCCGTAAGTAAGTGGAGGTTCCACATGGGAAAAAGTTCCACTACCATTTCTACCACTAGACAAAGGAACTTTCTCACTAGTAGCTTACCCCTTGTCGGAGTTAGCATCCGTCACCTTGTTAGTGGAATCGACCACTTCCAACGGTGCGGTGGATAATTTGAGACCACCAAGGAAGTTCTTAAGCATGCCTTTGACCTCGGCCGTCATGGAGATTTCCAATGTGTCCAAATCCACATTGAATTCCTCACATGATACCGAGGTTCCCCCATCGGCCGTAGACGAGGACGGAATCACACCAAGGTGCTCCTCCTCACTATCTACGGTGTCAACCATACTCTTTGGACGGCAAAGTCCTTAATAAGGAGACAAGGCTCTGATACCAATCGAAAGGATCGATATAGTTGACTAGAGGGGGTGAATAGGCAACTAACAATTTTTAGCTTTTCTTTACCAAATTAAACTTTGCATCAAAGTAGGTTGTCTAGATATGCAACTAGGTGAGCAACCTATATGATACAACAACAATGGACACACAAGCAAGCAAAAGATAGAACACAATATATCTTGCACAAGTAAAGGTAAGAGATAACCAAGAGTGGAACCGATGGAGATGAGGATGTGTTACCGAAGTTCCTTCCCATTAAGGGGAAGTACGTCTCTGTTGGAGCGGTGTCGAGGCACAATGCTCCCCAAGAAGCCACTAGGGCCACCGTATTCTCCTCGTTCCCTCACAAAATGCGAGATGTCGTGATTCCATTATTGGTGCCCTTGGAGGCGGCGACCTAACATTTACAAACAAGGTTGGGGCAGTCTCCACAACTTAATTGGAGGCTCCCAACAACACCACGAAGCTTCACCACAATGGACTATGGCTCAGCGGTGACCTCAACCGTCTAGGGTGCTCAAACACCCAAGAGTAACAAGATCCACAAGGGATTAGTTGGGGAATCAAATTTCTCTTGGTGGAAGTGTAGATTGAGGCCTTCTCAAGCAATCCCTAAAGAATCAAAAGTTTGATTGTCTAGGGAGAGAGATCAGCCGAAAATGGAGCTTAGAGCAACAATGGAGCTTGGGGATAGAAGAGGTAGCCAACTCGAAGAAGAAGACACCCCTTTTATAGTGGAAGGACAAATCCAACCGTTATCCACCAACTCAGCCTGCGACGCGCGGTACTACCGCACCAAACAAGCGGTACTACCGCACGGGCCCGCGGTACTACCGTGAGGGATCGTGGTACTACCGCTGGCTCGGTAGAGGCAAGGACTAGACCTGTTGTCCAGAGATAGGGAGCGGTAGAACCGCTGGCGCGGTACTACCGCGCCCCCTTGCGGTACTACCGCAAGGCAGGGATAGTCAAGCCAGAGGAGGTACGGACATAAAAAAATTACATCCTTGACTACTCCCGTTGAGTTTAGGTCTATGCAAAAGTCCAACATGGTACTACCGCACGACCAGCACGGTACTACCGTGTAGGGCGCGGATGTAAAAAATTGCATTCGCCCCTACTTCCGTTCATGCCGCTGAGCCTGGCCAAGGCTTACGGTACTACCGTGCCGAGGGCGCAGTACTACCGTGTTGGGTGCGGATGTAAAAAATTACATCCGCCCCTACTACCGCTCGGGCAGCAGCGCTTGACCAGAAGCCTTGTGGTACTACCATTCCCACGGAGCGGTACTATCGTGAGCTCTAACGGTACTACCACGCAGGATGCTGGTACTACCGCAAGGGCAAGCAGTAGTACCGCTCTGGGGAGCAGTACTACCGCGTGCCTCAGTACAGCAACATTAGGAGTCCTTCATTTTTCCTAAACAAGGAAAGACAGAGGATGCTCCAAAGAGCCAAAGGAAAGGTGGTGCAAAAGGAACAAATGTGTACGTGAGATTCCACCCAAACCTTTCCAACACAGAGTGAGACGTCTCCAACGTATCTATAATTTTTGATTGTTTCATGCTATTATATTACCCGTTTTGGATGTTTATGGGCTTTACTTTACACATTTATATCATTTTTGGGACTAACCTACTAACCGGAGGCCCGGCCCGTATTGTTGTTTTTTGCCTATTTTAGTATTTCGAAGAAAAGGAATATCAAACGGAGTCCGTATGGAATGAAACCTTCGAGAGCGATCTTTTTGGAACAAACGTGATCCAGAGGACTTGGAGTGAAAGTCGAGAAACAAACGAGGCAGCCACGAGGGTGGAGGGCGCGTCCCCCCTAATGGGCGCTAAGGGAGTCCTGGATTAGGGGGTATCCGGACAGTCGGACTATATACTTTGGCCGGACTGTTGGCCGTGAAGATACAAGACTCAAGACTTCGTCCTGTGTCCGCATGGGACTCTCCTTTGCATGGAAGACAAGCTTGGCGATTCGGATATTGTATTTCCTTCCTTGTAACCGACTCCATGTAAACCCTAGCCCTCTCCGATGTCTATATAAACCGAGGAGTTTAGTCCTTAGAGACAGAATCATAATCATCATAGGCTAGCTTCTAGGGTTTAGCCTCTACGATCTCGTGGTAGATCAACTCTTGTAACACTCATATCATCAATATCAATCAAGCAGGAAGTAGGGTTTTACCTCCATCGAGAGGGCCCGAACCTGGGTAAACATTGTGTCCCTTACCTCCTGTTACCATTAGCCTTAGACGCACAGATCGGGACCCCCTACCCGAGATCCACCGGTTTTGACACCGACATTGGTGCTTTCATTGAGAGTTCCTCTGTGTCGTCGCTGCAAGGCTCGATGGCTCCTTCAATCATCAACAACAATGTAGTCCAGGGTGAGACTTTTCTCCCCGGACAGATCTTTGTGTTTGGCGGCTTCGCACTGCGGGCCAATTCGCTTGGCCATCTGGAGCAGATCGACAACTACACCCCTGGCCATCAGGTCAGGTTCGGAAACCTAAACTACACGGCTGATATCCACGGAGACTTGATCTTCAATGGATTCGGGCCTATGCCAGGAGCGCCGGACAGTCACAATGAGCACAGCTTAGACCTGCTATCTGACAATGCTCGGGATATCGCCCCTGCAGGAGCCTCGGACCTAAATCCAGGGTAGATTGCATCACCCGAGGACGGGTGGATGGACCCCGCCCCGGAGGCTGCACCCTTGCCGGCGGTAGAGCCGAACACAGACTTCACCCCCAAGGAAGCTTGCGACACCGGACCCCCGGACTCGTGTCCGGCTGTAGGTACCAGCCCGCGCACCTCCGAGCCAGCCGAATCTGGTTGGGCTCTGGTAATGGAGTTCACTGCTGCGGATATCTTCCAGCACTCGCCCTTTGGCGACATGCTGAACTTGTTAAAATCTCTCTCTTTGTCAGGAGACTCTTGGCCGAACTATGTCCGGCTCGAGTGGGAAGCTGGCAGCGAGGGAATTCGTTGCCCACCCACCACCCACTTCATAGCCACGGTCGATGATGTGACCGACGTGCTTGACTTTGACTCCAAAGACATCGACGGTATGGACGATGATGTAGGAGAAGAACAGGAACCACAACCCACGGGGCGGTGGACAGCCACCTCTTCATATGATATATATATGGTGGACACTCCGAAGGAACCCAATGGCGATGAGGCAATGGAGGATAACCCCTCAAGGAAGAAAGCAAAGCATGGGCGTCGTCAGCGCCGTTCCAAGCCCCGCCACACTACCGGCATAGGAGATGAAAATAATCCGGATGGTGCCGAAGATGAATACAACCCCAACTAGCCTGCCTTCAAGCAGGCCGAAGACGGGCAGGTCAGCCCAGACGAATAGGCGACTGACGGATATCTGGAGGAGGACAATTACATGCCCCCCTCCAAAGACGATATTAGCCTCGGCGACGACGAGTTCGGCATGCCTAAGGACCCCGTAGAGCAGGAGGGCTTCAAGCGCCGGCTTATGGCCACTGCGAAGAGCCTAAAAAAGAAGCAACAGCAGCTCCAAGCTGATCAAGACCTGCTCACAGATAGATGGATAGAAGTCCTGGAAGCCGAGGAATATGGACTCGAGCGCCACATGGCTGACCGGCCACCTCGTGGCCGGGATAAAACGGCATATAAGCAACCACACCAGTTCACTATGACCCGGGATAAAACGGCATATAAGCCCCACGCAGTTCACTATGACCCGGGACAATACACAGGACCTGCAAGACATATTGGAAAACAATGCAGGATAACCAAGATCGATCTACGGATCACGGGGGCGTGCCACAGCACATAACGATGACCGTCATGCCGGATACACCAACAATAAATCCGGCCGGGCCGAACACAACCGACCAGACTTAGTCAGACTGCGTCGCAACATAGCCCGGCATAGAGGCGTCGCACACCCCCTCTGCTTCACTGACGAAGTGATGGATCATGAATTTCCAGAAGGATTTAAACCCGTAAACATTGAATCATACAATGGCACAACAGACCCCACAGTTTGGATCGAAGATTTCCTTCTCCACATTCACATGGCCGCGGAGACGATCTACACGCCATCAAGTATCTCCCCCTTATGCTCAAAGGACCAGCCAGGCACTGGCTAAATAGCTTGCCGGCAAATTCCATTGGCAGTTGGGAAAACCTGGAGGACGCTTTCCTCGACAACTTCTAGGGCACATACGTGTGACCACCGGATGCTGATGACTTGAGCCACATCACCCAACAGCCCGGAGAGTCAGCCAGAAAATTATGGACTCGGTTCCTAACTAAAAAGAACCAAATTGTCGATTGTCTGGATGTCGAGGCCCTGGCAGCCTTTAAGCATAATATCCGCGACGAGTGGCTCGCCTGGCACCTCGGCCTGGAAAAACCAAAATCCATGGCGGCCCTCACGACACTCATGACATGCTTTTGCGCAGGCGAGGATAGCTGGTTGGCTCGCAGCAGCACCACGCCAATACACTCTGGCACTTTAGACGTCCGCGACAATAACGGCAAGCCACGGCGCAACAGACATAAGCGTCAGAACAATGGCGACAACACTGAAGACACGGCAGTCAACACCGGATTCAGTGGCTCAAAATCCGGTCAGCAGAAAAAGCCGTTTAAAAGAAACAATCAGGGACCGTCCAGTCTGGACCGCATACTTGACCGCTCATGCCAAACTCACGGCACCCCGGATAAGCCAGCTAATCACACTAATAGAGACTGCTGGGTGTTCAAGCAGGCTAGAAAGATAAATGCTGAGAACAAGGACAAGGGGCTGCACAGCGACGAGGACGAAGAACCCCGACATCTGAACATGGGGGGACAGAAGAAATTTCCTCCCCAGGTGAAAACGTTCAACATGATCTACGCTACCCACATCCCCAAATGGGAACGGAAGCGAGCACTATGGGACGTCTATGAGATGGAGCCAGTCGCCCCAAAATTCAACCCACGGTCAGCCTGTCTGATCACCTTTGATCGTAGGGATCACCCTACCAGCATCCGTCATGGCGGTTCGGCCGCATTGGTCTTAGACCCAATCATCGATGGATTTCACCTCACAAGAGTCCTTATGGACGGAGGCAGCAGCCTAAACCTACTTTATCAGGACACAGTGCGCAAAATGGGCATTGACCCTTCAAGGATCAAGCCCACCAAAACTACCTTTAAATGTGTAATTCCAGGGGTAGAGGCCCATTGCACGGGCTCCATAACACTGGAGGTGGTCTTCGGATCTCCGGATAACTTCCGAAGCGAGGAGTTAATCTTCGACATCGTCCCTTTCCGTAGCAGCTATCATGCACTACTTGGACGAACCACATTCGCTCGATTCAATGCGGTGCCACACTATGCATACCTTAAGCTCAAGATGCCAGGACCTCGCGGGGTCATAACAGTCAACGGAAACATGGATCGCTCTCTCCGTACAGAAGAGCATACTGCAGCCCTCGCGGCAGAAGTACAAAGCAGCTTCCCCCGGCAAACCACCAATCCGGCGACAACAACTCCGAACACCGTCAAGCGAGTCCGAAGTACCCCGCAACAGGATCGTCAGACACTCCAAGAGCACGACTAGCAGTCCGGCCTCCGCTCCAGTCCCATTAAGGCAGCATTCGTGCCGCACGTACACAATTACGCACTCGAAATACCATGGGCATAGGCGGAGGCATAATAGTGGCACAGTCAACAGTGTAGTTCAGCCGCAACATACTTTAATAACCCCCTTTATGTTTCAGGACCTTGCTTTTAGGCAACCTCTTTAGAAGAGCCAGATTGTCGGACTCCCACAGGAGAGAAATCCAAGGACGCAAAAGGCTTTACGCACGAAAGGAATACCCAGCTGGAATCTATTCACGATCATTTCACCTATTTTATATACCTACATGCGGCCCGCCCTTGGATAGGACATGTCAAATAGTCCTATTTACCTCTGCTTAACGCATTCATTGTAAAATACGCTTAAACGTATTATACATCAAGGGGAGATTATATACAGCGTCAGCTTATCATTCCTATCTGCACATTTTTTCTATAAATATTTATTTACTATTGCATCCGTACACTTTGGTACGTTTAGTTTGCCAGGGGCTTCTTATGGCGCCCCGTTATACGGCAACACAAGTCCGAACACTTTCAATAGTGTGGCACCCTGAACTTATAGCATTGTATGCATCAGCTCCGAATCATGTCTTGGGTCAATAGTTGGGTTTGCCCGGCTCACTTGTTTTGGTACCTTACGTTCCATTATATCGGCTAAGGTAGCGCAGGGAGAACTACTGCGATTGTGTCCCTGTTCTTCCGGACGAGCACCTCAGTACAGAAAGCCAAAAATTGACCGGCATGATGCGGCGAGAGATGGTCGCTGTTCGAGAGGTCTTAAAATCCTTAAAGATTTTTTCCACCTTAGGCGAGGAATCAGCCTCGTCCGGTTTAGGCGTGTATAGTGCCCCAATTCGGCTTACCGAATTCTAGGGGCTTCGCCGAAATTTAAAATTGTAGACTTCTATGGCTAAGTGAAAGTTATAAGGCCGCATAGTCCGATTGCCTTGTTCGCTGCGCCAAACACCTCCTTTAGGGACCAAAAATTTGGATAAAGAGTGTATAGGTTTTTTCCAGGAACACCCCAATATTACTTATATGGGGGCGGAAGCCGACGACTGGCCTACTTTCAGAATTTTATAAACAGCCGCACAGAAGGTAATATTTTAAATCAAAAAGCGCTATATAGCGCAAGTAACTTCGTCCTTATATTACAAAAATGACAGAAGTGCATTCACTCCAAGATCGTGTCCTTGGTACATTCATCGGCCACGAGACGAGCGCCTTTCATAACGCCATCATAATATTTTTTCGGATAGTGATGCGCCTTGCCCTCTGGTGGTCCATCCTTCACCAGCTTCTCCGTGTCCAGCTTGCCCCAATGCACCTTCGCACGAGCAAAGGCTCGGCGGGCACCTCAATGCAAACGGATCACTTGATCACTTCAAGTCGCGGATAGGCATTTACCATTCGCTTTATCAGGCCGAAGTAGCTAGCGGGCAGGGGCTCACCAGGCCACATCCGGACTATGAAATCTTTCATAGCCACTTAGGCTGCCCTGTGGAGTTCAACCAACTCCTTCAGTTGGTCACTCAGAGGCATCGAGTGTTCGGCTCCAGAATACTGGGACCAGAACAGCTTCTCCGTTGAGCTCCCCTCCTCGGCACAGTGGAACTCCGCAGCGTCTGATATGCTGCATGGCAGATCTGTGAATGCCCCTGGAGAGCTCCGAATTTGGGTAAGTAAAAGAAACGCCTCCACCACATGCTTGCTTTGCATAAAGCATGTCTTACCCACCTCAACCTGGCAATGGTTAACTGTTCCCCGTGTCCCTGCGGGTAATTAATCTATCAAGGGACGGGGATATACCAATATTAATATCCACGGGGAAGCATTTGGGTGAAATACCTTACACAGTGGGTAAATGGGGATGGGGACGGCATGACATTACCCATACCCGATACCCGGCTTACCCGTAACCTATTAACACTACCGCCCACTAGAGTGGCTGGACAGCCCAACTGGCCCAAAAGCCCAATAATTTCTAACCTAAACCTAGCCACACGCCCACACCTCTCCCTCAGTTCTTTCCCCCCTCCACTCCCTAACCTAGCCCGCAGCCGCCTCTTTGCTCCCGACCCCAACCCCGAGCCCCGATCTAGAAATCACCACCGCAATCTCCGGCGCCGCCCTGCTCCACCACAACCACCGGTCGGCTCCTCACTTCTGCCAACTGGACCCGGCCCACCCCTCCATCTTCTCCTCGATCCTCCCCAGTGGCATACAACAACACCCACACGAGCCTTCATTCGCCCGTCTCCTCCCACGACCGGACCTGTGCGGGGTGGAGGACGGGCTGGTTGTGGGACGGGGAGTGGGAGAGGAGGAGGACGCCCCCCCCCCAAACCGAAGCCTCCATCCAGCACGTCTCCGTCCCTCACTTGTAGTGGCAAGCCTCCACCGAGTCTGTCATCGTCCATCACCGGCAAGCATCTTGCAAGTCCATCCTCATCACCATCCATCGCCGTCCGGAACACAAAGATTGGGTGAGAAACTGAGAATCACTACTAAGCTTGAACTAGTTCATTACCTAGGGTTTTGTCTAGGAATATAGGCGGACATATTAGTCTCTAATTCATAATCTGGTTAATTGTAGAATGTCCAGTGGTAGCATGTCCACACCACTAACAGATAGTGCTAGCCAAGCTGTAGTTGCATATTCATGGACAGGAAGTGTACCTCAAATGGATGAAATGGAGGAGGAGGAGGATGACTTCGATGAGTTTGTTGATTACCATGAGTTTGCTGATCCTATTTTATTTCAGATGAAGAGGAAGATGGTGCTAGAGGGGATGAAGAGGAAGATGGTGCTGAAGAGGAGGAACATGTGGAAGTTGCATCCAAAAGAAAACTCACTTCGGTTGTGTGGGCTGAGTTCAGGAGAGTGAAGGTTGCAGGAAAATGGAAGGCTAAGTGTGTTTATTGCAATAAGGAGCTTGGAGGAGCACCAAAGAATGGGACCAAACATCTTCATTACCACTTAGGCATTTGTGTTTTGAGAAAGATCAAGACCAAGGGAGATAAAACCCTTAGTCAATCTTCTCTGAGGTTTGGTTCTGCTAGCCAAGGAAAAGCACCCGTGGAGAATTACACATTTGATCAGGCTTGTGCTAGAAAGGAGTTGGCATCCATGATAGTGTTGCATGAGTATCCCTTGTCTATGGTCGATCATGCAGGTTTCCGAAGATTCGTTAGTGCCCTTCAACCATTATTTAAAATGGTGACAAGAAACACTATTTGGTAGATTTTTTGCATTGTTTATTTGGTATGCATTGCAATATTGTATTCCTTCACTATCTGACTAGTATATAATTCCTTCACTATCTGATTCATAGGAAGGATATTGTGGATGCATACAAAGTTGAAAGGAAGAAAGCTATTGAGTATATGGCTAGAAATAAATCAAGAGTGGCTATTACTACTGATATGTGGACGGCTAACAACCAAAAGAAAGGTTACATGGCAATCATAATCCATTTCATTGATGATTCTTGGAAGCTTAGGAGTGTTATCATGAGGTATATGTTGCTGCTGTTTACATGTCTTGTTTACATATGGTGTTCTCTTGTTTACATATGTTGTTTTCTTATGAATATAAGTTGTTGTTACTCAATATATGCTGCTGGTTATGTAGGTTTATTTATGTTCCTGCTCCTCACACCGGAGAGGTTATAGCTGAAGAACTGCATGAAACTTTGATATCTTGGAATCTTGATGAGAAGCTAGCAGCTGTGACGGTTGACAATTGCTCCACTAATGACAAGATAGTTGATCTGTTGGTGTCCAAGATAGGAACAAGTAAGCTCATGCTGAAAGGTACCTTGCTTCACATGCATTGTTGTGCACATATTTTGAATCTAATTGTCAAAGATGGGTTAGATGCTATGAAACCAGCCATAGAAAAGATTAGAGATAGTGTGGCCTTTTGGACTGCTTCACCAAAAAGAGTAGAAAAGTTTGAAGAAATTGCAAAGTATCAAAAGGTCAAAATTACAAGAAGCTTAACACTTGATTGCAAAACTAGGTGTAATTCAACTTTCACAATGCTTAGTATCGTTCTCCCGTATAGATATATTTTCATGAGATTAAAGAAAGTTGAAAAACAATATGATAGTCTCCCTAGTGAGGAACAATGGGATTTTGCCATTCATGTTGTGAGAGGCTCCAGTTGTTCTTTGACATCACCGAACTATTTTCTGGAACTAATTATGTAACAACCAACATATATTTTCCCAAGATTTGTGAGATCAAAATGAACATGAGACAATGGTCAACGTGTGGCAATGCTGTGATAGAAGCCATGTCTGCTAGCATGACAGAGAAGTTTAACAAGTATTGGACCGATATTCAAAGTCTAATGGGCATGGCTACAATTCTTGATCCTCGGTACAAAGGTGAAATGTTGCTTGTTTGCTTTGCAATGTTGCATGGTGTCAACCCTTCTTTCGTAGAATGTGAGGGGTATGTGGCAGATTTAGTTACCAAGTTATGCCAAGTGTTAGAGGAATACAATCTTGAGGAGGAGGAGGCGGATGAAGCAGGACCTTCTTCCTCTGTTTCTTCAATGCAAGCCCAGCCCTTATGTCACTCTTTACTGAACGTGTTGCTTAGAAAAGGCCAACTGGTTTTAGGATGAAATCTGAGTTAGACTGTTACTTGGAAGATGAGTTAGTTCCACTTTCCAAAGAAAATTTTAGTGTTTTAGATTGGTGGAAAGTGGCTGGAACACGCTATCCCACTTTGCGGATGCTAGAACGTGACATATTTGCAATTCCGGTCAGCACCGTTGCTTCAGAATCAGCATTTAGCACAAGTGGTAGAGTTATAAGCGACCATCATTGTAGTCTTACTCTAGAGATGTTAGAAGCTCTAATGTGCTCACAAGATTGGATACGAAACAAATATAAAGGTGTGTGTTCTTAACACTTTGGTTCTTATTACAATCATGGTTTTCCTGCATTCGTCTTGCCTTCTTTCTTTATATGTTCACTCATACATTCATACTAAATGTTTTCTTGTAGATGGCAACAATGGTAGTGCAACAAGCTTCTGGACTTGTCTCCAAGACAGTCAAGAGGTGAAGTACCTCCTCATTGCTACAATTGGCTAGTGCGCAATTTCTAAGTTTTTAATTTTGTGTGCTCTCTTGTCATGTAGGTGCTGCCCCCACCTGATCTGGAAAGTTGTGTTTGAGTATTCATGAAGAATCAAGATGAAGCTGCCATGTGCCCATGTTAAAGTGTTAAACCATTTGGCTTGCTGCACTTCTTTTGCTCGCAAAGACATTTGTTTAAATTCATGTGTGAACTTTGAATTGTAATGTTCTTCTCCTAAGTTTATGAACTGCTATGTACCTTGAGTTTTAAGACTTATCATGTGGCTGAACCTTGAGACCTTGAGGTTCAAGACTTTATTATGTGGCTGAAAACTAGACATTTGAGACTTGTTAAGGTGTTGAAATGTTGTTGTTTTAGATGAAATGTTGTTGTTTTAGATGAATACTATTGTTATGTTGAATTGTTGTGTAATTATGCTGAAATGCAGCTGTTTCTATTGAAATGCTGCCTGTTTTTTGGGCAGAATCATGCTATAATTTTTGTGAAATGCATGTCACTTTATGTTGTGGGTTTCCCCGTGGGGATGAAAAGCCCGATGGGGACGGGGATGGGAAAGTTTCTCTCCCCGCGCACGGGGATGGGGATGGGGACGGCCATGAAGTTGGTGTCACGGGCACGAGTATGGGGGGGCAATACCCGCATGGGTATTCCCCATTGCCAGGCTGATACCCACCGCTATCTTCTTGGCCGCTTGGATTTCCTGTTGGGCTTTTTCGGCTTTGGCCTTGGCGTCTTTCATGCTCAAAAGGGCCTTCTCAAGCTTAGACTCCTTCGTCTTGAAGTCACGCTCCAAGGACTCAAACTTCTTGCCGAGCTCCTGGAGCTCTTGCTGTACCTCGCTTACCCTAGCATTCCGCTTTTCACACTCAATGCGCTCCGCGGCCCCCTTGTTTTTGGCCTCGAATAGCGCTTTCTTCAGGGACGCCACTTCGGTCGTGGCCCCTACTGCAAAATCATGACGCTTTCTTAGGGTCACCAATTTTTTGTATTCTTTGTGATACATGAACGGGGTATTACTCACCTTTGTTCTCTTTGAGCCGCCTCTTCATGAGGCCGAGCTCTTCCTGGGCCTGCTCCAGGTCCCGTTTGAGTCCGGCGACCTCGGCCGTGCGGGCAGCAACGGCAACCAGCACTGCCTGTTTTCATGCACACCTACTATTAAACTCCTGCAGATTATAATTGACCCTTCGTTTGGCTTTTCGTTCCGAACACCAAACAGAGTATCAGGGGCTACTACCTATCGGGTGATAATTTCACACATTTTTGATTACTTACCTCAAAGCCTATTAGGAGGCTGGTGCAAGCTTCGGTTAGTCCGCTCTTGGTGGACAGGACCTTATGAATCACCACACTCATAAGAGTACGATGCTCTACATCCATGGAAGCGCCGCAAAGCATTTCCAGCAGACTATCCGACGCCTCTGGCGTAACAGAAGTCATCAGCATGGATGGCTCGCCCTCCTTAGCGAGGGGCTGCCTGCCCGAATCCGGAGCCTTTGGAGGCTCCGGTATAGTGTCCGGCTGGGAGCCTGACTTGCTGCGGCTCCCGTCGGCACAGTCTGCGGAGATCCTGTGCCCCATGAGCCTGGTGTCTGGGGTTTTGCCTTGGGGTGTCTCCGGAATCGCCTCCCTTCCTCAGGGAGCCTTTGGGACAACACCTCTGTGTCATCCGAAGGCCGAGGGGAAGTGGCCGTTGGAAGCGAATCCATTGCCAAATCGCTCAAACACCCATCCGAAGAGGATACCTTGGGATGGGGCCTGGCCGGACTGCATATGCATGTTCGGCGTTATAACAGACTATGAAGCGAAATCGCACTAAAATACAACAGAAGTGCGGATACTTACGATCTCACTAGGGGCTTCCCCCTGGGCAGCCACTCCTCGCTGTAGGCGGCCGTGGTGGAATAATCCGGCAGGGACACCTTTCCCTTCTTGGGTGTCCTGGCCTCCCCCTCCGGGGCGGCTTTCCTTTTCTTCTCCTCCCCAGTGCAGGGAGGTGGCATTTCTTCGTGATCCTCCCCGCCTCCGTGGGAAGAATCTGCCTCGTCATCTTCGGACGACGAGCCTATGACGGCCTTGCACCGGGGACCCTTCCTGGTCCCCTGGGCCGCCCTCTTGGACCCTTCGGCCTCCCCGGATGGGGCGGCCCTTTCTTTCTCCTCCTCCCCTTCATGGGAGGAGTGTGCCTCGTCGTCTTCGGACGAGGCGTCTTGTACGGCCTTGCGCCGGAGACCCCTCCTGGTCCCCAGGGCTTTCTTTTCGGCCTTCTTTTCCGGCACCTTGTAGGACGCTGGGACTAGCATCTCCGTCAGAAGAGCGCTCGTTGGACCTTCTGGCAATGGAGCCGGACAGTCAATCCACTCCACCATCTCTACGTACTCCTGATTAAGTACACACGATGACTTGAGATCCTCCCATGAGTATGCTGGGAAAACTGCATCTGGTGATGGTTAGAAAACTCACCAGATGAGGGGGGCACGCGGCGTGGAGTCCGCGGTCCTTGGACGTGGGAGGAGGTGTTTCGGAGCCCATGAACAGCACCTTCCATGCGCCCTTGGGTTTCATGCCGTAGAGCTCTCGGAGTGTCTGGTGTTCGGCCGGGACGAACTCCCAGAGATTAAAAGCCCGTCTTTGGCACGGAAGAATTCGGTGGACGAGCATGACCTGGAGTATGTTGACAAGCTTGATGTTCTTGTCAATCATATTCTTGATACAGTTCTGAAGTCCGGTCAGCTCCGCAGGCTCGCCCCAGGCCAGGCCCTTCTTTTCCCAGGAGGTGAGCCGCATGGGAATTCCGAATCGGAATCCGGGGGCCGCCGCCCAGTTGGCATCGCGTGACTCAGTGATGTAGAACCACCCCGATTGACACCCTTTCACGGTCTCCACGAAGGAGCCGTCAAGCCAAGTGACGCTGGGCATCTTGCCCACCATGGCGCCACCGCACTCCGCTTGCTGGCCACTCACGATCTTCGGCTTCACGCATAAGGTTCGTAGCCACAAGCCGAAGTGAGGCTTGATGCAGATGAAGGCCTCGCACACGACAATAAACGCTGAGATGTTGAGGACGAAATTTGGGGCTAGATCATGGAAATCTAGCCCGTAGTAGAATATGAGCCCGTGGACAAAGGGATGAACTGGAAATCCCAGTCCAAGGACGAAGTGGGCGAGAAACACGACCCTCTCATGGCATTTCGGAGTTGGAATGATCTGCCCTGCATCCGGTAGCCGGTGCGCGATGTCTGCGGCCAAGTATCCGGCCGCCCGGAGCTTCGCAATATGCTCCTCCTTCACGGTTAAGGATGGCAATTTTATCCATGGACATGGATATCCATGGATATCCGACCCGAATGGATAGGGTTTGGATATGCTTTTCTGTCCATGGGCAGCGCCCAAACCCGACCCGATTGCTCGTGGGTAGGGCATGGATATAATCTTGTACCTTTGGGTATATCCAAACCCGACCCGATAGCATGAATTAATGGGCAAATCCGGCTATCCCTACCCCACAGTTACATGTCCCAGTGCAATTTTACACTTTGTTATCCAAAACATGCAAAAGAAATCACACAATTCCCATCATAATTTTTATTAGTTGACATTCAATACCCTCTGTAACATACCCCAACGCCCTTCCCTTATTTTTATCTCCTTGTTAACTGACTCGTCATTCTCATCTATTAGAAAAAAACTAAATGATCTTATGTTGTTAGTGGAGGTTGATTTACCATAAATGAAGCCTAGCATGCCATGAAGTAAAGAATGGAAGAGCTTATGTTAACATTGTGTTATGTCTTATTTATATGTCTAGAGAGGACCCAATGGATATCCAGTGGGTATGGATATCCATCGGGTTTGGACATGGACACAATTTTTCACCCGCGGATTTTTTCATGGGTGGGCAAAGACTGTCTTCATGGATATGGATATGGATTTGATATTGTTCAACCCGATCCAAACCCGACCCATTGCCATCCTTATTCACGGTGGAGGCCACCCACTTGCTTCCTGCTCCGGACATGTTTGGCTGTGAGGAGAAGGTGTGGACTAGGGCGCTGGAGCTCGAGGAGGCAAGAATGGATTAGCGAAGGAGGAAGAAGGCATGGGTGAAAATGGGGAACTCTTATCCCTTTGTAGAGGCGATGAAAGTGATATGCCTCCCCGCTTGCCCGTTGAGGGTCGCTTATTTCCCGAGTGCCACGATTGATGGCGCGGTTGGGTTACCCATACCCGTATTGATGAGAATCCTGTCATAATGGGACATGATCTCTACTTTGACAAGACGTGACGAGGAAACCGCCTCGCAATATGCGCTATGGCTGGTTGTGGGAAATGGTTCGAATAATGAACCGATCGTAGTGTCGTGTCACGCTGTCTAAAGTTGTCAGCAGATTACATTTGTGAAATATCCTTCTCTCTACGGTGGTATGTGAAGATCATCCTGCAGATCCGGACATGGTTTAAGTGTTCGATAATTACTTAGGAGTATTCGGAGATGGAACCCGCCTTGCAATGCCGAAGACAAAACTGCGCGCCGGACTCATCGTCATTGAAGCCTGGTTCAGGGGCTACTGAGGGAGTCCTGGATTAGGGGGTATCCGGACAGCCGGACTATATACTTTGGCCAGACTGTTGGACCGTGAAGATACAAGACTCAAGACTTCATCCCGTGTCCGGATGGGACTCTCCTTTGCGTGGAAGACAAGATTGGCGATCCGGATATTGTATTTCCTTCCTTGTAACCGACTCCATGTAAACCCTAGCCCTCTCCGATGTCTATATAAACTGGAGAGTTTAGTCCTTAGAGACAGAATCATAATCATCATAGGCTAGCTTCTAGGGTTTAGCCTCTACGATCTCGTGGTAGATCAACTCTTGTAACACTCATATCATCAATATTAATCAAGTAGGAAGTAGGGTTTTACCTCCATCGAGAGGGCCCGAACCTGGGTAAACATTGTGTCCCTTACCTCGTGTTACCATTAGCCTTAGACGCACAAATCCGGACCCCCTACCCAAGATCCACCGGTTTTAACACCGACAGGCGCGCCCTCCTATCTCGTGGGCCCCTCGAGCATCCCGACCTACTTCTTCCTCCTATATATACCCATGTACCCCGAAAACATCAGAAGCAACAACGAAAAACTATTTCCACCGTCGTAACCTTCTGTATTCGCGAGATCCCATCTTGGAGCCTTCGTCGGTGCTCCGGCAGAGGGGGAATCGATCATGGAGGGCCTCTACATCATCTCTAGGGCCTCTCGATGAGTTGTGAGTAGTTTACCACAGACCTTTGGGTCCATAGTTATTAGCTAGATGGGTTCTTCTCTCTCTTCGAATCTCAATACAAAGTTCTCCTTGATCTTCTTGGAGATCTCTTCGATGCAACTCTTTTTGCGGTGTGTTTGTCGAGATCCGATTAATTGTGGGTTTATGATCAAGTTTATCTATGAGAAATATTTGAATCTCCTATGAATTCTTTTATGTGTGATTAAGTTATCTTTGCAAGTCTCTTCGAATTATCAGTTTAGTTTGGCCTACTAGATTGATCTTTCTTGCAATGGGAGAAGTGCTTAGCTTTGGGTTCAATCTTGCGGTGTCCTTTCCGAGTGACAGCAGGGGCAGCACGGCACGTATTGTATTTTTGCCATCGAGGATAAAAAGATGGGGTTTATATCATATTGCATGAGTTTATCCCTCTACATCATGTCATCTTTCTTAATGCGTTACTCTGTTCTTTATGAACTTAATACTCTAGATGCATGCTAGATAGCGGTCGATGTGTGGAGTAATAGTAGTAGATGCAGGCAGGAGTCGGTCTACTTGTCACGGATGTGATGCCTATATACATGATCATGCCTAGATAACCTCATAATTATTCGCTTTTTTATCAATTGCTCGATAGTAATTTGTTCACCCACCGTAATACTTATGCTATCTTGAGAGAAGCCACTAGTGAAACCTATGGCCCCCGGGTCTATCTCTTATCATATAAGCTTTCAATATAATTTTATTTGCATCTTTACTTTTCCAATCTATATTATAAAATACCAAAAATATATTTATCTTATCTTTTTATCTCTATCAGATCTCACTTTGGCAAGTGGCTGTGAAGGGATTGACAACCCCTTTATTGTGTTGGTTGTGAGTTCTTGTTTGTTTGTGTAGGTGCGTGGGACTTTTGAGGAGCCTCCTACTGGATTGATACCTTGGTTCTAAAAAACTAAGGGAAATACTTACGCTACTATTGCTGCATCACCCTTTCCTCCTCAAGGAAAACCAACGCAAGCTCAAGACATAGCAAGAAGGATTTCTGGTGTCGTTGCCGTGGAGGTCTTCGCTCAAGTCAAGACATATCAAGTACCCATCACAAACTCATCTCCCTCGCATTTACATTATTTGTCATTTGCCTCTCGTTTTCCTCTCCCCCACTTCACACTTGCCATTTTATTTGCCCTCTCTTTCCCAATCTTCTCCGCTCTTTCGCTTACCTTTTTCTGTTTGTTTGTGTGTTGGATTACTTGTCGCCATGGCGCAAGATAATACCAAATTGTGTGATTTCTCCAATACCAATAATAATGATTTCCTTAGTACTCCGATTGCTCCTCTTAATGATGTTGAGTCTTGTGAAATCAATACTGCTTTGCTGAATCTTGTTATGAAAGATCAATTCGCCGGCCTTCCTAGTGAAGATGCCGCTACCCATCTAAACAACTTTGTTGATTTGTGTGATATGCAAAAGAAGAAAGATACGGATAATGATATTGTTAAATTGAAGTTATTTCCGTTTTCACTTAGAGATCATGCTAAAGTTTGGTTTTCGTCTTTGCCTAAGAATAGTATTGATTCTTGGAATAAGTGCAAAGATGCTTTTATCTCTAAGTATTTTCCTCCTGCTAAGATCATCTCTCTTAGGAACGATATTATGAATTTTAAACAACTTGACCATGAGCATGTTGCCCAATCTTGGGAAAGAATGAAATTGATGATTCGCAATTACCCTACTCATGGTTTGAATTTATGGATGATCATACAAAAATTTTATGCCGGCTTGAATTTTGCTTCTAGAAATCTTTTAGATTCGGCCGCGGGAGGAACTTTTATGGAAATCACCCTAGGAGAATCTACTAAACTCCTTGATAATATTATGGTTAATCATTCTCAATGGCACACCGAAAGATCTACTAGTAAAAAAGTGCATGCTATAGAAGAAATTAATGTTTTGAGTGGAAAGATGGATGAACTTATGAAATTGTTTGCTACTAAGAGTGCTCCTATTGATCCCAATGATATGCCTTTGTCTAGTTTGATTGAGAATAATAATGAATCTATGGATGTGAATTTTGTTGGTAGGAATAATTTTGGCAATAATGCTTATAGAGGAAACTTTAATTCTGGACCGTTCCCTAGTAATTCCTCCAATAATTATGGAAATTCCTACAATAATTCTTATGGTAATTATAATAAGATGCCCTCTGATTTTGAGAATAGTGTGAAAGAATTTATGATCTCTCAAAAGAATTTTAATGCTTTACTTGAAGAAAAATTGCTCAAAGTTGATGATTTGGCTAGGAACGTTGATAGACTTTCGCTTGATGTTGATTCTCTCAAACTTAGATCTACTCCTCCTAAGCATGATATCAATGAGTCTCTCAAAGCCATGAGAATTTTTATTGATGAGTGCAAGGAAAGAACTGCTAGATTGCGAGCTAAGAAAGATTGCTTTGTAAAGGCGTGTTCTTCTAGTTTCCGTGAAAATAATGATGAAGATCTTAAAGTTATTGATGTGTCCCCTATTAGATCTTTGTTTACCAATATGAATCTTAATAATAATAGGATTGGAGATGAGTCAACTTTAGTTAGAAGGTGTCCCAATAATTTGGAGTTTTTAGATCTTAATGCTAAATTTGGTAAAATTGGGATTGGAGAGGTCAAGACTTTAAATAGCATTGAACCCACTATCTTGGATTTCAAGTAATTTAATTATGATAATTGTTCTTTAGAAGATTGTATTTCCTTGTTGTAATCCGTTGTGAATTCTCCTCACGCTTATAGTCAAAATAAAGCTTTTACCAAACATATTGTTGATGCCTTGATGCAATCTTATGATGAAAAACTTGATTTGGAAGTTTCTATACCTAGAAAACTTTACGATGAGAGGGAACCTACTATAACCATTAAAATTAAAGATCATGAGTGTTATGCTTTGTGTGATTTGGGTGCTAGTGTTTCCACAATTCCGAAAACTTTATGTGATATTCTAGGTTTCCATGATCTTGATGATTGCTCTTTAAATTTGCACCTTGCGGATTCCACCATTAAAAGGCCAATGGGAAGGATCAATGATGTTATCATTGTTGAAAATAGGAATTTGGTGCCCGTAGATTTTATCGTTCTTGATATAGATTGCAATCTTTCTTGTCCTATTATTCATGGTAGACCTTTCCTTAGAATGATTGGTGCGATTATTGATATGAAGGAAGGGAATATTAGATTCAAATTTCCATTAAGGAAAGGCATGGAGCACTTTCCAAGAAAGAAAGTCAAATTACCTTATGAATCTATCATGCGAGCTACTTATGAATTGAGTGCCAAATATGGCACTACCTAGATATGTCCTCGCTTTTATGCCAAGCTAGGGGCGTTAAACGATAGCGCTAGTTGGGAGGCAACCAAATTTTATTTGTGTTTTTTGTTTTTGCTACTGTTTACTAATAATTTTTTAATATACCTTCTGTTTAGATGTGTTTTTATGTTTTAATTAGTGTTTGTGCCAAGTAGAACCTATAGGATAACCTATGGAGTTAGTTGATTTGATTCTGCTGAAAAACAGAAACTTTGTGCGCACAAAAATAATTTTAGTAATTCACAGAAACGTGCTTTTGCGTTGATTCTTTTTGCTGTAGATCAATAGACAAATTTCCCAGGGCTTCCTATTTTGGTAGGATTTTTAAAGTTCCATAAGTATTCAAGAGTTACAGATTGCTACAGACTATTCTGTTTTTGACAGATTCTGTTTTTCGTGTGTTGTTTGCTAATTTTGATGCATTTATGGATAGTATTATGGTATGAAACATAGAGAAGTTGGAATACAGTAGGTTTAAAACTAATATAAATAAAGAATGAGTTCATTACAGTACCTTATGTGGTGGTTTTTCTTTCTTGCACTAACGGAGCTTATGAGACTTCCTGTTGAGTTTTGTGTTGTGAAGTTTTCAAGTTTTGGGTAAGGATTTGATAGACTATGAAATAAGGAGTGGAAAAAGCCTAAGCTTGGGGATGCCCATGGCACCACAAGATATCCAAGAATAGCCAAAAGCCTAAGCTTGGGGATGCCCCGGAAGGCATCCCCTCTTTCGTCTTTGTCTATCGGTAACTTTACTTGGAGCTATATTTTTATTCGCCACATGATATGTATTTTGCTTGGAGGATCTTTTATGATATTAGTCTTCGATTTTTAGTTTACCACAATCATCCTTGCTGTACACACCTTTTGGGATAAACCCACTTGATTGGAATTTATTAGAATACTCTATGTGCTTCACTTATATCTTTTGAGCTACATAATTTTTGCTCTAGTGCTTCACTTATATCTTTTAGAGCACGGCGGTGTCTTAATTTTGTAGAAATTGTTGATCTCTCATGCTTCACTTATATTATTTTGAGAGTCTCTTAGAACAGCATGGTATTTGCTATGGTTATAAAATTGGTCCTAGAATGATGGGCATCCAAGTTGGGTATAATAAAAACTATCATAGAAAGTGAATTGGATGCTATGATCAATTTGATGCTTGATAATTGTTTTGAGATATAGAGGTGGTAATATTAGAGTCATGCTAGTTGGGGAATATAAATTTAAAGAATACTTGTGTTGAAGTTTGTGATTCCCGTAGCATGCACGTATGGTGAACCGCTTTGTGATGAAGTTGGAGCACAATTTTATTTATTGATTGTCTTCCTTATGAGTGGCGGTCGGGGACGAGCAATGGTCTTTTCCTACCAATCTATCCCCCTAGGAGCATGCGCGTAGTACTTTGTTTTCAATATTGTAGATTTGTGCAATAAGTATATGTGTTCTTTATGACTAATGTTGAGTCCATGAATTATACGAACTCCCACCCTTCCACCGTTGCTATCCTCTCTTGTGCCACGCAACTTTCGCCGGTACCATACACCCACCATATACCTTCCTCAAAATAGCCACCATACCTACCTATGATGGCATTTCCATAGCCATTCTGAGATATATTGCCATGCAACTTTCCACTCTTCCGTTTATATGACACGCATCATCATTGTCATATTGCTCTTTGCATAATCATGTAGTTGACATCGTATTTGTGGCAAGGACACCTTCATAATTTTCATACATGTCACTCTTGATTCATTGCATATCCCGGTACACCGCCGGAGGCATTCATATAGTCATATCTTGCTCTACGTATTGAGTTGTAATCTTGAGTTCTAAATAAATAAAAGTGTGATGATCTTCATTATTAGAGCATTGTCCCAGTGAAGAAAGGATGATGGAGACTATGATTCCCCCACAAGTCGGGATGAGACTTCGGACTTTAAAAAAAATAGAGGCCAAAGAGCCCACAAAAAAAGGCCAAATAAAAAAAGGCCAAATAAAAAAAGAGAGAAAAAGAGAGAAGGGACAATGTTATTATCCTTTTCACCACACTTGTGCTTCAAAGTAGCACCATGATCTTCATGATAGAGAGTCTCCTATGTTGTCACTTTCATATACTAGTGGGAATTTTTCATTATAGAACTTGGCTTGTATATTCCAATGATGGGCTTCCTCAAAGTGCCCTAGGTCTTCCTGAGCAAGCGAGTTGGATGCACACCCACTTAGTTTCTTTTTTGAGCTTTCATACACTTATAGCTCTAGTGCATCCGTTGCATGGCAATCCCTACTCACTCACATTGATATCTATTAATGGGCATCTCCATAGCCCGTTGATATGCCAAGTTGATGTGAGACTATCTTCTCCATTTGTGTCTTCTCCACAACCACCATTCTATTCCACATATAGTGCTATGTCCATGGCTCGCGCTCATGTATTGCGTGAAAGTTGAAAAAGTTTGAGATTACTAAAGTATGAAACAATTGCTTGTCTTGTCATCGGGGTTGTGCATGATTAAATACTTTATGTGATGAATATAGAGCAATGCTACGTCTTGAGCTTGCGTTGGTTTTCCTTGAAGAGGAAAGGGTGATACAGCAATAGTAGCGTAAGTATTTCCCTCAGTTTTTGAGAACCAATGTATCAATCCAGTAGGAGGCTCCTCAAAAGTCCAACGCACCTACACAAACAAACAAAGAACTCGCAACCAACGCAATAAAGGGGTTGTCAATCCCTTCACAGCCACTTGCAAAAGTGAGATCTGATAGAGATAGTATGATAAGATAAATATATTTTTGGTATATAGATTGGAAAAGTAAAGATGGAAATAAAAGTAGATTGAAAGCTTATATGATAAAAGATAGACCCGGGGGCCATAGGTTTCACTAGTGGCTTCTCTCAAGATAGCATAAGTATTACGGTGGGTGAACAAATTACTGTCGAGCAATTGATAGAAAAGCGAATAATTATGAGATTATCTAGGCATGATCATGTATATAGGCATCACGTCCGTGTCAAGTAGACCGACTCCTGCATGCATCTACTACTATTACTCCACACATCGACCGCTATCCAGCATGCATCTAGAGTATTAAGTTCATAAGAACAGAGTAACGCATTAAGAAAAATGACATGATGTAGAGGGATAAACTCATGCAATACGATATAAACCCCATATTTTTATCCTCGATGGCAACAATACAACACGTGCCTTGCAACCCTTATTGTCACTGGGTAAGGACACCGCAAGATTGAACCCAAAGCTAAGCACTTCTCCCATTGCAAGAAAGATCAATCTAGTAGGCCAAACCAAACTGATAATTCGAAGAGACTTGCAAAGATAACTCAATCATACATAAAAGAATTCAGAGGAGATTCAAATATTTCTCATAGATAAACTTGATCATAAACCCACAATTCATCGGATCTCGACAAACACACCGCAGAAAGAGTTACATCAAATAGATCTCCACAAGAGAGGGGGAGAACATGGTATTGAGATCCACAAAGAGAGAAGAAGCCATCTAGCTAATAACTATGGACCCGAAGGTCTGTGGTAAACTACTCACAACTCATCGGAGGGGCTATGGTGTTGATGTAGAAGCCCTCCATGGTCGATTCCCCCTCCGACGAAGCGCCGGTGAAGGCTCAAAGATGGGATCTCGCGGATACAAAAGGTTACGGCGGTGGAAATTGTTTTTTGTTGGCTCCCTGGATGTTTTCGGGGTACGTGGGTATATATAGGAGGAAGAAGTAGGTCGGTGGCCGCCCGAGGGGCCCATGAGATAGGGGGGCGCCCTCCACCCTCGTGGCCGCCTCGGCTGCTTCTTGGCTTGCACTCCAAGTCCTCTGGATCATGTTCATTCCAAAAATCATGCTTCGAAAGGTTTCATTCTGTTTGGACTCCGTTTGATATTCCTTTTCTTCGAAATACTCAAATAGGCAAAAAAAACAGCAATACGGGCTGGGCCTCCGGTTAGTAGGTTAGTCCCAAAAATGATATAAATGTGTAAAATAAAGCCCATAAACATCCAAAAGGGGTAATATAATAGCATGGAACAATCGAAAATTATAGATACGTTGGAGACGTATCAAGCAACCCCAAGCTTAATTCATGCTTGTCCTCGAGTAGGTAAATGATAAAAACAGAATTTTTGATGTGGAATGCTACCTAGCATATTTCTCAATGTAATTTTCTTTATTGTGGCATGAATGTTCAAATCCAAATGATTCAAAATAAGAGTTCATATTGACATAAGAAATAGTAATACTTCAAGCATACTAATAAAAGCAATCATGTCTTCTCAAAATAACATGGCTAAAGAAAGTTCATCCCTACAAAATCATATAGTTAGGCTATGCTTCATTTTCGTACTTAAATGTTCCCAAATTCTACACCCCCGATGACAAGGAAAGCAATTGTTTCGTACTTAAATAATCTCAAACTTTTTCAACTTTCACGCAATACATGAGCGTGAGCCATGGATATAGCACTATGGGTGGAATAGAATATGATGATGGGGATTGTGTGGAGAAGACAAAAAGAGAGAAATTCTCACATTGATGAGGATAATCAACGGGCTATGGAGATGCCCATCAATTGATGTCAACATGAGGAGTAGGGATTGCCATGCAACAGATGCACTAGAGCTATAAATGAATGAAAGCTCAACAAAAGAAAACTAGTGGGTGTTCATCCGACTTGGTTGCTCACGAAGACCTAGGGCATTTTGAGGAAGCCCATCGTAGGAATATACAAGCCAAGTTCTATATTGAAAAATTCCCACTAGTATATGAAAGTGACAACATATGAGAGTCTCTATATGAAGAACATGGTGCTACTTTGAAGCACAATATATGAGACTCGCTATATGAAGGACATGGTGCTACTTTGAAGCACAAGTGTGGAAAAGGAGATAGTAACATTAGCCCTTTTTATTTTCTTTTTTTTCTTTTTCTTTTTTTCTTTTTTCTTCTTTTTTGGGCCTTTTTTGGCCTTTATTTTTTTTCTTTGGCCTTTCTTTTTTCTTTTGGCCTTTCTTTTTTTTCTTCTTGGGGACAATGCTCTAATAATGATGATCATCACACTTTTACATCACATGAATTACAACTCAAAACTAGAACAAGATATGACTCTATATGAATGCCTCCGGTGGTGTACCGGGATGGTGCAATGAATCAAGAGTGACATGTATGAAAAATTATGCATGGCCACAAATACGATGTCAACTTCATGATCATGCAATGGCAATATGACAAAAGTAATGCGTGTCATGATGATAAATGGAACGATGGAAAGTTGCATGGCAATATATCTCGGAGTGGCTATGGAAATGCCATAATAGGTAGTTATGGTGGCTGTTTTGAGGAAGATATAAGGAGGTTTATGTGTGAGATAGAGCGTATCATTTCATGGGGTTTGGATGCACCGGTGAAGTTTGCACCAACTCTCAAGGTGAGAAAGGTCAATGCACGGTACCGAAGAGGCTAGCAATGATGGAAAGGTAAAAGTGCGTATAATCCATGGACTCAACATTAGTCAAAAGAACTCATATACTTATTGCAAAAATTTAGAAGTCATCAAAAACCAAGCACTGCGTGCATGCTCCTAGAGGGATAGATTGGTAGGAAAATACCATCGCTCGTCCCTGACCGTCACTCATAAGGATGCACAATCCAAGGACACTTCATGTTTCAAATTTGTTACACAACTTTAACCATACGTGCATGCTACGGGACTTTCTAACTTCAACACAAGCATTCTTTAAATTCATAATCACCCAACTAGCATGACTTTAATGTCACTACCTCCATATCTCAAAACAATTATCAAGTATCAAATTGATCATAGCATCCAATTCACTTCCTATGATAGTTTTTATTATACCCAACTTGGATGCCTACCATTCTAGGACCAATTTTGTAACCATAGCAAATACCATTCTGTTCTAAGAGACTCTCAAAATAATATAAGTGAAGCATGAGAGACTAGCAATTCCTACAAAATTAAGCCACCGCCGTGCTCTAAAATATATAAGTGAAGCACTAGAGCAAAAATTATCTAGCTCAAAAGATATAAGTGAAGCACATAGAGTATTCTAATAAATTTCAATCAAGTGGGCTTCTCCCAAAAGGTGTGTACAGCAAGTATGATTGTGGTAAACTAAAAAGCAAAGACTAATATCATACACGACGCTCCAAGCAAAACACATATCATGTGGCGAATAAAAATATAGCTCCAAGTAAAGTTACCAATGAACAAAGACGAAAGAGGGGATGCCTTCCAGGGGCATCCCCAAGCTTAGACTTTTGGCTATTCTTGAATATCTTGGGGTGCCATGGGCATCCCCAAGCTTAGGCTTTTGCCACTCCTTATTCCATAGTCCATCAAATCTTTACCCAAAACTTGAAAACTTCACAACACAAAACTCAACAGGAAATCTCATAAGCTCCATTAGTGAAAGAAAACAAAACCACCACATAAGGTAGTGTAATGAACTCATTATTTATTTATATTGGTGTTAAACCTACTGTATTTCAAGTTCTCTATGGTTCATACCACTTAATACTAGCCATAGATGCATCAAAATAAGCAAACAACACACGAAAAACAGAAAAACAGAACAGTCTGTAGCAATATGTAACTAGCGCAAACTTCTGGAACTCTAAAAATCCTACCAAAATAGGAAGTCCTGGAAAAATTTTCTATTGATCTACAGCAAAAAGAATCAACGCAAAAGAACATTTATGTGATTTAACAAAACTAATTTCGTGCGCGCAAAGTTTCGGTTTTTTAGCAGAATCAAATTAACTATCTCCATAGGTTATCCTATAGGTTCTACTTGGCACAAATACTAATTAAAAAACACATCTAAACAGAAGGTAGATGCAAAATTTATTACTAAACAGAAACAAACAACACAAATAAAATTGGGTTGCCTCCCAACTAGCGCTATTGTTTAACGCCCCTAGCTAGGCATAAAAGCAAAGATAGATTTAAGTAGTGCCATCTTTGGCACTCAATTCATAAGTAGCTCGCATAATAGATTCATAAGGTAATTTAATTTTCTTTCTTGGAAAGTGCTCCATGCCTTTCCTTAATGGAAATTGGAATCTAATATTCCCTTCCTTCATATCAATAATCGCGCCAATCATTCTAAGGAAAGGTCTACCATGAATAATAGGGCAAGAAAGTTTACAATCTATATCAAGAAAAAAATCTACGGGCACCAAATTTCTATTTGCAACAGTGAGAACATCATTGATCCTTCCCATTGGCTTTTTAATGGTGGACCACAAGGTGCAAATTTAAAGAGCAATCATCAAGATCATGGAAACCTAGAATATCACATAAAGTTTTCAGAATCGTGGAAACACTAGCACCCAAATCACACAAGGCAATACACTCGTGATCTTTAATTTTAATCTTTATAGTAGGTTCCCACTCATCATTAAGTTTTCTAGGTATAGAAACTTCCAAATTAAGTTTTTCATCATAAGATTGCATCAAGGCATCAATGATATGTTTGGTAAAAGCTTTATTTTGACTATAAGCATGAGGAGAATTAACAACGGATTGCAACAAGGAAATACAACCTTCTAAAGAACAATTATCATAATCAAATTCCTTGAAATCCGAGATAGTGGGTTCAATGCTATTTAAAGTCATGACCTCTCCAATCCCACTTTTACCAAATTTAGCATTAAGATCTAAAAACTCCGAATTATTGGGACACCTTCTAACTAAAGTTGACTCATCTCCAGTCCCATTATTATTAAGATTCATATTGGAAAACAAAGATCTAATAGGGGACACATCAATAACTTTAAGAACTTCATCATTATTTTCACGGAAACTAGAAGAACACGCCTTTACAAAGCAATCTTTCTTAGCACGCAATCTAGCAGTTCTTTCCTTGCACTCATCAATGAAAATTCTCACGGCTTTGAGAGACTCGTTGATATCATGCTTAGGAGGAGTAGATCTAAGTTTGAGAGAATCAACATCAAGCAAAAGTCTATCAACATTCCTAGCCAAATCATCAACTTTGAGCAATTTTTCTTCAAGCAAAGTGAGGGAGTCCTGGACTAGGGGGTGTCTGGATAGCCGAACTATCATCATTGGCCGGACTCCAAGACTATGAAGATACAAGATTGAAGACTTTGTCCCGTGTCCGGATGGGACTTTCCTTGGCGTGGTGGGCAAGCTTGGCGATACGGATATGTAGATCTCCTACCATTGTAACCGACGCTATGTAACCCTAGCCCTCTCCGGTGTCTATATAAACCGGATGGCTTTAGTCCATAGGACAAACAACAATCATACCATAGGCTAGCTTCTAGGGTTTAGCCTCCTTGATCTCGTGGTAGATCTACTCTTGTAATACCCACATCATCAATATCAATCAAGCAGGACATAGGGTTTTACCTCCATCAAGAGGGCCCGAACCTGGGTAAAACATCGTGTCCCTTGTCTCCTGTTACCATCCGCCTAGACGCACAGTTCGAGACCCCCTACCCGAGATCCGCTGGTTTTGACACCAACATTGGTGCTTTCATTGAGAGTTTCTCTGTGCCGTCGCAATCAGGAGGGATGCCTTTTCCCGTCTTTAGAGACGGCGCCGTCGCTAAGGGAGCTTTGGCCACCGGCCAAACTATCCGGCTTGGTGGTTTTCTTATGACCGCCTGTTCGGCCACCGCTCCGACAATGACCTCTCAGGTCATCAAAAGCGATCTTCACGTCAACTTGGAATTCGCCGAGCAGCTAGATCCGATGGAGCTCTCCTCCGTAAATGAGCTCTTGGATCGCATCGCCGCCCTGGGAGTCGCTACATACTACGATCAGATTGGGCTTAAAACCGATCTGAGAGAAATTAACTCTCCCCAGGCTACCCACCACGTTACTGTGGTAGAGGAACAACGCGGCGACTCTTCATCTATGTTAAAGACCAGTTATGTCCGGATTCCCGATCCCTCCATGCCGGATTCCCGCGGAGGGACGGACGTCAATCAAGTACTGAACCTAAAGTCAGGCATCGGACCAGATTTGTTGGATAACATCCAGCAATCCAAGCTTCCAAATCCGGAAACTTCTCGGCCTTTGAGCCTCAGATTGGGTGGGATTCCGAATTTAATTCTGCCCGCCCACCCAAACATAAGCGATCTATCTCAAATACGTCAAGAGCCCGATGAAATAGTACATCATTACTGGGCCAGATTCCTCCTGGTTATGGACAGGATAAAGGACTGCCGTGAGGAAAGCGCAATCTCAATTTTCTGCAACAATTGCACGGATAAGGGAATCATGAACGCCATAAGTCGTCGCGAAGTTACATGCTTCGCCGACCTGGCGACCATAGTACAAAAATACTGTGCGATGGAGAGTGCCTGGAAAACTGAAACCAGGTTCTGGGACAACCCGGCCCTGAACATAACCCTAGTTCGAAATAAAAGGGTGCGTCATACTCAAGCACCCGGGTCAAAAACCAAAAAGCAAAAAACCCCTAAAGGGCATGGAACCGTACTGGACGGATGGCTCAACGGACCCTGTAAAATCCATAGTACAGACGGCGCCACTCCAACACATAGCCTTCGAGCATGTTGGATACTACGACAGGTGGCCAAAAGTGGCGAAGGTTTTCTAGCCTCGGGTAACCAGCCCAACAGTACTAGTATGGTATTAACAGTCTTCAAGACTTTCGCATCAAATAATATGCGGAAACGAACAATCCGCAGCCTCGCCGAAGTCTACCAAGTAGCAACAACAAATCCATGGAGCGACACGGCTATCACCTTCAATGCCAGCGACGAACCTAAACTCCGAACAGCCCGAGCACCAGCCGCATTGGTCCTCAGTCCGATAGTGGACGGCTTTCGTCTTACCAAGGTACTCATGGATGGCGGCAGTGGATTAAACCTCATCTACCAGGAAACCCTCCAAAAAATGGAAATAGACTGGAGCCGCATTGAGCGAAGCAGCGCAACCTTTAGAGGAATAATCCCTAGTCGGGAAGTACGCTGCACAGGAAAAATCACACTAGATGTAGTGTTCGGCTCACCGGACAATTACAGGTCCGAGGAGGTCATGTTCCAAGTGGCCCCGTTCGGCAGCGGATATCACGCCTTGTTAGGGCGAGAGGCATTCACAATTTTCCAAGCTATACCCCATTACGGGTACATGAAGCTTAAAATGCCCGGGCCCAATGGAATCATCACTCTTGTCAGTGATCCAGATATAGCACTCCGTGTTGAGAATAAGACAGCCGCACTAGCCCTAGAGGCACTATCCAAAGCCCTAGCGGCAGAGGAACTCACTAGCTGCGCTCCATGGTGAATAGTCACGATGTGATACTCGATAAGAGATCTAAGTCCACCTCTTTTAAACCAGCAGATGAAATAGTCAAATTCCAGGTCCATCCAACGGACCCCACAAAGACGGCCTCCATTGGGGCACAATTAAACCCTAATGTAGAAGCCGCACTACGAGAATTCCTTCAGGAAAATTGGGACATTTTTGCCTGGCACCCTTCAGATATGCCAGGAATCCCACGCAGGCTGGCAGAACACAGCCTAAATATCCTAAAAGGATTCAAGCCAGTCAAACAGGCTCTTCGGCAATTTTCCGAACCCAAAAGACAGGCAATGGGAGAGGAGCTAGCCAAGCTCTTAGAAGCCGGATTCATCAGAGATATAAAACATCCGGACTGGCTAGCAAACCTGGTAATGGTACCAAAAAAGACAAATCCTGGCGCCTTTGTGTCGATTTCAAAGACCTTAACAAGGCTTGTCCAAAGGATCCTTTCCCCCTCCCCCGCATCGACCAAATCATCGATGCTACCGCAGGGCACGATTCATTGTGCTTCCTCGACGCATACTCCGGATACCATCAAATCAAGATAGCGGAAATAGACCAGGCCGCAACGGCATTCGTTACTCCATACGGACCATTCTGCTTCAACACAATGCCCTTCAGACTCAAAAACGCCGGCGCCACATATCAGCGCATGATTTAGACATGTCTGGCTACCCAGATAGGCAAAACAGTGGAGGCATACGTAGACGATGTGGTCGTTAAGACCAAACACGTCAAAACTCTAGTAGACGATTTGAGGCTTACATTCGACAACCTCTGAGCATATGACATTAAGCTCAACCCGGAAAAATGTGTTTTCGGTGTACCAGCCGGAAAGCTCTTGGGCTTCATTGTATCCGGTAGAGGAATTGAAGCAAACCCAGCCAAGATCCGAGCTCTGTCACAATTGGATATCCCAAAAGACCTCAAACAAATACAAAAACTAACTGGATGCGTGCCGGCTCTAAGCCGCTTCATCTCCCGTTTGGGAGAAAAGGCACTGCCCCTCTATCGCCTCCTCGGCGCACCGAACACTTCGAATGGACGGATGCCGCCACGGCCGGACTCGAAGAAATTAGGGCCATATTGGCAACAAATCCGGTCCTGGCCGTGCCCAACCTGGGCGAACCGAGGTTGTTATATATCGCGGCAACACATCAAGTTGTCAGCGCGGTACTCGTCGTCGAACGAGAAACAGAAGGGCACAAATTCCCTCTTCAAAAACCAGTGTACTACGTATCCACTGTCTTAACTCCATGCAAGTCCCGGTACCCACATTATCAAAACATAGCTTGCGCGGTGTTCATGGCATCCCGGAAGCTGCGACACTACTTTCAAGAGTGTTCCATAACAGTGGCCTCCGAAGTACCTCTCAACGACATTATAAACAACTGCGACACGACGGGCAGGATTGCAAAATGGGCCATTGAGCTCTTACCATTTGACATAACCTACAAACCACGGCGAGCTATAAAGTCACAAGTTTTGGCTGACTTCATCGCCGAATGGACCGAAGCCGAACTCAATAAAGAGTACGGCGCATACTCCAATTGGATCATGCATTTTGACGGCTCCAAAATGTTGGCCGGCTTGGGGGCTGGCATCGTCTTGACGTCCCCAACCGGAGACACAGTCCAATACGTACTTCAAATAATGTATACGGACTCCAACAACGCAGCCGAATACGAGGCCCTTCTACATGGTCTCCGGATGGCAATCTCCATGGGTATTCAACGCCTAGAGGTGCGCGGGGATTCAAACCTCGCAATATCCCAAGTAAATGGAGACTTTGATGCCAAGGATCCGAAAATGGCAGCCTACCGTAACGTCGTCCTAAAAATGTTAGCTCGGTTCGAAGGACTCGAATTCCACCATGTAGCCTGGGATAATAACCAGGCAGCAGACCTGTTGGCACGCATCGGCGCAAAACGCGACGCCGTCCCTCTAAACATCTTCCTGGAGCGGCTCTTTAAGCCATCCGTATTATGGGAAGAGGAGTCCGGAAATAACAACCCGGAACCAACTGCACCACCCAACACGGAATATTCTGACACAATCGGTGGCTCGGCCAATGAAATAACACCTTCAGCCCACGAAATAATGGCAGTAATTGCCCCGTGGACGGAACCATTCCTAGCCTACTTAATCAGGCAGGAACTTCCCAAAGACCAAAATGAGGCCCGCTGCATAGTTCGGCGATCTAAAGCCTACAAGGTCCACGAGGGAGAACTTTATAAGAAAAGCACAACCGGAGTCCTTCAAAGGTGTATCTCCGAAGAGGAAGGGCTAAATCTCCTCGCTGAAATTCACGCCGGACTCGGCGGGCACCACGCCGCAGCCCGGGCCCTTGTAGGCAAGGCCTTCCATACAGGATTTTATTGGCCGACAGCCCCGGCAGATGCTCAGGACTTAGGCCAACGATGCGTCGGTTGCCAGCTCTTTCCTAATCAAAGCCACATGCCACCCACCGCCCTCAAAACTATACCCATCACTTGGCCGTTCGCGGTCTGGGGGCTTGACATGGTTGGACCCCTTAAAGGGGGAACCCATAAGCAAAAATACTTATTGGTCATGGTGGACAAATTCACCAAATGGATAGAGGCCAAGCCAGTTAAAACGGCAGAATCCGGACCTGTGATAGACTTCATATCCGGGGTAGTACACCGTTTTGGCGTCCCCCACAGCATCATCACTGATAACGGCACAAATTTCATGGCCGACGAGGTTAAACTCTGGTGCAAAAACATGGGCATCAAGCTCGACTACGCTTCAGTCTATCACCCTCAAACTAACGGTCAAGTCGAACGAGCAAATGGTCTAATCATGAGCGGCATTAAACCCAGATTAGTGTGGTCCCTCACAGAATCTAACATGCACTGGGTAGAGGAGCTCGACTCCGTACTCTGGGGGCTGCGGACCACGCCAAACCGCACTACCGGATTCACACCATTTTTTATGGTATACGGCGCAGAGGCAGTTTTGCCCTGGGATATAATTCATGACTCACCTCACGTGCGCATGTACGAAGAAAGAGAAGCCGAGTTGGATCGGTAGGACAGTTTGGACGCCTTAGAGGAGGAGCGCGACGTGGCAAAATCCCGTTCCACATTCTATCAGCAGGAGGCTCGAAGATATCAAAGCAGAGAAGTACGGGCCAAAACTTACAATGTTGGCGAGCTAGTTCTACGCCTGCCGGACAAGAAAAAGGAAAAACTTAAGCCCAAATGGGAAGGTCCCTTCATCATCGACCAAGTCCTTACCGGTGGTGCATACCCTCTATGCAACGCATCTCACAACCGACTTGAGCCGAACCCATGGAACGCAGCCCGTCTCCAAAGATTCTACGCCTAGCGCCGGACTCAGAGTTCGTCTCCTTCCTCCGTCCACCTTTCATATTTTTTCGCTGTCTTTTGTTTCCCTCCTTTTTCCTCCCTCTTTCAGTAAAAGCCTTTGAGGGTTGATCTGCGCATTGTTCGCACACACTTGCTGTGCTACCCGCACTCGTTATACCTGGGGGCTTCTTTAACAAAAGCTTATTTATACGGGCTTCATGCCCAACACATGTGTCATACTTCCGCATGTACCTTTTACTCACCATTATATGCATCGATATGACTTAAGTTTTGGTCATGCTAGGTTGCCTGGCTCCTGTGCTTACCCCTACGTTCCCGATTGTTCGGCTAGGAGGTAAAGGGAGCACCTCTGCGATTGTTACTGCCGGGTCAGCCGGATGTGTACCTCGGACTGGGTGAAGCCGAAGGCTAGCGTTCTTAAGGGAATATTCGGTCGGTGACTTGAAAGATGATTTATTACTTATTTATTTATCTGCCCCCAGATGCTTTTTCTGCTCTTTTCGCAGTCCGGACATGCACTTTAGGGCATGCCTCCCAGGGAAAGGAACCCCTAACGGAACTATTCTCCCTGGAAGATGTTTCTTACTAACCATGTAATATAACATAGCTAGTTGGGCACTTGTCTAATAAAGCACTTATGACCCCTACGCCTGGTCTCCATGCATGCCCCGGTTTTTGTATAACTGTGAGGGTATTCGGACACACTCCGGACTATTGGGTCCTGAGGTTGAAGCGAAAAGGTCCGCAAAGACAAACGATCTACAATCCGGCTAGAAGGCATTTTACATGTCATTTTAAATTACATCGTCAAGCTGACTGATTGTACTCCTGTTCAATCCCATCTAACAGGCTTTCTAGTTTACAGTCCCGTTGGGAATATTTCGCGGCCAACTCTACTTGGCCGTACATCAGGCTCACAGGGATCTCCTTCCCATCGGGCCCCACAGGTCCGACCTCGGCCATGTGGTTTGGATCAGCCCGTGCACCGCGTCTTCACCATGGCCCAGGCCTCCCTGGCGCCTTGACATGAGGCCGATATCTTCCACAGACGGAAGCGCTGCCGTACTCCCTGAAGCTTCTCAGCAAGCCCTCCAAGACCCTCGGGTAGGGAGACAAACGGCCATAAGGCCTGAACGACGCAGCTCATCGCCTGTCGGACATGTTCGTGCAGTTGCAGCAGCTCGAGAAGAAGGTCACCCATGGAACCAGGCATTTCCTCCGCCGGACGACCCGTGAGCACACCTACAGACACATTTCTGTTAATCGACTTCCTCGCCGAACTCTTCTTTTCAAAGGAGTTTGCTCAAGCACTTACTGTAAATGCCGCGACGAAGCCGCCGATTCTCCTTTATGGAGTTAGACAGCTGGACCCGAACACCTTTTAGTTCTTCGCCCAGCTGGGTGTTGGCATCTTGGAGTTTATTCCTCTCCTGCTGCACCCTCATAAGCACCTTCTCGCCGGCCTTCAGCTGGCGCAGCAGATGTTGCTTGTCCGGATCTAGTCCGGCACCCTCTGCAATATTATTGTCAGACTAAACGCACACGCCGCACTTCATAAACTACTTATCTTTTCGAAATATGTATTACCAGAGGGGGTCTCTGTGGCTCCCCCGGCGGCGGCTAGTGCGGCCTCAAGTTGGGCCTTGCATTCTTGAAGCTCCTGGGATAGGTGGGTATTCTTCCCGTAAGATCCTGCATAACAAATGATCCTTAAATCAGTTAGTTTAACTATTTTAAGTCTCGGGGGCTACTGGCATATATAACTATTAAAATTCCTCACCCGTATGTCTTTCACATACTGCTCCGTGGCTCTGGTTAAACCATCTTGAGCAGCACGGAGGTGCGCGTCTCCCGCATTAAAGGCATTCAACGCCTCTGGGGAGAAACACGCGTCACGAAGAACTGTCCGACGGCGCCTGTGATTCATGGCGCTCTCCACCTCAGACCTGGTGGCGGACAGCCTATCGGCATCCTCCATTGGAGGAGCATCCGGCTCGCGCCTTGCGCTCGCCTCCCCATCCGGACCAGGTGTTGGAGCCTGGCTGGCGGAGGCTTGGTTGGCAACCTCTCCGGGCACAGTCCGGCGAGCGCTCTTTCTCCTGGAAGAATCATGAGCATTAATATACCTCCTAGGAGTCTTTCCCTTAAAGACAATGGTGCGACATACCTTTGCGGCGATGTTTCGATTCGCGCCGCACTCCTCTTCCGCCTGCTGGGCCGCACTGACCCTGGTTGGTCAGTCGCCGCGGGCTCGGCTTCCCGCCGCAAAGGCACCTCCTGCGAAGCACCGTTGGTATACGGTGGTCAGAAATAAGCATTAAAAAAGTAATGGTGTCGGGACTTCGGTCGTACTCACCTGGGAAGCCGGAGACAAACTGGGGTAGTCAGCCGTAATGGCGACTAGAGCATTGTCTATGCTGAGTTGGTGGAACACCCCGTCAATCAGCTCCACCTTTATGTCCGGATCCTCTTCGGAGGCCGGATCAAGGGATCTTCCCGGATCCTCGGGTTATGGAGTCGGGCTTTGTATGCCCTCCACATCCCGGCGCAGTTCCTGCATCGAAATCATAAAGTAAGACACTTAACTTTGAAAGCACGGATCGGATATATAAACGTCCGCTTACCCAGCTCTGAGGGTTATTCATGAAGAATCCATTCAATGGACTCGTGCGGAGGAAGTCCTCCTTCTCTCCCTTGTACAAGCCGGACAGGATCTTCACTAGGTCGGCGGTCGATCCCGGCCCCTTGCGGCCATGACGGGTGGCGTCATTCTCCCCGTTGAAATCCCACATGGGATGGCCCCTATATTGGAGAGGCTGCACCCCTCGCATAATGCATGTGGCCATGACTCCAATCATGGTCAATCCGGAATGGGCCAGTAACCTTATTCGGCCCATCAGATATTGGACGCTCCTATCATCTTCCCGTTGAGGGCTCCGCGGGCACCAACTCAGGCGTTTCTTCAGAGGAGCGTTACTAAACTCCGGGAGGCCGATCCGAACTGGATCCGGCAGCGGGGCTTCTTCCATATAGAACCATTCCGAAGCTAGTCTTCGGACGCCTTCTTCGGGGTTCCGGATAGATATTCGGTCCCGGCGATGCGCCATATTTCGGCTCCGCCCACTCGATATATCGACCCCTCGTGAGAACGGGGTACGAGGCAAAACAATCTCTTCCACAGCGTAAAATGGGGCTCGATGCCCAAGAACAGCTCGCAAAGAGCTACAAAGCCCGCGATGTGCAAGATGGAGGCAGGTGTGAGATGGTGAAGTTGGAGTCCATAGAACTCCAGGAGCCCCCGGAGAAACGGATGTATGGGAAATCCGAGTCCCCTTATTAGGTAGGGGACGAAGCATACCCGCTCTCCTTTGGAGGGATTGGGGACGCTCTCCGCCTGTTTCCCACCCTTGTAGGTGGCCAGTCCGGCTCGAACCGGAACCATAAAGGCTGGGGGAAGGTATCCCTCTGCTTGGAGCGTCACTAACTCGCTGTGCGGGACTGAACATCTCCTCCAATCTCCTGGCTGAGGACTGGGAGCGCGAGAGGAGGAGCCGCGTCGACTGTCCATGTTCGAATGGATTTTTGTCAGATGCGCTTCGATGAGTACTTGCGGAAGGAGGATGGTGTGATTCGGATCTGGATCCTCGCCTCTCTTATAGGCAGCTAGAGGGTAAAACGTAAAAATACCCTGGCTTTTCGCATTCATACGACACGTGGAAGAGGGCCATTATTGGACGTAGAAGCCAAGGAGCGCAACATTTATAAGGAAACCAGACACTATTCGGCAAACACATGGAATATGGAGGAGAACCCGCCTTGCAAACACCGAAGACAATATACGCGTCGGACTCGTCGTCATTGAAGCCTGGTTCGGGTGCTACTGAGGGAGTCCTGGACTAGGGGGTGCCCGGATAGCTGAACTATCATCATTGGCCGGACTCCAAGACTATGAAGATACAAGATTGAAGACTTCATCCCGTGTCCGGATGGGACTTTCCTTGGCGTGGAGGGCAAGCTTGGCGATACGGATATGTAGATCTCCTACCATTGTAACCGACTCTGTGTAACCCTAGCCCTCTCCGGTGTCTATATAAACCGGATGGCTTTAGTCCATAGGACGAACAACAATCATACCATAGGCTAGCTTCTAGGGTTTAGCCTCCTTGAGGTCGTGGTAGATCTACTCTTGTAATACCCACATCATCAATATCAATCAAGCAGGACGTAGGGTTTTACCTCCATCAAGAGGGCCCAAACCTGGGTAAAACATCGTGTCCCTTGTCTCTTGTTACCATCCGCCTAGACGCACAGTTCGGGACCCCCTACCCGAGATCCGCCGGTTTTGACACCGACAGAAAGCATTAAAATTCTTTTGAGAGATCATAAATTCTTTCACACTATTCTCAAAATCAGAGGGCATCTTATTGAAATTACCATAAGAATTATTGTAGGTATTTCCATAATTATTAGAGGAATTACTAGGGAACAGTCTAGGATTAAAGTTTCCTCTATAAGCATTGTTTCCAAAACTATTCCTACCAACAAAATTCACATCCATAGATTCATTATTATTCTCAATCAAAGTAGACAAAGGCATATCATTGGGATCAAGAGGAGCATTCTTAGTAGCAAACAATTTCATAAGTTCATCCATCTTTCCACTCAAAACATTAATTTCTTCTATAGCATGCACTTTTTTACTAGTAGATCTTTCGGTGTGCCATTGAGAATAATTAACCATAATATTATCAAGGAGTTTAGTAGATTCTCCTAGGGTGATTTCCATAAAAGTGCCTCCCACGGCCGAATCTAAAAGATTTCTAGAAGCAAAATTCAATCCGGCATAAAAATTTTGTATGATCATCCATAAATTCAAACCATGAGTAGGGCAATTGCGAATCATCAATTTCATTCTTTCCCAAGATTGGGCAACATGCTCATGGTCAAGTTGTTTAAAATTCATAATATCGTTCCTAAGAGAGGTGATCTTAGCAGGAGGAAAATACTTAGAGATAAAAGCATCTTTGCACTTATTCCAAGAATCGATACTATTCTTAGGAAAAGACGAAAACCAAACTTTAGCACGATCTCTAAGTGAAAACTGAAATAACTTCAATTTAAAAATATCATTATCCGTATCTTTCTTCTTTTGCATATCACACAAATCAACAAAGTTGTTTAGATGGGTAGCGGCATCTTCACTAGGAAGGCCGGCGAATTGATCTTTCATAACAAGATTCAGCAAAGTAGTATTGATTTCACAAGACTCAACATCATTAAGAGGAGCAATCGGAGTACTAAGTAAATCATTATTATTGGTATTGGAGAAATCACACAATTTGGTATTATCTTGCGCCATGGCGACAAGTAATCCAACACACAAACAAACAGAAAAAGGCAAGCGAAAGAGCGGAGAAGATTGGGAAAGAGAGGGCGAATAAAACGGCAAGTGTGAAGTGGGGGAGAGGAAAACGAGAGGCAAATGACAAATAATGTAAATGCGAGGGAGATGAGTTTGTGATGGGTACTTGATATGTCTTGACTTGAGCGAAGACCTCCCCGGCAACGGCGCCAAAAATCCTTCTTGTTATGTCTTGAGCTTGCGTTGGTTTTCCTTGAAGAGGAAAGGGTGATGCAGCAATAGTAGCGTAAGTATTTCCCTCAGTTTTTTAGAACCAAGGTATCAATCCAGTAGGAGGCTCCTCAAAAGTCCCACGCACCTACACAAACAACAAAGAATGCACAACCAACGCAATAAAGGGGTTGTCAATCCCTTCACGGCCACTTGCGAAAGTGAGATCTGATAGAGATAGTATGATAAGATAAATATATTTTTGGTATTTTATAATATAGATTGGAAAAGTAAAGATGGAAATAAAAGTAGATTGAAAGCTTATATGATAAAAGATAGACCCGGGGGCCATAGGTTTCAGTAGTGGCTTCTCTCAAGATAGCATAAGTATTATGGTGGGTGAACAAATTACTGTCGAGCAATTGATAGAAAAGCGAATAATTATGAGATTATCTAGGCATGATCATGTATATAGGCATCACGTCCGTGTCAAGTAGACTGACTCCTGCCTGCATCTACTACTATTACTCCACACATCGACCGCTATCCAGCATGCATCTAGAGTATTAAGTTCATAAGAACAGAGTAACGCATTAAGAAAGATGACATGATGTAGAGGGATAAGCTCATGCAATACGATATAAACCCCATCTTTTTATCCTCGATGGCAACAATACAATACATGCCTTGCAACCCTTATTGTCACTGGGTAAGGACACCGCAAGATTGAACCCAAAGCTAAGCACTTCTCCCATTGCAAGAAAGATCAATCTAGTAGGCCGAACCAAACTGATAATTCAAAGAGACTTGCAAAGATAACTCAACCAACATAAAAGAATTCAGAGAAGATTCAAATATTTCTCATAGATAAACTTGATCATAAACCCACAATTCATCGGATCTCGACAAACACACCGCAGAAAGAGTTACATCAAATAGATCTCCACAAGGGAGGGGGAGAACATGGTATTGAGATCCACAAAGAGAGAATAAGCCATCTAGCTAACAACTATGGACCCGAAGGTCTATGGTAAACTACTCACAACTCATCGAAGGGGCTATGGTGTTGATGTAGAAGCCCTCCATGGTCGATTCCCCCTCCGGCGGAGCGCCGGCGAAGGCTCCAAGATGGGATCTCGCGGATATAGAAGGTTACAGTGGTGGAAATTGTTTTTCGTTGGCTCCCTGGATGTTTTCGGGGTATACGTGGGTATATATAGGAGGAAGAAGTAGGTCGGTGGCCACCGGAGGGGCCCACGAGATATGGGCGCGCCCTCCACCCTCGTGGCCGCCTCGGCTGCTTCTTGGCTGGCACTCCAAGTCCTCTAGATCACGTTCATTCCAAAAATCACGCTCCCGAAGGTTTCATTCTGTTTGGACTCTGTTTGATATTCCTTTTCTTTGAAATACTGAAATAGGCAAAAAAACAGCAATACGGGCTGGGCCTCCAGTTAGTAGGTTAGTCCCAAAAATGATATAAATGTGTAAAATAAAGCCCATAAACATCCAAAAGGGGTAATATAATAGCATGGAACAATCAAAAATAATAGATACGTTGGAGACATATCAAGCAATAGCCAGACTATATGATTTTGTAGGGATAACTTTCTTGGATAACTTTCTTTAACCATGTTATTATGAGAAGACATGATTGCTTTGATTAGTATGCTTATGTCAATATGAACTTTTAGTTTGAATCATTTGGATCTGAACATTCATGCCACAATAACTAAAATTACATTGAGAATTATGCTAGGTAGCATTCCACATTAAAAATTCTGTTTTATCATTTACCTACTCGAGGACGAGCAGAAATTAAGCTTGGGGATGCTTGATACGTCTCCAACGTATCTATAATTTTTTATTGTTCCATGCTATTATATTACCCGTTTTGGATGTTTATGGGCTTTACTTTACACATTTATATCATTTTTGGGACTAACCTACTAACTGTAGGCCCAGCCCGTATTGCTGTTTTTTGCCTATTTCAGTATTCCGAAGAAAAGGAATATCAAACGGAGTCCAAATGGAATTAAATCTTCGGGAGCGATCTTTTTGGAACAAACATGATCCACAGGACTTGGAGTGGAAGTCAAGAAACAAACGAGGCGGCCACGAGGGTGGAGGGCGCCCCCCCTACTGGGCGCGCCCCCTGTCTTGTGGGCCCTCGAGCATCCACTGACCTACTTCTTCCTCCTATATATACCCATGTACGTCGAAAACATCAGAAGCGACCACGAAAAACTATTTCCACTGCCATAACCTTCTGTATCACGAGATCCCATCTTGGAGCCTTCGTCGGTGCTCCACCGGAGGGGGAATCAATCATGGAGGGCCTCTACATCATCTCCAGGGCCTCTCCGATGAGTTGTGAGTAGTTTACCACAGACCTTCGGGTCCATAGTTATTAGCTAGATGACTTCTTTTCCCTCTTTGAATCTCAATACAAAGTTCCCCTTGATCTTCTTGGAGATCTATTCGATGTAACTCTTTTTGCGGTGTGTTTGTCGAGATCCGATGAATTGTGGGTTTATGATCAAGTTTATCTATGCGAAATATTTGAATCTCCTCTGAATTCTTTTATGTGTGATTAGGTTATCTTTGCAAGTCTCTTCGAATTATCAGTTTGGTTTGGCCTACTAGATTGATCTTTCTTGCAATGGGAGAAGTGCTTAGCTTTGGGTTCAATCTTGTGGTGTCCTTTCCGAGTGACAGCAGGGGCAGCAAGGCATGTATTGTATTGTTGCCATCGAGGATAAAAAGATGGGGTTTATATCATATTGCATGAGTTTATCCCTCTACATCATGCCATCTTTCTTAATGCGTTACTCTGTTCTTTATGAACTTAATACTCTAGATGCATGCTAGATAGCGGTCGATGTGTGGAGTAATGGTAGTAGATGCAGGCAGGAGTCGGTCTACTTGTCTCGGACGTGATGCCTATATACATGATCATGCCTATATAATCTCATAATTATTCGCTTTTCTATCAATTGCTCGACAGTAATTTGTTCACCCACCGTAATACTTATGCTATCTTGAGAGAAGCCACTAGTGAAACCTATGGCCCGCGGGTCTATCTCTTATCATTTAAGCTTTCAATCTACTTTTATTTGCATCTTTACTTTCGACGAAAAAGGGTTTCCCCCCGCTTTGTATTACAAAGCAACCAACCGAGACAACCGACGATAGGGGCTGGGGCGGAAGCAGCACAAACACGCCCAAAAAGAAAAGAAAGAGAAAAAAAGAAAAGAAACAAATGCCGATAACGGCGGATCGACAAAAACGACGAAGCCTCGTGACCGCTGCGTCCACCGGAGATCACCCACAAAGCTCCGAGACTCCGAAGTGCTTGTACCCAACAACACCTCCAAGAAGGGACGCAACGATGACAACGCTGCTGCCAAGGGTTTCCCCCGGTACACGGCGAGGAGAGAGGAAGGGTAGCCCCGACGCCCTTCAAGAAGGTCCGGTGGCACCCTCAGGCGCCACCGCGTCGGTGTCGGCCAAGCCAACAAAGATTTCTCCTGATCCCAGCCTCTCCCTCAGGCACTCCGGAGCTCGCCACCAGACCGACCACCACCCTGCGCCAACACGAACACGAAGCTTCCCACGCTGTCTCACCACAGCACCGCGAAGATGGTCTGCACAACGGCGAAGAGGAGCCGGGACTAGAGCAACATCACCATCGGCATACGGGAGGGCCCCACCTCCACCGTCCACGACGGTAGCCGACCGGACGCCATGGCAGGAGCCTACCGGGCCCGTGGCCCCACAGGCCCCGCCGGGCCCTCAAAGGCCCGGACAACTCCCGCCTCCGCGCAGCAGCTGGTACACCATCGGCGTCGCTGACCCAGTCCAAGCCGCTCCCCAGCCTCCTCATACAGAGAGCATTGCAGTTGCGCCGGAACCGACCCACACGGACCCAGAAGGAACCCTACGGGCCCAGATCTGGACCGGGGACGGCCCCCGGCCGGCCAGCACCACCGGACCACCCCACCGCCAAGAGGCGGCACCACCAAGGCGAGCACCGCCGGCCTCCACACCCGGACGCCGAACCGCCACTGGCCGAAGCACACCGCCGCCGGCCATCATCGCCCGAGCAGGGGAGGACCGCGCGCGGGGAAGGGCAAGCCCACCGCCGCCAGCATCACGCGGCCGAGGGCCGGCGGCGCAGGCTGACGGCGGCGGGGGAGGGATGCGCGCG
>NC_041381.1:493343944-493377208 GCF_002162155.2 Triticum dicoccoides
ACCACCAAGGCGAGCACCGCCGGCCTCCACACCCGGACGCCGAACCGCCACCGGCCGAAGCACACCGCCGCCGGCCATCACCGCCCGAGCAGGGGAGGACCGCGCGCGGGGAAGGGCAAGCCCACCGCCGCCAGCATCACGCGGCCGAGGGCCGGCGGCGCAGGCTGACGGCGGCGGGGGAGGGATGCGCGCGGGGAGGCGCTGGAGGCGCGCGGAGGCAGGGCCCCCGGCCGCCTCGCTCGGGGAGGCGGCGCGGGGGTACAGGGGCGAGGAGGGGGGGAGGAGAAGGGGAACGGGGGAAGGAGGGGGTTGGCGGCGGCGGCGGGCTCCGGCCGCCGCGGCGCCGGCTCCGCGCGGGGGAGCCGGCGGCGGCGGCGGGGAACCCTAGGGAGCGGGGGAGCGGGGAGCGCCACCAATATCACTATTTGGTGCCTTTGCATCTTTACTTTTCCAATCTATATTATAAAATACCAAAAATATATTTATCTTATCTTTTTATCTCTATCAGATCTCACTTTCGCAAGTGGCCGTGAAGGGATTGACAACCCCTTTATTGCGTTGGTTGCGAGTTCTTGTTTGTTTGTGTAGGTGTGTGGGACTTTTGAGGAGCCTCCTACTGGATTGATACCTTGGTTCTCAAAAACTGAGGGAAATACTTATGCTACTATTGCTACATCACCCTTTCCTCTTCAAGGAAAACAATGCAAGCTCAAGACGTAGCACGGACCCCCTCTTAATAGTACGACTTTCCTATGACTCAAATCTCGAAAAGAAACATAGAGAAACACCGTCTTCAATAGTCTTCGAGGGGCACCAAATCGTCTTGTATTTAGACATGATATATCTGAAATACTCAATGCACATGATTAGTCCGCAAAAGCATTGTCATCAATCACCAAAACTACTAAGGGATAAATATGCCCTTACACCTTAAGTTGTAGTTGCGGCATTTTTTTAAATAACTTTGCTATGTAATGTCGAGCATGTCGAATATATGCCCAGTTTGCCAAATTTTAGCCGAATAATTTGTCCAATTTGCCGAACTTTGCCGAATACCTTTTTTTAAACATAAACGGCATCTGGGGGCGGCCCTGGGGGCGGCGGCTGGGAACTCACTCGCCCCCACGCCTATTTTTAGCGCCGGCTTGGCCCCAGGCGGCGATTTTACACGCCCCCTGGGGGCCAACAGCTGGAGATGCTCTCACAGGAAGATATCACAACACAACTCTAGACAAAATAATAATAATACAAGCTTCATATTACAAGCTAGGGGGCCTCGAGGGCTTGAGTACATAAACTTGAAAAAAACGAGTCACTCGAAGCAACAATATCTGAGTACAGACATAAAGGTTAAACAAGGTCCATAAGATGGCTAGCACAAACAGGGATACAGATCGAAGAGGCTCATATCTCCTGCCTGGGATCCTCCTAAACTACTCCTGGTCATTGGCGGTCTGCACATAGTAGTAGTAGGCTCCGTCGGTGTAGTAGAAGTCGTCGTCAGTGGCATCTGGCTCATGGGGTCCATCATCTGATCGCAGCAACCGGGTATAAGGGAAAAGGGGGAGGCAAAACAACTGTGAGAACTCATCCAAAGTACTTGCAAGACTGACATCAGATCTATACTACATATGCATCAGTATCAATAAAGGGGGTGGTATTTGTAGACTGAACTGCAGAAAGCTATAATAAGAGGGGGAGAAGCTAGTCCTATAAAAGACTACGCTTCTAGCAGCCTCCATCTTGAAGCACATAGAAGAGAGTAGCTGGTATGTATCAAGTATCATCGTATTGCATAAATCCTACCCGGAGATCCTCTCCTCGTTGCCCTGTGGAAGAGCGATCACCGGGATGTATCTGGAACTTGTAAGAGGTGTGTTTTATTAAGTATCTGGTTCTAGTTGTCAGAGGTTGGAATACAACTCCAAGTCGTCATGTTACCATGGACACCGTTATCCGAATAGATCAACTTATCTGCAGGGGTGCACCACATTGCCGAACACGCTCGATCACTCTGGCCAGACACACTTTCCTGGGTAATACCCGGCCTTGGAAGATCAACACGATGCAGCCCTACCTATACTCAACAGAAATGCCAGCACGCCGGTCTACATCCTTGGGGCGTAGGGGTCTTGGGCCCATCGCCCGTTGCACTCCTGCATGTTGCGAGGGTGGCTGAGTTCAGTCCTAGCAACCCACACTACAAGGCGGTTGCTTTACACAGACCACACAGGCGCGCGCCGCTTAGTTGCTGAGTCTGGAAAGCTTTGGCTGATACTACGACGTTGAGTGCCAATAACTGTCCCCGTGTAATTGGTTAGATCGTATAGGCAAAAATACCAATTCAGATCAAATATCCAAAACTCGTTAAGCGTGTTATTAATAAAACAAACACGGACACAACCAGGGACCAGGCTCACCTCTCTCATGGGTGGTCTCAACCTGCCTTGTTGCTCCGTCACAAGGTATCACTCAGGGGGGCATCGGGAACCTAGGTCCACCACTCCTAGATGGAACCACATGCCCCTTCAGCCCCCACATGAATCACTCGCGGGTACTCTACCAGCCGACCCGACTTTAGTAACAACATGTATCAAGTATAATATGTATGTAGCATATACCCGTGATCACCTCCCGAGTGATCACGGCCCGATAGTATAGCATGGCAGACGGACAAGAATGTAGTGCCACTGATGATAATCTAGCATCCTATACTAAAGCATTTTAGGATTGCAGGTAAATGGACACAACAATAGTAACAAGGACATGCTATGCAGCAGATTAGGATCAACCGATAAACAATAACTGCTACACTACTCTAATGCAAGCAGTAGAGAGAAGGAGTAGGCGGTATTGGTATATGATCAAGGAGGTTTTGCTTGCCTGGTTGCTCTCGCGAGAAGCTGAGGTCGTCGTCGAAGTAGTCGATCACAGGGGTATCGACATCGGTCTCGGGGTCTACCGGAAAGAAGTAATAGAGGGCGAACGCAATAAATAACAGGCAATCAAAGCATCACAAAGCATAACATGGCAATACGTGGTGCTAGGTATGACCTAACGCAGTGCTAAGAGATACAGATGAAAAGAGAAAACATCCAGGAAAGTTTTCCTAGTGTTTGGCATTTTTCGGGCAGATGAATCAGAGGGGATAGATCCATGTTTGCTATGCTAGAGGAACATGAAAGATGAACAGATCGCATATTACGATTCGTCACATTTTTTCGAGCAACTTCCATATATAAATTATTTTTACCAGAGTTACGGTTTATTTTCTATGAATTTTTAAAGTATAAACAATAATCTGTAAAAAACTGGAATTATTTTAAAACCGAGAATATCCAAAAACTGCTAGGTGCACCCGGTGCACTGAACCCAGATTGCACTAGAGGGGCTGACTGGTGGGGCCAGTCAACTGCACAATCAGCAATTGACTGGTCCACATTATCCAGTTAAAGGGGGCGTCGGGGCCCACCTATAAGTGCCTACACTATTTTTTCTGTTATGTTTTTATTTCTCTCATCCTATTCACTTTTTTTTAAGGTGGCCCCTTTTTGCCAGAGACCTAGCCGGCCAGCCGAGGCTGGGCACGCACACACGAGGGCGCACAGCGCGCGGCAGCGGCAACCAGTGGTTGCGCGGGCTGCCGGGCGATTGGGTGGCCAAGGGCAGAGGGTGGAGCAGGCGGGCTGGAGGGCGGGGCTCGCAGGGGAGCACGGCAAGCAGGGGCGGTGGCGGCGCTCGGCAGGCGAGCGGCCGAGGGGTGGATGCGGCCTGGTGGGGCGTGGGGCTCGCAGGGAAGCACGACGGGGCCAGGGGCGTGTCAAGCACCGGAGGGCGGCCCCGGCGAGGCGGACACGGCCAAAGGGGTGCGAGACAGGAAAGGCGGGCGCGGGGCATGCGAGGGCGCAGCACCGGGAGAGAGGGCATAGCCCTGGTGAAAGGATCAATATAGTTGACTAGAGGGGGGGTGAATAGGCAACTAATAATTTTTAACTTTTCTTTCCAAAATTTAACTTTGCATCAAAGTAGGTTGTCTAGATATGCAACTAGGTGAACAACCTATATGATGCAACAACAACAAGCACACAAGCAAGCAAGGGATATAACACAAGTAAGCTTGCAAAAGTAAAGTCACGAGATAATCAAGAGTGGAGCCGGTGAAGACGAGGATGTGTTACCGAAGTTCCTTCCTTTTAAGGGGAAGTACGTCTCCGTTAGAGCGGTGTGGAGGCACAATGCTCCCCAAGAAGCCACTAGGGCCACCGTATTCTCCTCACGCCCTCACACAATGCGAGATGCCGTGATTCCACTATTGGTGCCCTTGAAATGCGGCGACCGAACCTTTACAAACAAGGTTGGGGCAATCTCCACAACTTAATTGGAGGCTCCCAACGATACCACGAAGCTTCACCACAATGGACTATGGCTCCGAGGTGACCTCAACCGTCTAGGGAGCTCAAACACCCAAGAGTAACAAGATCCGCTAGGGATTAGTGGGGGGAATCAAATTTCTCTTGGTGGAAGTGTAGATCGGGGCCTTCTCAACCAATCCCGAGCAAATCAACAAGTTTGATTGGCTAGGGAGAGAGATCGGGCGAAAATGGAGCTTGGAGCAACAATGGAGCTTAGGGATGGAAGAGGTAGTCAACTAGAGGAAGAAGACACCCCTTTTATAGTGGAGAGACAAATCCAACCGTTATCCACTTACTCAGCCCGCGACCTGCCGTACTACCGCTCCAGACAAGCGGTACTACCGCGGGGGCCCATGGTACTACCGCGGTGGACCGCGGTACTACCGCTGCAACGGCAGGAGCTAGTCCAGGCCAGAGCCGCCAAGGCTGAGAGCGGTACTGCCGCTGATGTGGTACTACCGCTCCCCCTTGCGGTACTACCGCAAGGCCAGAATGGACTAGCCTAAGAAGGGCACGGATGAATAAAAATACATCCGTGCCTACTTCTGCTGAAAATTGAACAATGCAAAAATCCGACACGGTACTACTGCGCAGGGAGCAGATGTAAAAAACTACATCCGCCCCTACTTCCGCTCATGTTGCTGAGCCAGACCAGGCCTCACGGTACTACCGCGCACATGGGGCGGTACTACTGTGTAGGGCACGGATGTAAAAAATTACATCGGCCCCTACAGCCGCACGAGAGGTTGAGCCTGGTCAGAGGCCATAGTACTATAGCTCCTTAGGAGCGGTACTACCGTGTGCGCCTACGGTACTACTGCAAGGGCTTGCGGTACTACCGCAGGGGCCTGCAGTACTACCACTCCAAGGAGCAGTACTACCGCATGCCTCAAAATGGCAACACTAGGAATCCTCCTTTTTGCATAAATAGAAAGATAACAGAGGATGCTTCAAAGTGCAAAGGGAAAGGCGGAGCAAAGGGAGTAAACGTGTACATGATGATTCCACCCAAACCTTTCCAACGCGGACCCCTTCTTAATAGTACGGCTATCCTACGACTCAAATCCACCAAAAGAGACGTAGAACACCGCCGTCTTCAATAGTATTCGAGGGGTACCAAACCGTCTTGTGCCTAGCGACAAAGCGACTGAAATACTCAAGGCACACGATTAGTCCGCAAAAGCATTGTCATCAATCACCAAAACACCTTAGGGATAAAAATGCCCTTACAATCTCCCCCTTTTTGGTGGATTGATGACAATACGGGATTTGCACAAAGGGAAAGAATATAGCACATAAGCAAACCCCACATCTCTAAAATATAGACGAGCTCCCCCTAGATGCGTGCTAGAGAGTAAAGTGCTTTGGACTGCACGGCACGTATACTAGGATCAACACTCCCCCTATATTTTATAGACAAAGCAACTCTTGCAACAATAAGGCTAACACTAAACAAGATAGTAAATATGAGCATAACATAAGCTCATTAAGGTAATAAGGTACGATAGAGTGCATATGTCTTACACCATATGATAGACCAAGTCTGACGAGCAAACTAAACCAAAGCAAGCAAGGTTCAACGGAACAAACACGAGCAAAGCAAACACAAGCACAACACAAGACTCTCGCAAATCCCTACACTCTCTCCCCCTTTGGCATCAAGACACCAAAAAGGCAGAGAGGACACCTACACACAAGAGGTGGCTCAAGCGGAGTAATCAGACGCACGGTCCTCATTAGACTCGGCAGCAGGAATGGTCTCCTCGACGTCCTCCTCAGAATCAGTCCACTTGAAGCCTTGTCTCGCCATCCACCCAGCCTCTAGACTGATGCGATCCTCAGAACTGCCAGAAACATCCTCTCCAAACAGGCTCATGATCTTCTTGTCACGGCAGCAACTCTCCTTGGAGGCAACATGAGTCCTATACTGCCCCTTTGCCTGCATGCAGAACAAGGTCTTCATCTTGTTCTTCAGCCTCTTAGCCCAAGATGGCTCAGAGGTGGGAGGGGTGTAACCCTCAGAGCTGACCTCGTCTGCTGACTCCTCCTCATACTCATCTGCATCCACATCCATGGCTGCCGCAGCCTCAGCACGAGAAGTGGTGTTAGCCCACTGAGTCTTGACACGGAGCCGGATGGACTCATGTTGAATCCAATCAGGGGCCTCAAAGTCATCCTGAGGGTAGAGCTTCTCCCAAGTTGCTGAGATCAACTGAAACAGATACGGTCCATAGATGGGGACCTTGTGGTTGAAGATGGAAAACCTAAGCTCACACCACATGATATGAGAGACATCAAGTGGTAGCGTCTGAGAGTTGCGCGCTTCTTCACACAGGAGCAACATGTCCACAAGATAAGCATGCACCTTGTCCTTGTCCCCAATGCGTGGGAAGAGAGAGTTGCGGAAGATCCGGTACATGATGTCAAGGAAGGAGTTGAGCACCCAAGAAGACTTGACACTGGAGAGCTTCTTCACAACAAGGAAGGGCTGAAGCTTGTTCTTGTTGGCTGACTCGGAATTGGCATGAGGATGAACACCTTGGGTGTGGCGAGGCCCTCATCCAAAACACCAAGCAAAGTCATGAACTCCTTCCATGAAGTCGTCAGTTGCCGACCATTGGTCATCCAAGTCATCGTTCGGTCCTCATTAGGATGAAAGTACACCGAGGCGAAGAACTGAGCCACAATCTCCGGATCATAGTCTTTGTGAAAGGAGATGATATGCTCAATGCCAAACTGCTCCACTAGATCCAGAGCCTCACCAAAGTATGCCCGGTGCTTATCTTCCCTCATATGATGCATGTCGATCCAGTGCACATCCACATAGATATTCCGCTTGGCCTTGAGCACATCCAGATAAATGAGATTCTGCTGCTTGGTCCAGAACAACTCATTTCCTCAAAGGTTAGCACAAGGATTCACATAGGGATTGATCTTCCTTCGATAGATGAACTCAGCAAGTAGTATCTCATCCATACCCATGATGGGTTCCTTGTCCTTTGTGGTGGTGGTCTTGGTCCTGCGTTGGGGGGCACTGGAGCCCTCAGGACCTTCATCTTGATTGCACAGACGCTTGGAGCCCGTGTCACGGCTTGGATTGGAACGGCGAGCAGGAGCACCTGAGCCACACACCACAAAACAAACACGCAGGAAACGCGAGAAGGATCAGTGCAAAGAACACAGCAAACCAGTGAAACAAGTAGAACTCACACTTGATAATTCCCACATGATAGATTTGACAACAACGGTAGCACTGCTTGGGCGCACGATAGATTAGTGCCGCTCCAACTCACGGTAGTACCGCGCGTGCAGTAGTACCACGCTAGAGGTGCGGTAGTACCGCACGGGCAGTAGTACCGTGCAGTTTCAGATCCGAAGCAGCAAGTGGATCTGGGAACAACCGTGACGACAAAGCGGTACTACGGTTGATCAAATCTACCAAGGGGCAACATATCATGTACTATCTCTACGCATTACTACTCTCCTCCATCCTACTCTTGCAAAGATTTAGCCTAAATCTCAAGAGCAACTAGCATCTCCCCAAAAACCTAGAAGCAAAGGAACAAACCAAAAAGAGAGGGATTTGGGGAAAGACCTTGTTCCATGGCAAGAGGAAGTGGTGGGGAACGATCCCACTAGTCGGAATCCGAGGAGAGCAGCCGGAGAGGGAGATCCGGCGAGGGTCTCCGGCGTCGTTCGCGGGCAGGAGAGAGAGAGAGAGAGGCGGCGTGGGAAGAAGGAGTGAATGGGTATGGGGGAGTTGGAACTCCCCCTGCCCGCTCTTAACCCCCACGCGCTCACTACGCCATGGTAGTAGCGCACATCATTGCGGTCGTACCGCCCGGGTGGAAGTACCACGTCGTGGGCTGTAGTACTGCTCCACCAGCGGCAGTAAAAAATTACTGCCGTGCTGGTTGCGGTAGTACCGTGTCCTTGCGGTAGTACCATGGCAGACCACGGTACTACCGTGAACCCAAGAAAATGCAGTTTCAAGCACAGGAGAAAACAACTTTGCATGAAACCTTCAAGAGAAGACACACACCAATGATCTAACAAGCGAGACACCACAAACCAACAAGAGGCAACAAGGAACAAAACGAGACACAACCTCTCCAAGGAGGGGGTGGCGGACGGAGCCACCTATGTTTGAGTTGATTGGAATGGCACCGCGAAGAATTATCCTTGGGCCCATGACCAAAACTCGTCTTTGAAGCACATGTACCATCAAAAATGGCTAATGTGAAAGAGTTGATCAATTTATGCATAATGGGGGAGGGAGAGTTCATTGAGAGAACAACACTCCCCCAATGTCCATGCCTACACCTAAACTAGACAACAAGTTGAGTGTGGTGGGGTGTGCAAGGGTTCAAGTCACATTGCTCGAATCAATGATATTTAGCTCATGCCTTAACTCACGAAATCTTGCTTCATCCAAGGGCTTCGTGAAAATATTTGCAAGGTTATCATGAGTGTTGACATACTTGACCTCGATCTCTCCTCACCTAATATGATCCCGGATGAAGTGATACCGAATCTCAATATGCTTCGTCTTGAAGTGTTGCACCGGGTTGAGAGAAATCTTGATGACACTTTCATTGTCACACCAAAGAGGCACTTTGTCACAAATGACACTATAATCCTTTAAAGTTTGCCTCATCCATAAGAGTTGTGCACAACAACTACCGGCCGCCACATACTCCGCTTCGGTGGACGAGAGAGACACACAACTTTTCTTCTTGGAAGACCAACTCACCAAATAGCAACCAAGAAATTGGCACCCTCCAGAAGTCGACTTCCTATCCACTTTGTCTCCCGCCCAATCGGAATCCGTATATCCTTCAATCTTGAAGTTTGCTCCTCTTGGGTACCATAAGCCAAAGTTTGGGGTATGAGCCAAATATCGGAAGATTCGCTTGACCGCCACATAATGGCTTTCCTTCGGTGCGGCTTGAAACCATGCACACATTCCCACACTCAACATGATATCCAGTCTAGATGCACAAAGGTAAAGCAAGGAACCAATCATGGAACGATATACCTTTTGATCCACTGCTTTACCATTGGGATCAATGTCAAGTTGGCACTTGGTGGGCATTGGAGTAGTAGCCGGCTTGACATCACTTAGCTTGAATCTTTTTAGCATGTCTTGGGTGTATTTGGCTTGGTTGATGAAGGTACCTTCTCTTCTTTGCTTGATATCGAAACCGAGGAAGAACTTCAACTCTCCCATCGAAGACATCTTGAACTTAGAGGTCATGAGAGCGGCAAATTCCTCATTGAAAGTTTTGTTAGGGGAACCAAATATAATATCATCCACATATAGTTGGCACACAAACAAGTCCCCTTTGACCTTCTTAGTAAAAAGAGTGGGATCGATTTTCCCAACTTCAAATCCACGATCTTGCAACAACTTGGTAAGGTGGTCATACCACGTACGTGGGGCTTGCTTAAGGCCATAGAGTGCCTTATCGAGTTGATACACATGATCGAGGAAGTAGGGATCCTTGAACCCGGGGGGTTGCTTGACATAAACCAACTCATTAATAGGACCATTAAGAAAAGCACTCTTCACATCCATTTGTTATAACTTAAAGTTGTAATGGGAAGCATAAGCAATCAACAAACGAATGGATTCAAGGCGAGCAACGGGAGCAAAGGTTTCACCGTAGTCGATACCCTCGACTTGGGAGTAGCCTTGTGCTACCAATCTTTCCTTGTTGCGAACTATGGTCCCATGGGAATCTTGCTTGTTCTTGAATATCCACTTGGTTTCAATGACATTGTGGTTCCCCGATGGCCTTGGCACCAATCTCCACACCTTGTTGTATTTGAAGTTGTTGAGTTCTTCATGCACGGCATTGAGCCAATCCGGATCTTTGAGCGCCTCATAGACCTTTTGGGGTTCAACACAAGAGACAAATGTGCGATGTTCACAATAGTTTGCTAATTGTCGACGAGTGCTTACCCCCTTTCTTAGGCTTCCCACCACATTTTCCATGAGATGACCTTTGGTGGTGAGCTTGGAAGCAATCTTCACGGCACGACGCTCTAACTCCTCCTCGGATGTGGGAGGAGGAGGGGTAACTTGATCATCTTGAGCGCCGTCTTGAGCTTGTTCTTGGTCTTGAGCTTGCTCTTGATCTTGAACTTGCTCGAGGGGGAGAAATTGACCTTGGGAATCATTTTGTGGTTCACCACCCTCTTGAGGTTGATCTTTCCCTTGGTCTTGTTCAAGAGGTTGAGGGCCTTCACTTTGTTCTTCGGAAGCATGTGGGTCTTGGGGTGGTGATGGATCCACTTGAGTGGAGCATTGTCCTTCTCCTTCGGCCACAAGAGGTTCCTCAATGGGTAGGATATGACCAACACCCATTCTTCTTATGTCTTGGGGAGGAATTTCATCACCTACATCACAAGTACCACTTTGCTCCACTTGGGAGCCGTTATTCTCGTCAAACTCTATGTTACATGTCTCCTCAATGAGTCTGGTGGACTTGTTGAGGACACGGTAAGCATGAGAGTTTGTAGCATAACCAACAAATATGCCCTCATAAGCTCTAGCCTCAAATTTAGACAAATGAACACCTTTCTTGAGAATGAAACACTTACACCCGAACACCTGGAAGTACTTGAGGTTGGGCTTGTTACCGGTAAGTACTTCGTAAGGAGTCTTGTTCAAGCCTTTGCGAAGATAGAGCCGATTGGATGCATGACATGTTGTGTTGATGGCTTCGGCCCAAAAGTTGTATGGAGACTTTAACTCTACCATCATGGTCCTTGCTGCATCCATCAACATCCGGTTCTTCCTCTCCGCGACACCATTTTGTTGAGGGGTATATGGTGCAGCATATTGATGCTTGATCCCCTCATCACTAAGAAACTCATCCAAGGTGTAGTTCTTGAACTCGGTGCCGTTGTCACTTCCTATTGTCAAGATCTTTGCATCATGTTGACGTTGAGCTTCATTTGCAAAGTCGGTGATGGTTTGTTGAGTCTCACTCTTCCTCTTAAAGAAGTATACCCAAGTGTATCTTGAATAATCATCCACAATCACCAAGCAATACTTTCTACCTCCAAGACTATCAAAGGATGGAGGCCCAAAGAGATCCATGTGAAGGAGCTCCAAGGGTCTCTTCGAGTAGATGATAGTCGTGGGAGGGTGAGCCTTCTCATGAAGCTTTCCTTCGATACAAGCATTGCAAGCACGATCTTTGGCAAAAATAACATTTGTTAGTCCACGGACATGGTCCCCTTTGAGAAGACTTTGCAAAGATCTCATATTGACGTGGGCTAAATGGCGATGCCAAAGCCATCCCACATCAACTTTAGCCATTAGGCATGTTGCGGTCTTAGTGGGTCGCTCCAAAAAGTTAATCACATAAAGACCGTTCTCGACATGACCAACAAAGGCTACTTTAAGAGTTGCTCCACAAGAGGTCCACGGTATCAATATCAAATAAAGTGGCAAAACCCATGAGTGCAAGTTGACGAACAGAAAGTAGATTGAAAGCAAGGGACTCAACAAGCATGACTTTCTCGATCGTTAGATCATGAGAAATGACAACCTTGCCAAGACCCAATACCTTAGAAGACGAGGCATCACCCCACTCGACGTTGGTGGGCATAGAAGGAATCTTGTGCACGTCCACCACCAAGTTCTTGCTTCCGGTCATATGATTCGTTGCTCCACTATCGAGCAACCATGATCCCCCCCCCCCGGAAGCAAACACCTACAAGAGATCAATGCTTGGTTTTAGGTACCCATTTTGTAATGGGTCCTTTGCTGTTAGTAACAAGGGTTTTAGGAACCCAAATAGACCATTCAATGTACTCATAAGGAGAACCAACAAATTTAGCATAAACATGCCCATCACTAGCACGTCACAACACATAAGAAGGGTTAAAGTTGCCGGCTTTGTTGGAAGGGGTGGCATTGCCCTTTTTGACATCACCACCCTTCACTTTGTTCTTCTTCTCCTTAGGAGCACCCTCTCCCTCCTTCACAAAAGTTTGCTTGAGAGGAAGAGGTCGTATGGCCTTGTCGTTCTTCTTCTTGTTCTTGTACTTGGGTGTGAGCCCAACTCCTTCCTTGGCCACAACTTCCTTTTGATTTCTCAAAAGATCATTGAGGTTCTTCTCACCTTGTATGCACGTAACAAGGCCTTTCTCAAGTTGCTCCTTCAACTTGGCATTCTCCTCCACAAGATGCACATGCTCACAACATGGGTTAGTGGCATTTGCATTATCAATTAATACCATATGAGGAAAGGTGGCTTTTTCTTTAGTTAGCTTCACTTGGAGTTGATCATGAGACTCCTTGAGGCTAGCATCAGCACTCTTCAAGACCTTGTGGGCCTTGTCGAGTATATCAAAATCCTCTTTGAGTCTAGCATGGTCAACGCGAAGTTTAGCCTCCTCGAAAGTTAGCACACGAGATACAACAAGAGAATGATCAAGATCTTTCTTTAACTTAGCATGGCCATCGTTGTGTGACTCCTCAAGAGCCAAACGATGCCCACGCTCTTCCTCAAGAGCATTAGAGAGATCCGATATCTCATCGGCATAGTCACGACTATGACCTTCCATCTTAGAGATGGTTTATTCATGAGCATCAATCATGTCATTAGCTTCACCAAGTTGTTCCAAGAGAGCAACGAAGTGCTTCTTGGATTGGCCCTGGAGCTTACTCATAAAAGACTCAAATTCATTTACTTCCTCATTAGACCCCTCACTTTCATCAATGCCATCCGTCAAGGAAGGATTAGTAATGATGGTGGTTTTGATGTTGGGGGTTACCTTGTTGGTGGCTTTAGCCATGAGACACTTGGCGGTGATGTTCTCATTGGGTGAGTCGAATAGGGACACCCGTGGAGTTGTGGCAATGGCAACGGAGGCCATGGCCATGGCTTCACTATCTTCATCATCATCGTCATCCTCATGGTATTCTTCTTGAACCACCAACCCTCGAGTAGGAGTCTTTTTGGTGAAGTTGTTCTTGTTGGGGAAGGACTTGGCTTTGTCCTTTTGAATGAGCTTGCTACCATTGTCTTCCCGCTTCTCGTAAGGGCAATCCACAACAAAATGGCTCAGATTGCCACAATCGTAACATGTTCTCACACGTTGCTTGCCCTTGAACCCACTTGAGTTGTTCTTGTTGAAGTTGGGCCTTGTGTTCTTCTTGATCCAAAATTTCCTTGAAGCAAGAGCCATGTGCTCATGATAATCATATTTTGTATCTTCGGGGTTGCTCTCCTCATTTTCCTCTTCTTCCTCTTCTTCCACAATAACATTGGACTTCAAGGCAAGGTTGGGCTTCTTTACCCTTTGAGAGCGCAACACCGCATTGTCGGCAGTCTTGTCCAAGATCCTCATTGCCACAAACTCATCCAACACTTCATCTGAGGTCAAGGAGTGGAAGTCCGGTCTTTGACGAATGATGGAGGACAAGGCCTTGTGGAAAGGCATCATTGTTTTGAGGAACTTGCGCTTGGTCCAATTGTCATCCGTGTCCTTGCTCCCATGATCTCGGAGTGACACCGCAAGTTTGGTTACCCTCCGAAAGAGCTCACGAGGTTCTTCATCTTCTTTCATTGCAAACTCATCAGCTTCATCTTGCACCACTTCATAGTTGGAGCGTTGAATGCTTGCTCTTCCCTTATAGAGGGAAACAACACAATGCCATGCGTCTTTGGCCATGGAGAAGGGTCGAAGATGAGGGAGATCTTTGGGTAGAACTGCATCTTGAATGATGAAGAGAGCATTCTCATTGAATTGATGGTCCAGGGATTCTCTAGGGGTGAAGTTGCTTCGGTCATGTGGATGGAAACCTTCTTCAATGATTCTCCAAAGGTTAGTATTAACATGATTTAAATGACGCTTGAAGCGATATAACCAAGAATCAAAGTCCTCATTTTTCACAATCTTAGGAGGAGGGCCAACATGATTTAAATGAGTAGAAGGAACCAGTCCTCCATAAACTAGAGGAGCCACATGGGAAAAGATTTGGTGCCATTTCTACCACTATTAGAAGGATCCTTTTCACTAGTAGCTTCCCCCTTGTCGGAGTTAGCATCCGTCACCTTGTCAGTGGGATCACCCACTTTCAACGGCGAGGTAGATAGTTTCAGTCCTTCTAAGAATTTATTAAACATGCTTTCAACCTAGGTAGTCATGGAGGTTTTCAATGTGTCCAAAGCCGCATTGAATTCCTCACGAGACACCGCGGTTGCCCCTTCACCCGTAGACGAGATCGGATTCACACCGGAGTGCTCCTCCCTACCGTCTATGGTGTCAACCATACTCTTCGGACGGCAAAGTCCTTAATAAAGAGATGAGGCTCCGATACCAATTGAAAGGATCGATATAGTTGACTAGAGGGGGGTGAATAGGCAACTAACAATTTTTAACTTTTCTTTACCAAATTAACTTTACATCAAAGTAGGTTGTCTAGATATGCAACTAGGTGAACAACCTATATGATGCAACAACAACAAGCACACGATCAAGCAAGGGATATAACACAAGTAAGCTTGCAAAAGTAAAGGCACCAGATAACCAAGAGTGGAGCCGGTGAAGACGAGGATGTGTTACCGAAGTTCCTTCCTTTTGAAGGGAAGTACGTCTCCGTTAGAGTGGTGTGGAGGCACAATGCTCCCCAAGAAGCCACTAGGGCCACCGTATTCTCCTCACGCCCTCACACAATGCGAGATGCCATAATCCTACTTTTGGTGCCCTTGAAGGTGGCGACCGAACCTTTACAAACAAGGTTGGGGCAATCTCCACAACTTAATTGGAGGCTCCCAACGATACCATGAAGCTTCACCACAATGGACTATGGCTCCGAGGTGACCTCAACCGTCTAGGGTGCTCAAACACCCAAGAGTAACAAGATCTGCTAGGGATTAGTGGGGGAATCAAATTTCTCTTGGTGGAAGTGTAGATCGGGGACTTCTCAACCAATCCCGAGCAAATCAACAAGTTTGATTGGCTAGGGAGAGAGATCGGGCAAAAATGGAGCTTGGAGCAACAATGGAGCCTAGGGATGGAAGAGGTAGTCAACTAGAGGAAGAAGACACCCCTTTTATAGTGGAGAGACAAATCCAACCGTTATCCACTTACTCAGCCCGCGACCTGTGGTACTACCGCTCCAGACAAGCGGTACTACCGCGGGGGTCCATGGTACTACCGCTGCAATAGCAGGAGCTAGTCTAGGCCAGAGCCGCCAAGGCTGAGAGCGGTACTGCCGCTGACGCGGTACTACCGCTCCTCCTTGCGGTACTACCGCAAGGCCAGAATGGACTAGCCTGAGAAGGGCACGGATGAATAAAAATACATCCGTGCCTACTTCCGCTGAAAATCGAACAGTGCAAAAATCCAACACGGTACTACCGCGCCTGGCATGCGGTACTACCGCACAGGGATCGGATGTAAAAAATTACATCCGCCCCTACTTCTGCTCATATTGCTGAGCCAGACCAGGCCTCACGGTACTACCGCACACATGGGGCGGTACTGCCGCATAGGGCACGGATGTAAAAAAATACATCCGCCCCTACAGCCGCACGAGAGGCTGAGCCTGGTCAGAGGCCACGGTACTACAACTCCTTAGGAGCGGTACTACCATGTGCGCCTACGGTACTACCGCAAGGGCTTGCGGTACTACCGCAGGGGCCTGCGGTACTACCGCTCCAAGGAGCAGTACTACCGCATGCCTCAAAATGGAAACACTAGGAATCCTTCTTTTTGCATAAATAGAAAGATAACGGAGGATGCTCCAAAGCGCAAAGGGAAAGGCGGAGCAAAGGGAGTAAACGTGTACGTGATGATTCCACCCAAACCTTTCCAACGCGGACCCCCTCTTAATAGTACGGCTATCCTACGACTCAAATCCACCAAAAGAGACGTAGAACACCGCCGTCTTGAATAGTCTTCGAGGGGTACCAAACCATCTTGTGCCTAGCGATGAAGCGACTGAAATACTCAAGGCACACGATTAGTCCGCAAAAGCATTGTCATCAATCACCAAAACACCTTAGGGATAAAAATGCCCATACACCTGGGCAGCGTCAGCCCTGGTGGGCGCGGCCAGCCATCAACGGGCGCTGACAGGCGCAGTTGTAGTGGCCAGGGGCGCGCAGTGCAGGTAGGGGCTCATGGCGAGGAGTTCGGGCGACAACGAGCGACTGGGGCGTCCAGGCCAGCAAGCAGTAGAGAGCAGTAGCGGCAGGAGCAAAGAGCAGTAGAGCAGCGGTAGGGCTGCGGCCGCAGCGGTAAAACGAATGGCAGCGACGAGCTTCAGCAACAATGGAGGCGGTGGCTACGAGCATGGAAACAAGCGGGGAAGAGGAAGTGTTGGGGAACGTTGCATGGAAAACAAAAAAAAATCTACGCACACGCAAGATCTATCAAGGAGATGCATAGCAACGAGAGGGGATAGCGTGTCTACGTACTCTCCTAGACCGTAAGCGGAAGCATTTAGTAATGCGGTTGATGTAGTCGAACTTCTTCGCGCTCCAGCCGATCAAGTGCCGAACGTACGACACCTCCGTGTTCAGCACACGTTCATCTCGGTGACATCCTCCGTCTTCTTGATCCAGCAAGACAGCAAGGAAGTAGATGAGTTCTGGCAGCACAATGGCGTGGTGATGGCGAAGTTATCTCCATGGGGCTTCACCCTAAGCACTACGAAAAAATGACTGAGGGTGTAAACGGTGGAGGGGGGCGCCGCACACGGCTAAGACAATGTTGTGGTTGTGCTAGGCGCCCCCCTCCCACATATATATAGGTGCGGGTGGAGGGAGCAGCCAGGAGGGGCCCCCAAGTAGGCCGAATCCTACTTGGCATCCTCCCCAAAGTGGCGCCCCTTCCTTATTTTGAGTGCGGGAGGAAGGAAGGAGGAGGTGCCCCTGTTGGGGAACGCGGTAATTTAATTTTTTTTCCTACGATCACGCAAGATCTATCTAGGTGATGCATAGCAACGAGAGGGGAGAGTGTGTCCACGTACCCTCGTAGACCGAAAGCGGAAGCGTTTTAATAATGTGGTTGATGTAGTTGAACTTCTTTGCGATCCAACCGATCAAGTACCGAACGCGCAGCACCTCCGCGTTTAGCACACGTTCAGCTCGATGACGTCCCTCGTGCTCTTGATCCAGATGAGCATGAGGGTGAGTTCCATCAGCACGACGGCGTGGTGACGGTGATGATTGTGCTATCGGTGCAGGGCTTCGCCTAAGCACTACGATGGTATGATCGAGGTGTGTAACTGTGGAGGGGGGCACCACACACGGCTAAAAGATCAATTTGTGTGTCTATGGGGTGCCCTTGGCCACGTATATAAAGGAGGGGAGAGAAGAGGTGGCCGGCCCAAGGGGGCACGCTAGGTGTGGGGAATCCTACTAGGACTCCCCAGTCCAAGTAGGATTCCCCTCCTCTTTCCTATTCCTAGTAGGAGAAGGAGGGAAGGAGGAGGAGGAGAGAAGGAAGGGGGGGCGGCCCTCCCTTGTCCAATTCGGATTGGGCAAGGGGGGCGCGCGCCACCTCCTGGCCGGCCCTCTCCCTTCTCCACTAAGGCCCATGAGGCCCAATAACTTCCCGGAGGGGGTTCCGGTAACCCCCGGTACTCCAAAACTTATCCGAAACGACCCGAATCATTCCGGTGTCCGAATATAGCCTTCCAATATATGAATCTTTATGTATCGACCATTTCAAGACTCCTCATCATGTCTGTGATGTCATCCGGGACTCCGAACAAACTTCAGTCGTCAAAACACATAACACATAATACAAATCGTCATCGAACGTTAAGCGTGCGGACCCTACGGGTTCGAGAACTATGTAGACATGACCAAGACACATCTCCGGTCAATAACCAATAGCGGAACCTGGATGCTCATATTGGCTCCTACATATTCTACGAAGATCTTTATCGGTCAAACTGCATAACAACATACGTTGTTCCCTTTGTCATCGGTATGTTACTTGCCTGAGATTCAGTCGTCGGTATCATCATACCTAGTTCAATATCGTTACCGACAAGTCTATTTAATCGTTCTGTAATACTTCATCCTGCAACTAACTCATTAGTTACAATGCTTGCAAGGCTTATAGTGATGAGTATTACCGAGAGGGCCCAGAGATACCTCTCCGAAACACGGAGTGACAAATCCTAATCTCGATCTATGCCAACCCAACAAACACCTTCGGAGACACCTGTAGAGCACCTTTATAATAACCTATTTACGTTGTGACGTTTGGTAGCACACAAAGTGTTCCTCAGGTATTCGGGAGTTGCATAATCTCATAGTCTGAGGGACGTGTATAAGTCATGAAGAAAGTAGTAGCAATGAAACTGTAACGATCATAATGCTAAGCTAACGGATGGGTCATGTCCATCACATAATTCTCCTAATGATGTGACCCCGTCTCAAATGACAACACATGTCTATGGTTAGGAAACATAACCATCTTTGATTAACGAGCTAGTCAAGTAGAGGCATACTAGGGACAATATGTTTTGTCTATGTATTCACACATGTACCAAGTTTCCGGTTAATACAATTCTAGCATGAATAATAAACATTTATCATGAAATAAGGAAATAAATAATAACTTTATTATTGCCTCTAGGGCATATTTCCTTCAGCCCCCCTTTCTTTTCCCTTCCGAGGAGGGAAAGGCAGGAGGGGCCACGCCTCCCCTTTTCCTTCCCCTAGGGCTGTCCAACCAAGGGAGGTGTGCGCCAGGCCCCTGGTGGGTTGGTCTGTCCCCTCCTTTGGCCCATAAGGCCCATATACTTGCCGGGGGTGCCCGGAACCCCTTCTGGTGATCCGATGAGTACCCGGTGCACTCTGAAACTATTTTCGGTGTCCGAATACCATCGTCCTATATATCAATCTTTACATCCCGATCATTTCGAGACTCCTTGTCATGTCTGTGATCTTATCCAGTACTTCGAATAACATTCGGTCACCAAATCATATAACTCATATAACACTATATCGTTAACGAACGTTAAGCGTGCGGACCCTACAGGTTCGAGAACTATGAGGCATGATCGAGACACCTCTCTGGTCAATAACCAATAGCGGAACCTGGATGCCCATATTGGCTCCTACATATTCTACGAAGATCTTTATCGGTCGAACCATTATGACAACATACGTAATTCCCTTTGTCCATCCATATGTTACTTGCCCTAGATTCGATCGTCGGTATCTTCATACCTAGTTCAATCTCGTTATCGGCAAGTCTCTTTACTCGTTCTGTAATACATCACCTCGTAACTATCTCCTTAGTCATTTGCTTGCAAGCTTATGATGTGTATTACCGAGAGGGCCCAGAGATACCTCTCCGATACTCGGAGTGACAAATCCCAATCTCGATCTATGCCAACTCAAGAAACACCTTCGAAGATACCTGTAGAGCATCTGTATTATCACCCAGTTATGTTGTGACGTTTGATAGCACACAAGGTATTCCTCTGATATTCGGGAGTTACATAATCTCATAGTCGAAGATGTATTTGACATGGAAGAAAGCAATAGCAATAAACTGAACGGTCATAATGCTAAGCTAATGGATGGGTCTTGTCCATCACATCATTCTCCTATTGATGTGACCCCGTTATCAAATGACAACACATGTCCATAGTTAGGAAACTTTAACCATCTTTGATCAACGAGCTAGTCTAGTAGAGGCTTACTAGGTACACGATATTTGTTTATGTATTCACACATGTATTTTAGTTTCCGATCAATACAATTCTAGCACGAATAATAAACCTTTATCATGAATAAGGAAATATACAATAACAACTTTATTATTGCCTCTAGGGCATATTTCCTTCAAGACTTGCTAGTAGTGATGCTCCTGCTTGCAACTTCACGATGAATGGGCATGAGTACACAAAGGGGTCAGATGGTATTTACCCCTCTTGGTGTACATTAGTGAAGAGCACCAAGAAGCCCAAAACCAAAAAGCATATTGAATTTGCAAAGGTGCAAGAGGCTGCCCAAAAATATATAGAAAGAGCCTTCAGGGTTTTGCAAACTAGATTTGCCATTGCTCGTGATGCTGTTCGTTTTTGGGACAAAAGAACCTTGAGCAACATCATGACATGTTGTGTCATTATTCACAACCTAATTATAAAAGATGAGAGGGACTTAACTTGGAGTTCTTCTACAATGTCGGTAGCCGTGTGAAGCCAGTTAGAGACCGTGATCGTATACAAGCATTTCTTCAGACATACCGACAGGTTGAAGACGCAGACACCCACCATCAGCTCCATGAGGATATCATTGAGCACCAGCGGCAGATGCATGGCCAAAGGCATTGAGCACCATTTGTTGCCTACATTCATTTCATTTAATTGATGTGTGATATGTATCATTGTTGCATTCAGAACAATTGTTATAATGAATTATTAGTTTTATTTGATGACTTGAATAATCACTGTAATTTGGATTCATAATATCCACATTTTATGTTATTTGAGATATGTGTTAAATTCTGAAATATGTGTTAAATTCTAAAAACCACGCGTTTTGCAGGCTCGCGCAGGCTGCGGCCGAACAGAACCCGCACCCGCAAAACGCGTTTTCCGCGAACTGTAAACACGAGGAGTAACTAGTTAATGAGCGCTCCTTCAGGAGCCTCACAACGGTCAGCACCACTTGGTGCGCTCTCAGCCACCCGCCACGTGTCACGCTCTGGGCGCTCCCCCCAGATTTTATTTTTTTATTTTTCCGCACGCGTTTTCGGCTTTTTAAATGATTTTTTTTCTTTTTTTTATGTTTCATTTTCCACCGGTCTTCCTTAACATTTAGGCCAAATTTTATTTTAAATTCTTTTGCGCGAAAAAACGCATTTTTTCTTTGAGAGAGCCACGGTTTTTGCTTTAGCGACAGTCACGGTCGTACCTCTCGAAAACGGAAAAAACACGTTTCTATTTTTTTTCCTTACGCGAGAGTCATGGTTTTGCTTTCGCGAGAGGCACGGTTGTGCTTTCGCGAGAGTCACGGTCGTGCCTCTCAGAAACGGAAAAAATGCATTTTCTATTTTTTTTCATTCCGCCAGAGTCACGATTTTGCTTCCGCGAGAGGCACGGTTGTGCTTTCGCAAGAGTCACGACCGTGCTTCTTGAAAACGAAAAAACATGTTTTCTGTCTTTCTCTTTCCACTGGAGTCACGGTTTTGCTTCTGCGAGAGGCACGGTTGTGCTTTCGCGAGAGTCACGGCCGTGCCTCTCGGAAATGAGAAAAAAACGCGTTTTCTCTTTTTTCCGTGAGAGGCACGGTTTTGCTTCCACGAGAGGCACGGTCGTGATTTCGTGAGAGGCACGGGCGTGCCTTTTTCAGAAAGGAAAAAAACCCATGCTCCCGGTTCGGTTTTTTCATGAAAAAAGTTTGTCAAAACCTATCAACATGGGATCTAGTTTTGAAGATCTCGACGCAAGGAATCCAACGGTGAAAACGGTTCGAGATTTGGATGCACAATTTAAGAGATAAAACGTTCTGAATAAACGGATCTACAAAAAAGGGAAAACACCCTGGTTGCGACAAGTGATGCGTACAGCACGCCACTTGTCGCAACCTGGGAAGGTGGGAGTGATCTTTGCAATGAGTACTCAATTAGTGATTTCGGTAAACAAGCGATACGGGTCGGCGATTTAATGGGTGTGCTAGAGTTGCTCTAAGAGCAATTCTAGCAGACCCCGCAAAACGCCCCGACCGCAAAATAACCGCCAAAATGCGGGTCCACACGGAAAATCCTGCCAGAATAGACCTTGTATACGCGTCCGGCCCGCAAATTTTTTTGCGAGGCGCGGCAAAAGATCTCCCCCAACCTCTAGTTTCACGGGGCGGGAGCACGACCCAAGCTTGGCCCCTATCCGTAGCGATATTTGGCGGGAGGGACATCTCTGTGCGGCCGTTCCCGCTCCTCCCACCCTCCACCACCATTGCCCCCGCCACCTCTCACTCCGGTTGATCTTCCCCGGTAGTCCTTCGCCGCCTTGGATGACACCTTGCTGTCCTCCGTCACCGTCGAGGTCGCGCACGCTCAATCCCCTCCGGGCGGATCTCGTCGCGGGCCATGTTGGCCCCGCCGTCGCCTAAGGCAACACCGCGCATGCTCGCAAGTAGCAGGGCAACGTGGTCGTGCAGGGCGGGAATCCGGCTGCCCCCACCGGGAAGGCCCGCGCTCTGGGCGCCAACGCCGTTGCGCGATCCCGGACGGCGGTGGAGAAGGTCGCCAAGGTCTCGGGCGTAAAGCGGAGGAAGATTCCGGCTACAAAGAGGCCGGCTACTTCATCCACTCCCTCCGCCCTGGAAAGAGGTTCCCCGACGATCCCGCTCAACGGTGCTGCTCCCACCGCAGCCGATGTGTTCGACGAAATGGCCACAAGGTATGCCTCTTCAATCATGGAAATTTTCTTTTGCTTTGGCTATATCTCGTGACCTGTTGTCGTTCACTATAGCGGTGGTTCAAACAATGCAACTGCCGAGTTCGTGAACTTGTTGGACACCAAAGCCGTTGACATCGATGAGGCCCCGTTCACCGCATTTGAATACAATGAAACGGAGGGTGGCGTGGATGATCATGGGGTGAAGAAGAATTGAAGGAGATCGATGAGTGGCATATGAGCAATCGCAAGCAAGAAGTGGAAAAAGCCAGAGATCGAAGAACTACATGATCTTGGAAGATCAAATCTTGATCAAGGCATGGAGTGCGTTATCTCTTGATGCATGCATGGGTACTTCTCAAAACCGCCAAGAGGTATTGACAAAGGATCGAAGATCAATACTTCCGCATGATGGCAAGGTTTCCCAATAGGACTCCACACACCTTTCGGTCGCTTCAAGGGCGTTGGGACATGATCCCATTTGCAGTCGTTGGGCAGCTTGCTTGGAGCAAGTACGCAATGCACCTCCAAGTGGAATCATGGAGTCCGACTATGTGAGTTCATTTTACCTTTGTTCAAGTTGTGCACATCATATTGCATCATATGAAAATGATTGCATCATATGAAATGTTTGCATCGTTCTAATTGTGTAGGACAAAATTGCCCAACAAAGATACAAAGACATGGAAGCTTCGGAGGGCAGATTCTTCAAACTAGAGGATTGTTGGGACTTGCTCAAGAATTGCGAGAAGTGGAAGTTGATTGAGAAAGAATTCCCACCGATGAGAGGTTCACTTACAAATATGGATGAAGATGAGGATGATGATGACCCAAGGAACTTGAACAAGCCCGATGGCGACAAGAAGACTAAGGAGAAAATGAAGAGAGAGCACGAAGCGTCGAGCTTGAGGGAGAAGATTGATGCCATGGTGCAATCAAATGAGATGATGTTATTGAAGTCGTTGGAGATCAAGAAAGAGTTGGCCGAGAAGAAGGCACGAGAGAAGCAAGAGAAATGGCAATTGCTCAAGGAAGAGGGGCTGCGCAAAGTGGCCATTGAGGAGAGAAGAGTACGTGTCGCTGAGAATAAAGCTACGTCCATGTTGCTCGCCGAAGAGAACAAGATCATGACAATGAACCGCAGTGACATGGACGACCTCACCAAAGAATGGCATGATATGGCAAGAAGAGAAATCTTGAAGAGGAGAATGGTTGCGTCAGCCAGTGCGTGTTACAGTGCCGGAGCTGGATTCGGTGCGGGGTTTGGACCAATGTTGCCGATGCGTTCAATGCATCAGCCAATGATTTCGGTGCGGGAGTTGGAACAAGCGTCGGAGGTGGATTTGGTGGTTCCGATGATCTCCATGGACTCGATGACGCGGAGTGAAGATCGACCAAGATGATGTCGGACGTGGTCGTCACTTTTGCAAGTCCTTTTGCGTTTGTCCTACCAAAACTATGTTTTTTTTACGCGCGAACTATGTTTTAGCGTTTGAATTTGAACTCATTTGTCGGAATCACTATCAAATTCGCTTAAAGGGATTTTCGGTTTACGGGTCGACGCGGCGCTGCCCGAGTAGACCCCACGCAACCGACTCGTAAAAAACATATTCACCAAACTGAATATGTTTTTTTACGGGTTCGTTTTGCGGGGTCCGAGCCTGACCTCGCCTGCGCCAGCCTGCACACATATTTTTTCACGAACTGCAAAATGTTTATGCGAGTTCGGATTTTGCAGGGTCTGCTAGAGATGACGGGTCCAACAGTAGGAAATCTGTAGTGCCGTCCAGTAGATTCGAGTGGCCAGTGACTCCGGTAGTCCCGTCCGTCCGTCCCCACGCGGAGGCGACGCGACCGAGCGAAATTTCGGGCCCGTCGGGCGTCGGCGTCGTCAATGCGAGAAATAGCCCCGAAAACCACATGGCGACGCGGCCGAAATTTCCACGGCCTGACAAATCCAAAACCCCTCGAACGGCCCGGAGGAGGCTCCACCTAGCCGCTGACCCCTCCTCTCGTCAACTCCTCCCAATCCCCTCGGCGCACCGAGCCTCGGTTCCCGACGACCGGCCGGCGAGATGGCGGAGGCGGTTGCCGGCTGGCTGGTGTGCCCGGTCATACGGATCGTCGTCGACAAGGCCAAGTCCTGCGCCGCCGACCGGATCAGGTGGCTCAACGGCGGCGTCCCGGATGCGCTCCAGCAGCTGGACGGGGCGCTCACGCAGCTCCGCGCCGTGGCGAGCGCCGTCGAGCGGAGCCGCGGCGCGAGGGGCGGCGGCGGCGACCTCGACCGGTGGCTGCTGCAGCTCAAGGACGCCGTCTACGAGGCCGACGAGGTCGTCGACGAGTTCGAATACCGGACGCTCGGCCCCCCGCGCTCCCCCCTTGTCAAGATCGGCAAGCAGCTCGTCGGCACCGACGAGTCGCTAAACAGGCTCAACGGCGTCATCAAGAAGCTGGACGGCATCAACGACAGCTCCGGGCGGCTGATGCAGGCGGCAGGCCTCCAGCCGTCGTGGTCCGGCGAGTTGAGCGGCCACCCACCCACCCCGGTCGGCCCGGCCACAGGCTCGCTGCTGGAGGACAGCGAGGTGTTTGGGCGCGGCGCGGAGCGGCAGGACATGGTCTCTTGGCTGATCACCGCCAGTCCGCCTGACCGCGCAGATCCGCGCGCCGCCGCCATCCCCGTCGCCGCGATCATAGGGCTCGGCGGGATGGGGAAGACCACGCTGGCGCGCGTCCTGCTCCACGACGATTTGGTGAAGGCGAGATTCAATTTGGTGATGTGGGTGTGTCCTGCTGCCGCTTACCACAAGGTCGGGCTCGTGAAGCAAATCCTGCAGTCTGCTGGGGTAGAAGTTCCTGACAGCATGAACAACTTTGATTGTCTCCAGAGGCAGCTCGAGGATGCTGTGTCATCCAAGAGGTTCCTGCTGGTTCTCGACAATGTCTGGAACAAAGAGGGCATGGACGAGGATAACTGGAGCGAGGTGTTGGCTCCTCTTAGATGTGGCCAACCCGGCAGCAAGATCATGGTGACCACCCGGAAAAGGATTGTAGCAAACTTGCTGAAGGCGAGCAAGCTGGTTCGGTTGGACGGACTGGCGTTCGCCGATGTTTGGTCGCTGTTCACGAGGATTGCTTTCAGCAATGACAGTGCTGACAAGCATCCAGCCTTGCAGGCAATTGGAGAGCAGCTTGTTCAGAAGCTCAAGGGGTTGCCATTGGCTGCCAAGGTTGTCGGCGGGATGCTCAAGGCTTCCCGGAGTATCAGTCACTGGAAGAGGATCTCAGAGATGGAAAGCTATGCCAATGTAACCTCAACGCTAGAGCTGTGCTACCGGAACCTGCAGGAGCACCTGCAGCCGTGCTTTGCAATCTGCAGCATATTTCCGAAGAACTGGCGGTTCAAGCGTGACAAGTTGGTTAAGATTTGGATGGCCCTTGATTTCATCCGGCCAGCTGATGGGGAGAAACTGGAGGATGCAGGGAAGGAGTACTTTGATCAACTTGTGCAGGGTTCCTTCTTCCACGAGCGCAAGGAGGGCCATCAGAATTACTATTACATTCATGACCTGATGCATGACCTGGCAGAGAGTGTCTCGCGAGTTGACTGTGCAAGAGTTGAGAGTGCTGAGGAGAAGCAGATACCTCGTACAGTTCGGCACTTATCTGTTACTGCTGATGCTGTCACACAGCTCAAAGGCCGGTGCGAGCTCAAAAGATTGCGCACGCTCATAATTCTAAAACATTCCTCGTCTTCTCTCAGTCAGTTGCCAGATGATATCCTAAAAGAATTGAAGGGTGTCCGTGTGCTTGGTTTGGATGGCTGCGATATGGTTGATCTGTCAGACAGAATTGGTCAACTGATGCACCTGAGGTACCTTGCTCTTTGCAAGACAATTACAAGGCTTCCACAGTCAGTGACAAAGCTGTTCCTTCTTCAGACACTAAGTATCCCTAAGAGGTGCCGCCTCGAGCAGTTTCCGAAAGATATGCGGAACTTGAAATATTTGCGCCATTTGGATATGGACAGGGCAAGTACGTCGAAAGTTGTGGGGATTGGGGAAATGATTCATCTCCAGGGATCAATTGAGTTCCATGTTAAAAAGGAAAAGGGTCATATGTTAGAAGATTTGTATGATATGAATGGTCTCTGCAGAAAGCTCCATATCAAGAACCTTGATGTTGTATCCAGTAAACAAGAGGCCAGCAAAGCTGGCCTAGGAAAGAAACAGGGTATTAAGGTGCTAGAACTAGAATGGAATTCCACTGGTAAGAGTGACCCTTCTGTCGATGCTCAAGTGTTAGAAGGCCTTGAACCGCACCCGCATGTTGAAGAGGTCCGTATCAGAAGATATCATGGTAATACTTCACCCGGTTGGTTGGACATGAGCTTGAAGTTGAAAGAGGGAAAGACACTGTGCCTACTTAAATCTTTATATTTGACCAACTGTAGGAAGTGGGAGGTCCTGCCTCCTCTTGGGGAACTTCCCTGCCTGAAGGTTTTGCATTTGAAAGAGATGTGCTCACTGAGAAAGATTGGCAATGAATTCTATGGAACCAAGTTGATTGCATTTCCATGTCTGTCAGAACTTGAATTTGATGATATGCCACAATGGGTTGAGTGGACCAAAGAAGAGAGCGTGACCAATGTTTTTCCCAAGCTCCGTAAGCTGAGTCTTTTGAACTGTCCCAAATTGGTTAAAGTGCCTCCTTTCTCTCAGTCCATAAGGAAGGTCACTATCCGAAACACAGGGTTTGCTTCACACATGAAGCTATCCTTCTCATCATCATCGAGAGCTTGCAGTGTTGCACTAGAGACATGTTGTACCACCATCCTTACAATAGGCTTGCTGCACCGGCAACAGGTGGAAGCAGTTGCAGTTTTGACTCTGCGGCGCTGCCAAGGTGTAAATTTTGAGGACCTTCAGGCGCTTGCCTCACTCAAGAAGCTGCATATATCCCATCTAGACATAACAGATGAGCAGCTGGGTACTTGTTTGCGAGGTTTACGGTCTCTGGCCTCTCTGGAGATAGACAACTGCAGCAACATAACATCTCTTCCACATGTGGAGAGTTCGAGCGGATTAACGACGTTGCACATTCGACAGTGCTCCAAGTTGTCCTCTCTGCATTCCTTGCCGAGTTTTGCAGCACTGGAAAGCATGTCGATCGACAATTGCTCCAAGCTCACCTTAGAGTCTTTCCCTGCCGACTTCAGCAGCCTCAGTTCTCTGAGAAAATTGAACATAATGTGCTGCACGGGGCTGGAGTCGCTGCCAAGCGGTTTCCCATCTTCACTGCAAGTTCTTGATCTGATTGGGGGCAAGCCAGCGCTGTTGAACCAGCTGCAGCTCAAGGACGGGCCAGAATGGGATAAAATAGCTCATATCCCGATTAAACGGATCCATTGACCAGAGGCTCGTTGTGTTGGTGCGTCCGATGCCGTTATCATTCCAGTTCGTCGCCGTTCGATGCCGGATCTAACGCGATGTGTGCATTTCAGATTCCATAGTCAATGTCTGCCATTTGTGCGTGAAATTCTACTGTACTCCCTCCGTAAAGAAATATAAGAGCATTTAGATCACTATTTAGTTATCTAAACGCTCTTACATTTCTTTATAGAGGGAGTAGTATGCAAGATGAGAGATACCTGATGGATCTGTATCCCTTCTGTATGTATGTAATGTGTGTGAAATTCTAGTATACTCGTACGTTCTGTATGTAATTAATGTGCCCTTTGGCTGAAGTACATTTTCATTACACTTTCTGTTTTTAGCCGGGTGCATTTCACCGGCATGTGCATGTCAGAACAACCACTTATTTTTGTTGCTTCGAATTGTCTCCCCTTTACATTGATTGCAGTAAATAACAAAAGGTTGATCAGATTTCAGTCCACAACGCATGCAGCACATGTAACTTATCATCAGGATTTTTTATTTTTTGCTCTAGTCTGAAACATGTTTAAGCACACAACACCTACGTCAGGATACATTGGATCAAGTGCTACCTAGTTCCTCCTTTTCATTGTCTACAATTTGAAATTTTAAACTACAGTTTTCTATCACAGCATGCTACAGAAGCCAAATTCAAAATATAACTAGGAATAATTATGGCTGGTAAAACCAATGTTGATATTTTCATTCAGCATATCGTTTTCCATATGATCAAAGTTTCAAAAAGGTTGAGTGCATCGTCAGACGTCCACTTTTCTGAACGGAGGGAGCACCATAAGGTACCATTTCAAACATTCGTGTCTTATATTTTTCTTCTCAATAAAGGACAATATACACTCGGTCTGTAAAATCAAGAACTAGTCAAGACATCGAGGATGCACAGGGACAAATTATTAAATAAAAGAGAAAACAAATAACATGACACGCAAGGGCACGCTACACGCATCAACATTAACCATCATCCTTGGCAACACATGCACTACAAAAAGAGGTAGTCGAAAAGTCGAAGACAACGCCTTCAGGAAAGCGCCGCCTTCGCCATCCAGAAGGCCATATAATGGGTGTTCACCACAGACCGCAAATCCCAATATGGCATAATCACATAGTAACTCAAGAGTTAGCTAACTAACAGGTACCCCATTCTTAGATAGGTAGTATGAAAATTATCCTCGCTGCTACTAGCACCACCTTCCAATGGTGGATAAGAGAACCAAGCTACAACAACTATATATACATTGTGTGCAGCGTACCGCTACTCCACTTGAAGCATGGTAATAATGCTCATGGACAAAATATTAAAGACCATACAGGGAAAACGCCTTGCTTGCGGTCATACTTGCCTTCTGCAACATATGAATCTGTGATTACATGGCGACAATGAGCTCGTCCGGGGTTTCTCCATCTGTGCTTAGAGGTGGCAGCATCATGTCGTCCCCGGCCGAGAAATGATACTTCTCCCCAATGGCTCTAAGCAGCTGATAAACCTCAAACATGGTGGGTCTCTCCTTCGCCGTGGTGACTGTGCAAGAACACGCAACTTTCAGGAACTGCATCAGCTCACTGTCATTGTCCTTCCCTATCAATGACTTGTCGATTGAGTCTTGGAGAATGGCATTGTTGGATAGGTAGGTGATCCACTCTACTAGATTCCCCCTGAAGTTATCTGGAGCTGTGGAAACCTGGGTAGGCCTCTCACCGGTGATAAGCTCAAGCAGAACCACTCCGAAGCCGTAGACGTCACCCTTCGGCGTGGCCACCAGCGTGCTCCCATACTCTGGTGCCACATAACCAATATCTCCAAACTCTCCGTTCACAAAGGTGCTGAGATGGGTGTCTAGGGGGTTCATAAGCCTAGCAAGCCCAAAATCCGAAATCTTTGGTTCGTAGTCGTCATCCAAGAGGATGCATTTGGAGCTTATATTGCGGTGAAGGATTCGAGGATTGCAAGTGTGGTGAAGATACGCAAGACCTTTCGCTGCACCAATACCAATTCTTAACCTCAGAGGCCAATCCATCTTGCAATCTTTCCCCTCTTCGTGTAACTGATCATAGAGTGAACCTTTGGGTGTGTACTTGTACACCAACAACTTCTCCCTCTTAGCAATGCAAAATCCAAGAAGAGGAACCAAGTTGCGATTCCTTACTTGGCCAAGTGTCTTCATTTCTGAAGTGAACTGTGTTTCAGAATGTTGTGAATCTTGTAGCCTTTTGACAGCAAGAAAAGAACCATCAGGTAGCACTGCCCTGTACATAGTTCCTGTCCTTCCAGTAGCTATGATGTTTTCCTTGCTGAACTGTTTGGTGGCCTTCATAAGATCACTTAGTTTCATCTTTGAAACTGGATTCTCGAACATAGACACCTGGATAATTGACAAAACCATGACAAAAGTAAGTTATTGTTTTGGACATTGCCTTTCGACCCAAAATAAAAGAAAAGGAAACAGCAAAGTAGTTTACCTTGATTGTTTTTGTTCCTTTGATACTCTTTGCCCACTTATTTTCATCCTCATCCTTTTTTGCTTTCTTGGCTGGTAATTTCCGCAGACAAACGAACACAACTATTGCAACAATTATGATCACAACTACGACGCCAACAATGGCTCCAATTATTGCCGCGTTGTTCTTGCTCTTTGCTGAAGCCTGACATTCATCTAATGGAGCCCCACATAGCCCTTGATTACCGGCAAAATTCGGTGGCCCAAACTTTTGTGCTAATGAAAATGGAATAGGCCCTGATAGTTGGTTCTCTGCAACGTTGAATGTAGCTAATCGACTAAGAAGTTGAAACTGTGCTGGAATTTGGCCACTAAACTGGTTATGTTGGAGATTGAGGAGGTTCAGGTATGTCATATTTGATATATTTTGTGGGATGGCGCCAGAAAAAGCATTGTAGGAGAGGTCCAATGATGTCAAGTATGGTATTTCCCGGGAGATCTCTTGAGGGATTGATCCTGAAAAGTTGTTGTTTGACAGATCCAGCGCTGTCATACTGCTACAATTCTGAAGACCACGAGGAAATGAACCCTGGAGACCAAGGTTGCCTAGGCGCAAAGAAAGAACTCGGTTCTCATCTGGGTGCCAACACTCCACGCCGGTAAATCGGCATATGTAGCCATCAGTGTTGTTCCCAAAATTCCATGAGGATTTGAGTACACCGTTGGGGTCATTCACTGACTGCTGAACAGATTTCAAGCATTCGATGTCAGCTTGAGATGCGAAACAAGGGAAGACCAGCAACAGTAGAAGAATAACCCTCAGAGGAGCATAATGATTTGCCATCGAGCACTTGCGCCTAACGTCACCTCTCGTTCGTGACAACTTCTAGATTCAAGCTTCACCTGTACGTAAACAGAATCAAATTTATAAAATTAGAGAAACACATACCAGTTGGTGATAACAACCATATATTCTAAAACGAAAATATTGATTTGATTGCAATACTGAAAAGCATAACACAAGGACAACATCAGTGGGGAACTGATCCCCACTACAGCCATAGCAAATAACATATGATGCGAAGGTTCTGCTAAGATTAGCACCAAAGAATAAGTGCAATTGGTTTGGTGATTAATCACCACCCCTACCAATAACAGTAAAAACTTGCAACCGGAGGCAGTTCCTGACTGCTGAACCATCAATCGAGACCACAATTATAATTTATAGGAACAGCCAACGAGGTTTTTCTTATTAAATATCTCGATTTCTCGCAACAGAAGCGAACGGCTCGAACTGCCAAAAGGCGCACTTTCCAGAAAGAAGAAAATCTAAGGGCCAGCAAAGAAAAATCTCCAAAAGGAATGGCGCCGCACCATCCATATGTCGCATATGTGTATGCTATTTTCCTCCCTGATTTCCCTCCCAGGGGCTGGCCCTCTTGGATTTTTTTAACTAAAAATGAAGACCACTGGACGGACAAACCCCTTGCTGCTGCTGCTGCTGCCCCAGCAACAAACCCGCACCAATCAGGCCAAGAAACAAGCGATTTCTTCCTCGCCGCACATGGGCATGGCAACTCTGCGAACCGCTACTGTACCCCCCAAGAACCCGCATCCACGGCGGCACCAACCAACCCAGAGCTCGAGCACTCCCAAGATCATTCGCGCCACAGCAAAGCATGGAAGAACATGTACAAAATCTGAGAGAAGAGGCGAGGTCGAATCGATTACCTGAAGCTCGCCGTCCTCGCATAGGTGGGAACCGGGAGGACCCAGGGAGGAGGAGGAGGAGGGGAGAAGAGTCTGTGAGTGGGGGGAGAGGAGGGAGGACCGGAGGTGAGGTGAGAGGAGAGGAGAGCAGCCGCCCGTCAAAGAAAGGAAAAGAAAGTGGAGGCGAGAGAATTTTTCTAAGCGGGTGGGGTCCCAGCCGGGGGGCGGGTGGGCCCGGCGACGGCGAGAGGGGCGCGCAGTATGGAGACTGGGGGACGCGGAGATCCACGGACTTTGCCGGTCAACTGCCCCAGTCAACCCGTCTGCTCTCTCTCTCTTGATGATGGGTGGCCGGCCGGACGAATGGCTACGGCGCCACCGTGTCACTGAGGTCGGAATGGAGGAGGTGGGTGACGGCCTGACGGGTCTCGGGTCCCCTCCTCTTTCTCCGTCGTGACCACGGAAGATATTGCAGGAACTGGCCAAGGGCGTTCACCCTTCAGGTTTTCGGGTTACCGCGGCCATGATCGTGACTGCTAAAATTCGGAGTATGTTGCACGCTCGTAAAGGTTAGACGAAAAAGTCTTCCGCCCCCATTTTCTTTTTTACATATATAGAGCAACAACCAAGCATTACAACCATCGTTACAACAGAAAACAAACGTTATGAACGCCGGTAAAGTTTCGACCTGGAGTTAGTTTGCGCTGTAAAGCTAGCAAATATTTATCCATTTTGACACCAAATTGGTGCAAATAATGTTGTATCTAGAATAAGAAAACTCGGGGGTTTAACTAAACCCTCAGAGGCGATAGGCGATAGGCGACTCCCCCGCTCCGGCCACCCCCACGCGCCGC
>NC_041381.1:493377468-493394826 GCF_002162155.2 Triticum dicoccoides
CCACAGCCTACCCCCATCACCGCATCTCAGATCCGTCACGAAACAAATCAGAGACCGCGGGATCTCAGCGCAGATTAGCGATGTTGTAGCTAGCATATCGAGGGGATCCAGCCTTTGACCATACCAGGGTGATCCCTCCAAAGGATTTGGAGGGGTTGCGCTGGCGTTGGTGGTCGGCGTGCACGAACCGGATCCAGGATGCGGCGGAGCGAGTGAACTCTTGTTTCCGGGAGTTGAGGATGGCGAAGGAGAAGGTGAGGGTGCACGATGCAGTGCCGGGAGAGATGATCAGGGATATTCAGATTTGCCAGAAGAGGATCGACTTCGAGACAGAGTTGCTAGCGGAAATCATTGTCTCAGAGAGTTCGGAGGAGGAGCAGAGAAGAATGTCTTCGTCGTGGCATCAGAAACCTGCACAAAAATGTTTCAATGGGCTATCATGGAGGCCAAATCGTCAGACCCTGTGCAGAGGCATAGGTGGGCATGCGTTCTTAGGGAGCTCAATTGCCCTCCGGAGCTGAAGCAGGCGGTGGGGACAAGCTCGAAGCACTGCAGCTGATCTTCACGGACTTGGACACTAATTGTTCCTCAGTAAGGACAAAAGTGTTGAGAATCAGGGGCACCCGTGACTCTGAAGATGAAGAGGATGGATACAGCATCAGCCTGGACTGGTTTGGAGAGCATCTCGAGTCATCCTGGAATATGCAACAACAACAACTGAGTGTCCTCTCCGCATATCACCGGGGGCATTGCTGTAGCAGAGATCCAAGCTATGACCAGGGAGGCAAGGGAGAGTTCAAGAGAAGGGATGTTGGTTCAACAGTTCAAAGAGCGAATGCTAGAGAGGATGAGATTGCCATCTGCAGGAAGAGACACAGCTCAGAAACTGGTGACAAGGATCTTGATGGAGACCTCGGAAGAGGAAATGGAAGCAGGGTTGAAAGGAGAGGAAACCTCTGTAATGGAGCTAGTGGCCTGGATGCAGTCGCTGAAGAGCTCTCCAGACTTGTTTCAGAGAGCGAAGTGGACAGCGTTCTGGGAGCTGCAACCACCCACTCCACCACTCTGAATCTTCGTAAGGTAACCCGAAAATCAGCTTCAGTCGGAGTAGATCTCATAGAGTTGGTGCTGGAAAACTCTGGTGGTTTTAGCTTCAGAAGGAAAAGTAAACCTCTGGCCAGGAAGTTGGAAAGTGGCATAGGGAAAGTAGAAGCAGAGAAAAGTGGAATCAACGGACCCGAAGAGGAATCCAGCAGCATCTACAAGCAGCTTTGGGGTCCGGAGGGAGAGGAAGATAAGGATAAAAGGGGGGCTAGGGTTGGGGAGAGGGTAGCCATTTCATCTCTCCCACCCCTAGCGCCGCCACTCCTCCACCCAAGAGAAGAATAAAAGCAGAGGGAAGGGGGCGAGGAAGAGGCAGAGGGAAGAACAGGAACAAGGGAGGATGTCAAGATCCATGGCAGGAGTGGCCTCCGATCCAACAAGGGCCACCACCGCACGAGTTTGGCTTTGGCTACCCAGGGCAGCCGCCTCCATGGTTCCCTGGGCAATTCCCGGCTGCCTTCCCCTAGCAGTAGCAATGGCAGGGGATGCCACCCCCTTGTTCGGTGGTCCTCCAATGGCTCTAGGTCAGGGGAATCAGCAGCAGATGAGGCCGGATGTTGGGCCTGCAGCCAGCAACAACAGTTAAGGTTCAGGTGCGTTTGGGACTTCTGATCAAGGAAGCAAAGGGATGGGGCAGAAACATTATAATAAAAAGAAGCAAGATCCTAGAAATCTAGGGATAAGCGCAAACACTGTAGTAGCTCTAATGTCATGTGCAAAGGGAATATGTGAAGGGTGCGGAGAACCAGGACACAGGCAAGAGAAATGCACTAAGGCAAAAAACTGCTTCATTTGTAAGATGGTTACGCATAAGGTTGAAGATTGCCCTGTGAGGAAGAAGCCACACTCAACTTCAAAATACCTAGGAAGCGCTGCTACTGGTCTAGGATACTACCACATTGATATTCCAGATCTCAATCCGCAGCATTATGGAAGATTGAAGATCTGGGGATAGTTTTTGTAGAATCTGGGGTGGTCAGCAAAGAAGAACTGGCTCTAGAATCTGCTGACATCTACAAGACAAATTGGCCATGGTAGATAAACCTGTTGGATGAGTGGACCATGTTAGTTAAATTCCCTCTAGAAATCCCAGTGGAACAAGTAGCTGGGTACCCATGCTTTGGGTTGGTCAAAGACAATGTTATGGTTAAGGTTGAAGTCTGGAAAGGGGGGATTGAGGCTATGGCTAAACAACATTTGGTCTGGCTCAAACAAAGGAAACTAAATCCAAAATGGTGTGAATGGGATACTCTGGACTAGATCACATCTGCCTTTGGGCTTTTGTTGGATGTTGATTGGACCCACAACTTCAACAACTTTTATGAAACTATCAGGGTGAAGATAGCTTGTAAGGATACCATAAAAATACTAAGAGAGAGGACCTTTGGCACCAAAGGGAAGTTCTATAGGATACATATTGAGGTGGAGACTGTGAAGGAGGCTGGCAATGAAGATGAAGGAGACCTTGCAGACCATAGTGTGAGAGCTGGAGGTCAAGGACAAAACCCTGAAGGCAACCCAAGGCAGGAAGATGCAAGATCAGGAAGAAGCTCAAGGTCTGAATCTGGAGAGGCTTCTGTTGATAACCAACAAACTAGCAACTCTCTGGGGAGACAAGCAGTCCTCTCTTACCTTCAACAGCTTCCTGATGTCCAGTTGATGGGGTTGAACACCCTTCCTTGCTTAAAAATCAGCTACGTCAAACAGTCAGGGAGGCAAGGAAAAGTGTGATAGAGGAAATCCTCCAATCTGCTAACAATGATGGGGAATGCTACTCTCTGTTGAGGGAAATGGAGTTGACTGAAGAATCAATCTGCTCCATGCAAAGAAATGAGGAAGCTCTGTCTGAAGGAGAGCTACTGGACTTAACACAATCCAATGGTGAGGAGGGGGCTACAAACAGTTCAGCCCTATGACAAGGAGTTTCCCCCTCTGAAAAAACAAGCATGCCAGGGGAACAAGAAAAAGTGGGGTCCAGTGCAAGCTACCAGGCAGAGCCACAGGGTCATGCCCACAGACAAGACTGCAATGGAAAAGGCGCAGGAGATCAAGCAAATCAGGGACCTGGAGAAAGCAAAAAAAGGTAATACTAAAGCAAAATTCTCCTTGTTCAATAATCCCGCATTTCTTACTATTGCCAAGAAAGTAGGGGTAGAAGTAGAAATAAATGATTCCGACCATGTGAGTTGGATGAACACGTTGCTAGGAGTAGTAAGAATGAGAGGTTGCAAACACAGGCCCTAGAGTCTTCCCTGTGTTGCACCTCTACCCCTAAGGCTTTCACAAATAATTTCATAGAGGAGGATGTTTTTGTTTGGAAAACTACTGGTGAAGCTCTGAACCACAACAGCAAATGGGCTGATGTTCGTGATAATAGACGGGGCAAGCACCATAGGAAAGAGGTCTTTCAATGAATTGCATGTTTTGGAATGTCAGGGAAATAGATACCCCATGTAGAAAACCTCTCATACTAGATTATATCAACAAGACTCATGCATCCATACTTGGCTTCCAGGAGACCAAGAAAATGGATTTTTCTGATTCTTACATTAGATCTTTAGTAGGTAATAGATTCTTTGAATGGAAACATCTGCCTTCAGTTGGTTCTGCTGGAGGCATCCTAGTGGGAGTGGATTTAGATATTTTTGAGGTAATTAGCTGAGAAGTGAGGAATTCCTCAATCTCCTGCAACCTTAAGTTGAGAAGCAGTCAAGTTGAGTTTAGGGTGGTCACAGTGTATGGATCAGCCTATGAAAAGGGTAAAGAGGACTTCATTTATGAACTTCACTCACTATTTCTAGATTCAAGCACACCTACATTAGTTGGTGGTGATTTTAATTTGGTTAGATACGATAGTGATAAGAGCAATGGGAACATAAATCATAGATGGGCTGATAATTTTAATTCCTGGATAGAGATCTGGAGTTTATTGGAGATTAAGCTCCCCTCCAGAAAATACACCTGGGATAATAACCAGGCTGACATGATTATGTCCACTATAGATAGGATGTTCTGCAATACCGAGCTAGATAAGATTTTCCCCTTAGCCTCTAGCAGTGCCCTGCCTAGATTGAGGAGTGACCATATTCCTATTATTTGGGACTCTGGGGTAAATAGGCAGGCTAAACCTAGTAGTTATAAATTTGAGAAATGATGGCTACTTAGAGAAGATTTTAAGACTCTGGTAGATTTTTTTGAAATGCCCCTGTTTCTGGCAAAAAATCAATAGAGGTGTGGCAAGAGAAGGTTAGAAGATTTAGAAAAGCCACCAAGGGATGGAGTGCCAATATAGAGGGTGACCTTAGAAAAACAAAAAGAAGCTCATGGAAGAATATGATAAGCTAGATGTGTTAGCTGAGACTAGAGAACTTAGTGAACATGAGCTTACTAGAATGAGAGCTATTCACTTAGAGCTTCAAAGGCACTGGTTAAAAGAAGAGGTGAAAACTAAGCAAAGGTCTAGAGATAGAGATATTAAAGAAGGGGATAAAAATACTGAGTACTTCCATGTTGCAGCTAACCAGAGAAGGATGAAAGTCCATATTCAGTCTCTTGAAAGCCCACATGGGCTAGTGACTGAAATAGCTGACCTGCTTAAGGTAGCTTGTGACTTTTACAAATACCTCTTTAAGGAGGAAAGTAGAAATCGGTGCACTCTGTCCCCAGATTTTTTCTCTGAAGATGAAAAGGTTTCTCCTGGAGAGAATTCTTCCCTCTAGGCCCCCTTTACTGAAGCAGAGATAAAATAAGTTGTGTTTGGATCCTATGCTGATGGGGCCCCTCACCCAGATGGCATACCTTTTCTTTTTTATCAGCAACTTTGGGAAATTGTTAAAGTATATTTAATTAGAATGTTTGAAGATTTCCATGAAACAAAATTAGATTTGTTTAGATTAAATTTTGCTCTATTGACCCTTATTCGCAAGGAGCCCGATGCTACTTCAATGAAGAAGTTTAGGCCTATCAGTCTATTAAATTGTAGCTTTAAGATTTTTACCAAGGTCTTAACAAATAGAATGGCTGTCATCCTTCAAAGATTGATTACTTGCACTCAATCTACCTTTCTGAAAGCAATATTTATCTTGAAGAGTGTGGTGACTGCACATGAAGTATTACACTCAGTGCACACTGGGAATGAGCAAGGGCTAGTGATTAAGCTAGACTATGAAAAAGCTTTTGACTGTGTGCACTTAGATTTCCTAGAGGAGCTGTTAGTTAAAAGGGGTTTTGGTCCCAAATTGATTGCTTATATTAAAGCAATTGTTAGAGGGGGATCAGTTGGGGTCAAGATTAATGGTTGTGAAAGTGACTTCTTCCTGACTAGTAAAGGTCTTAGACAAGGTGACCCACTTTCACCTCTTCTCTTCAACTTGGTGGTTGATGTGCTTGCTAGGATGCTAATTAAAGCTACTGACTCTAATCTGATTGGAGGGCTTTGCCCCAGTTTTTGCCTTGAAATGGTTAGCTGCCTCCAATATGCAAATGATACTATTCTTTTCTTATAGAATAACCTAGAGATGACTCAAAACCTCAAAGTGATTCTGACTTGTTTTGAACAAGTGTCAGGCATGAGAATTAACTACAGCAAAAGTAAGCTGATTCCCATTAGTATGTCTGAGGAAGAGGCTTTGAGGTGCATAGAGATCTTGAAGTGTAAAAGAGGGACTCCCTATTAAGTATTTGGGGATTCTATTTCACTTTGACAAGCTTAAGAGATAGGATGTTCATCCTCTTATTGATAAGATCATCAAGAGAATTGCAGGATGGAGGGGGAAACTACTCTCTTATAAAGGGAGACTTGTGCTAATTCAAGCATGTTTCGCTAGTATCCCCACTTACCTCCTATCTTTTTTCAAGTTTCCTAATTGGGCCATTGAGATGATAAACTCTCAAATGGCACACTGCCTTTGGAATGATTTTAATGGCCATAGGAAACTGCATCTAGCTAATTGGCGATTAATTTGTATGAAGAAGGAGTTTGGGGGCTAGGTATCCCTAACCTTCAGGAGCTCAACATGTGTTTGTTTGGCTCCTGGGTGCAAAGGTACAACAAAAGAGAGGGCAAGTTGTGGAAGAAGGTGGTGGATCAGAAGTACAATACGCACAGACCAAACATCTTCACTAGTAATTCCCTACATGCCTCTAGGTTCTGGAAAGGGGTTATGAGTGTAGTTAGGGCTATTAAATTTGGATACAGGTGGTTGGTGGGGAATGGCAAGCAGATCAGGTTTTGGGAGGATACCTGGTTTGGTACCTCTCCCCTTGCAGTCCAATTTTGGCCGCTGTATGCGATCTGTAATGAGCCCACGAAAACTATCAGTGAGATCTGGGACGGATATTGGGTTAAGCTCTCTTTTAGGAGAATCTTCACTAATACAATGATGGAGTCTTGGTACCAGCTGGAGGAGATTGTGAAGAATATCACTCTGGTTGAAGAAACGGACTCCCTAGTTTGGCAGCTTGATAACAAAGTAGTTTAGTCTAGTAGTTCTCTATTACCATGTGATCAACTTTAGGGGCGTGAAACCTATTTTCATCCCTGCTATTTGGAAACTGCTAGTGCCCCCTAGGGTCCATATTTTCCTCTGGTTAGTCTCCTACAACAAGAGTATGACTAGAGATAATCTTAGGAGAAGACACATCATTAAACCTCTGACTTGTGTGTTTTGTTCCTCGGATGAGTCCATTCAGCATTTATTATTCGATTGTGTGGTAGCTAGAATCATGTGGGCTCTGGTAAGAGACCACTTCAACAAAGAACTAGGATCAGATTACTTTTCTGTTGCTAGGTTTTGGGTTGCTAATAAGAAGAATGCAGCTCTTAATGTTGCTAGTTCAGCCACGCTGTGGTGTTTATGGAAATTTAGAAATTCCATGATCTTTAATAATGTTATGTGGTCCAACATTAAGAAGGTGATAGGGAAGCTTCAAACTATGGTTTAAAACTGGATGATCCTCTGTGGGGAATAGGAAAGATCCCAGCTGGAAGCATTCGCCTCCTTCCTAGCGATTCATCTGGCGAAGTGGCTCGGTTTGACCATGGGCTGATCGGAGGGAAGATGCAGCTGATGGCAGATGAGCCTGCAGAACGTGTGACGTGTGGATCCGAGACGATGGCAAGCTGGGTGCCTCAGCCAAGAGCAGCACCCCCCATGAAGGAAAGGAAATCACTACAGGAGATCGCGGTAGCCACTTGAAAAGAGAAGAGCTATGTTCATTTTCCCTGCATGGAATGATGTTATCTTTTGTTTCGGCCTATATCAGCTTATCTTGATCTTTTAGACATTTGGCCTCCCCTCCCCCTTTGGTGAGCGGGATAGTTTCTCTTTTGAACATCTTGTAAACGCTAGGGTTTCATTCTATAATGGAACCGGGGAGGGATCCCTGTTTATCTAAAGAAAATAAAATAAGAAAACTCATTTGGCGAACTGGGCGTAGCTTAGATGGTTAGATTTCTTGTGGTGAAACCATTCCATCAGGTTTCAAGTTGTAGATTTGACACCGGTGCTCGCATTTTTCTGAATTTATTTGGATTTCGTTGATGTTTGTTCAATGGGGAACGAAGTTCCCGTCAATTACAACGCGCATGTGGTGGCTTCGTCAATTTTAAGATGTGTGAGCTTGGTCCCTCGAAGATGCGTGCGCATGTTCATAGGGCTGCGTGTACATGAGTGTTTGCGTTTGTACAATGTTTCAAAAGATAGATCATTTGAAAAAGCATATTGTCTTCATCTAATTTTTTTATAAGAAGAGACACCCAAAGGGCATTTTGAAATTTGTACATATTTTTTTTATTGTTGAGCCTTAGAACACTACTACCTCCGTCCTGGTTTATTGGTCCCCATTGTAATATGTGTCAAATTTTGACCATAAATTTAACTAACAAAATGTTTATGCATGTCACAAAAAATTATATCATTGAAACTATGTTCAAATACGAATCCAACGATATAATTTTTTTTGACATGCACTAACATTTTGTCAGATAAATTTTTGGTCAAAATTTATCACAAATTACAAAGGGGACTAATAAAGCTGGACGGAGGTAGTAGTCCACATGCTATTTCTTTCATTTTGGCTCGCCCACCCGCCTAGAGTTGGGCTTCAAGCTCCGCCACTACACCTAAAAAACTCGTATAGAAGGCAGCTCACTCCTGGATTTCAGGGCCCCAAAGCAAGGTGGAGCAAGCTAGGCGAGATCAATGTGAGGGTTAAGGGTTAGGGTGGAACATCCACCAATTCCATGTGGTTTAAAGAGAATACTTGATATGCTGACAATGTCATCTAAACCTAACCACCAATACAAGAAGAAAGCTAGAATTTAAGTACGAGGGGTGGAAAAGATAAAAACCGCACAAGGACATGACACAATAATATATCAAATTTGAATATAGCATCAACAATTATTGTAGAAATACATTTTGTTTTGCAACTCAAAATATAGTTGAGCTTTTATTAATTTGAATGTAGCTCTAAGCCAACCAGACCATCGAAATTGGGGATTTTATTGTTGCCACTATATTTTGATAATAGTTTCATATCAACTGAATCAAAAAATATTAGTTGTAGTAGGTTGCTCTTTCTCCTTGGTTGGGTTTGTTTTGAACGTTAGAGTGTGAGGTTGAAGTAACTGGGCTGAAATAGATAAAATTATTAGTTATGCCCCCTCATCATTCTTGAAGCATAACTCAATTAAATAGTAAACTTTACTTTGAGTTAATCTCTTACTTTGCTAATAAAAAAATATAAACAAAAGTTTGGATAAATGTATCTGGAATATTAGTATACCAAATATCCTAGATCTTAGATACTCTACAGGCATATGAGTTGTTCCACATGCTATGTGGACCGTGAGATTGAAAAGCTTGGAAAATGTATGTGGGTATAAGGGTTTTCTAGAGCACTTGTGCCCTATGGTACAGGGCAAGGGTCACATGAAATAAGAAAGGTATCACAAGAAATATGTAGTTTAAACCGTCTACAAGCAGACTCAAAGAAGATCAAACTTTCATGTCCAACACAAGGAATATATTTAAGAAGCTAGAGGCCATAGTGAAATACAAGCAACCAAGATCCAACACTAAAGCCATAGCAAGAAACTCATACCACACAAAACGACAGTCACCATATTGATCTTGAGGAAATCTATCATCATTGTTGATTTAGATCCCATCATACATGACTGACATGATTTCACCGTCAATACACGAATGCATCATACCTTCAGGTGCAACCCATAAGTAGTTATTTCTTAGTCTCTCTGTCCCTGTTTCCCATGAAATCAAGATCTAATGTTGCCCTCCATGATCATCTCAAAATGTCCACGTGGATCAAAATCTCCACCCGTTGGTCGCCCTACATCTTCTCCACATATCCATGTTGGGCCATGTTGAGGTTTCCAAACCGATGCTCGTCCATCGATGACTGTACCTCTACCACTATGACGAGAAAGTGAATGTGAGATCAACATAATATGTTATAGAAGCAAGTGTAGGGCAGAATCACACTCACTAGAGTCTTTTTATTTTTGTTTTTTGAGACAATTCTTTCTTATGAATGAACATGACACCATATTACTCATGAGAGTATGTATCGAGCAAGTTTCTTGTTCAGTGAGATTGACTAATCTAAGAATCGAATTTGTGTATTTTGCATTCCTATCTCAACAGAGACACATGGATGCATCTTCAACGAGAGTGCACTCCGTCGAGAAGAAGGTACGGGTGCCCATGTTCCTACCTCTAGTGCAATGCAGATACCCATTATGTAATAGGACCAAAAAGTTGTACGCATATTCCTACGCGGTTGGTGAGGGACTCGCGTCTTTGCATAATTTAGCCCTAGTCACAACTCTATGTGAGAGGAGAAAACAAATCTCAAGAACACTAATTGATGAAAAGTATACTCTTAAGGAACATTGAGGGGGACTTACTAAAGCCCACATCTTCTTTAACCACATGTGATACATCCATCCACGACGAGAGAAATGTTATGACTTCGCTAATCATCAAGCTTAATAATTTTGGTTCTAGTAATCATTATGTGAGTGCGTACATAAAAAGCAAGGAACATTCTTATAGACTAAACCACAATTATATGCTTGGATGTGTTCATGGTATGCTTTTTTCTAACATTTTCTTTAGTTTAGTTGAGTGGGCTTGAGCCACCTGACATTAAAACTAGATACTCTAGATGGCCTCTCATGATTCGATCCTTCTGGACCGTCTGACTGTGCCCTGCCCATCCTTGACCATTGGATGCAACTCACCTTGTAAAATGGGTCAAATCTTGACTTTAGTGTTTTTACCCATGGAAAAACCATGGCATATAGTTGATTGCTCCAAGCTCCCGCTTGACGTGAGCACGAGAAAAGTTTGACACTCGACAAGATTCTATGCACACATATTATGAAGGACTAGCCCAAAAGAGTTCCCATTACTGGCAAAAATCCAATCCTTCTAGTGCTAACAAATAACTATCTTTCGTAAAAAAAATAAATTTTACATTTTCATTACATCCTAATAAGGATATGACACCCGGGTCACAACTAATTAGGCAAAACACTAGCCATGTCATTTCCAAGCAAGATGAGTCAACGGCTTGGGCCCAAGAGCCACACGGACGTCGCACTATCTTGGGAGGCAAGACAACATCAACCTACAGACGCCTTTTGTCCTACCCGGACCATGTGACCCTACCTCGGTTAGGTACATAAGGTGATCTAAGTGCCTATCTTGGGCGGGGATCCAACACATTCTAAAGCCATATAGGGCCAGGGTTCCTTCCTAACCATCTTGGCCGCCTTCACGGCATACCTTGTAATACAAGACGCAATTCCAGTGATCTTCCCGATCTCCGGTGAGCACTCGAGCAATACAACCCAAACCAAGCAGGGGTAGGGTGCTACCTCTCCATGGATGGCCCGAACCTGGGTAGATTGCGTGTCTGTGCAACCATCTCGATCCACCACTCGATTTCCCTTCGAACAAAGTAGTCGTCGCTCGGCAGCATTATAGAACATGAAACATCCATACATCTATGTAAGCTTCTATCATTTTATCATCAAATTGATGGATGCGATGCCACTTGCAATGATCTAATAGAGGAAGCAATGTATCTAAATACATGCGTTGATGCACGGTGTGGACCGAGGCACCGAGCAATGCATACTTGTGTTACTCTTGAGTGGCTCATGGGTCCAAACTTGTTTAATATGCATGTGGAGTATGTTACTCTTGAGTGGCTCATGGAGCATGTTCCAAGTTTTTTGTATGTTCTTCTGTTACATTTTCTCGCAAATCTTTGTACATCAAGTAGGTAGCTAGAAAGATGTGATTTGTGGCACGCAGATGCAGGGGCACCAACCCTATTTTTGTTTGGGCTTTCGATTTTGAGTCCGTTGCATCTTTTTAACCGGAAGTTCAAATTAAGTTTGAATAGGTTTTAATGAGTTTTTAAAATTTCATCAAATTTCAAGTGTGATACGAATGAACGACAAAATCATCAAGTTTTAAACGCTAAAACTTAAAATTTGGCATATGCCTTCGTGCGGAATCCAACGACTCCGTGGATAGGGAAGCAATCGTGCGGCCAGGCAGAGCCGGGCAGGTGCGTACCCTGTGAATTTTCGGCTAGGCCATTTCAGCCGGCAATCATGAAGCAGTCCTTTAAAGTTCACGACCATATTTCAACCTGGTTTTCTCTTGTAACTTGATGTGTCTGTACGATTCCGTTCTTTAATACTCCTACTCTACCAGCATCGAGGTTCTTGCGCGGCGCAGATGCTGGAGCTCCCATTTGGTTCCCCGCTTGCACAAACCACGTCACCTAGGACCGATTAATTTTGTATTCCCATCTCTAAAACTTCTTGGAGGCATTTACAATTGCTATCGGGCGTAGTGACCATGACCCACATGTACTTCTATAAGCAATGCTAATTGTACGGTCTACTGCTCTCGTTGCACCTCTCGTTTTGTCGATCACACACACGGCATCAGAGCTAGCTCCGTGAGCCGGAGATGCTGCGCCGATGGATGGGGGCGCGGCGCGGCTGGCCGGGTCAAATTTCGCGGGTTTCTCACGTCCCTGTCTGCCATGGCAGGCCTTGAACCGCGCTTAGGTGGTGCTTGGAATGGTCCGACTGCTTTCCTGGGCGCGACCATCCAATGGATTTGTCTCAAGCTCTCAGTGTCACGGCAGTTGCTGAGTCGAATATTCGTAGCTTTGTCGCCGGATGTGTGCGTCAAAAATTTCTCTAGACCTCTGAGCACACTAGCTAGTGATCTTTTGATTTTGTGGTGTGTCATTTTTCAGAAGATGTGACGCATGCCAGACGAAAGCTCATTTGGCAATTGGCAGCGGTAGGTGGTAACCTGGTAAATAACCGTTTCACTTGTAAACGGGCCATCACCCTTTACCGCGTGTTCATTCAGGACTTTTTTTTTTGAAACGGAGGCAAAAGCTTTGCCTTATTCATTAAATAAGAGAGAAAAAAGTTTGTTACAAGTCACCCAATTACACGGCATGCGGATTATTCTCGCAAAATTAAAGACCCTAGCTTTTTTGCACCGGCGACGATCCAAAGGTTGGCCTCAGTAGAGATGGAGGAGAGCAAGATAGTCGGTGGAGCACTCTTATGTTTGAAAACTCTTGCGTTACGCTCGTTCCAAATTGTCCATGACACGAGCATGATGAGGGATGCCTTGGCTTGTCGGTTTGGCGTGCCGTCGGCGCAAGTCAAACCGACAAGCCAAGACATCCCTCACCATGCTCGTGTCATGGACAATTTAGAACGAGCGTAATGCAAGAGTTTTCAAACATAAAAGGTGGGGTTTGTTTTTGCTGCCTGCCTGGTCAAGGAAGCATGCCACTGGGAATGAGGCAGCGGCCAGAGTAGTCAACAAAGGATGGAAATGACAGCAGACAGAGTGGTGCACTGGTCTGCGCTCACACTCCACGCCGAGCAGCTGTTTCAGACTCGTTTTCCTCACCGGAGGCTGTTTCCGTTCCGTGCCATGGAAAATTTCCGCGGACGCAGCCGGCGGTTGCAACCGTGGGCGGCGGCAGGGATGCGGGGGCGGGACGGCATACCGGCTAGGCCCTACGGCGTGGGGAAGGGCGGAGGAAACCCGAAGAAGTTGTTCAATATATGGGCAAATTATTATGAGATTTAATTCGGATAAAAAGTAAATAAATCATGATGTGAGATTAAACTAATTATACGGACTAGCATTGTAGATAAACAGATCGAATCTACGGCACATATTAGAAACAAGAATTCTAGCATGATCTCGTACAAGAAGGACATAATCACATACGGTGCAGTGAGAGCAGAACTGTCGGTGTTGCGGTTGGCGGCCATGTCGTTGATGAAGAGATTGCCGAGATTGGGAAAGAAGTCGTCGTTGGCAAAGTCGTCACTGCCAGCAGTCGTCCGAGTGCACTCCTCAAAAACCCGATCGCCCCCCTCCCGTACAGGATCACGAGAGGCGGGGTTCCGGAGGCCTGCTCATCAACGTGCATAGTTTTGTCCTTAGCTCGGCTCATTTCCAAAACGCGGCGCGGCGCGTCGTGACGAGGTGTGGCGTGGCGAGGAGGAGGAGCGCGCGTGTAGGTCTCCTCTTCTCATGCTCATACAAGTGGTAGAAGAGCTCACCTTATAAAGAGGTGCAACTCCTACTCAACTTCCGGGGTGAAACTAAATTTTAGCCTCAATCACACTACTCACAGCCATGCATGAATGCGCAGAATTTCAGATATTTAGCCGGACTTTGGGAAAAAGGTCTACTAACAAATTTCAACGATCCCCACAAAGTCTCATTGACACATCTTATCATTTAGTTCCAAAACATTGTTTATATACCGGTGCTTAGTGGAGACTGTGAAGTTAAACTTTCACTTAGAGTTTTATGCTACACTAGATCACAATTTGAATAGTGGACTATACCTTGAACTACAAGTTTTCTGCGAGACTAGTTTCACACAAATTCTTGACCGATACTGGGCTACCGCAAGACTTCCCCGAGGGTGAAGCGTATACGTCATACTCCAGGACATTTCATGAATTTATCAGAGAACACCCAATTCTCACAGACTGCGACGTTAACAATCAAATTCATATAGGTGTGTTCCTCAGGAGATGCTCTGCAGTACAGCATCTCTGCTTACTCAAATAAGCCACTCGGAACACATTAAGATAACTATCAACCCGGCATGCAGATCAGAAGAGTATTGCATCTTCACTGAGTGGGATAATTAATATAGAGATACTTTCCTCCCAGCTGACCAATAGCTTGTCTCCCTCTTCTATTTCACGGGATCTCCGATCACATAGAGTGGGTTACCACTATGAACAACTCATACGGTGGGTCTCAAACACATCTCCATCGATGCATTATCTATCACATTACGTGATAAACCCTTTGTTAAGGGTTCTACCAAGTTTTTCGACGTTTGGATATAATCCAGTGTAATAACTCTAGAGTTCTTCAATTTCCTGACAGATTTTGATCTCCTCTTCACATGCCTTGAGGACTTCATATTATCCTTAGAACTGTTTATCTTGACAACCACAGTTTGATTATCACAGTTCATCAGGATTGGGGGTATTGGTTTTTCAATCATGGGTAAGTACATCAAGAGCTGACGAAGCCACTCTGCTTCAACAGTGGCAGTGTCCAATGCTGTGAGTTTTGCTTTCATAGTTGTCCTCGTTAAGATGGTCCGCTTGCAAGACTTTCAGGAAACAATGCCACCATCAAGTGAAAAACATAACCACTTGTGGCCTTAATCTCACCAGCATCAAATATCCAGTTTGAGTCACTATAACCCTCTAGTACCCTCGGATACCCGGTGTAGTAAATCCCATAGCTAGCAAAGCCTTTCAAATAGCGCATAACTCTCTCAAGTGCATGCCAATGACCATCTCCCAGTTTTGACACAAAGTGGCTCAGTTTGCTCACTGCAAACGAGATGTCAGGCCTCGTGGCACTTGCCAGATACATAAGCGAGCCAATAATATGAGAATATCTCAGTTGATCTCTAGCAATCTGCCGATTCTTTCGAAGCAACACACTAGCATCATATGGAGTTTAAGAAGGCTTGCAATCGCTATACCCAAACGACTTGACCTTTTCCACATAGTGAGATTGAAGCAGTGTAATCCCACCATTCTCATCTCTCAACAGCTTGATGTTTAAGATACCATCAGCTACTCCTAGATCCTTCATCTCAAAACAACGAGATAAAAAATCCTTAGCCTCCTTTATTAAATCAATTTTGCTTCCAAAGATCGGCACGTCGTCGACATAAAGACAAAGAATAACTCATTCGCCCCCACCATGGCGATAGTACACACACTTGTCACGTTCGTTTACAACAAAGCTTGCATCAGTTAATGTTCTTTCAAACTTCTCATACCACTCCTTGGGAGCTTGTTTAAGTCCATATAAAGACTTTAATAACTTGCACACCTTTCCTTCCTGACCAGGTACTACAAAACCATCTGGCTGATCCATGTAAATTTCCTTGTTCAACTCTCCATTGAGGAAAGTTGTCTTAACGTCCATTTGATGAACGAGAAGACCGTGTGAGGCAGCCAGTGATAGTAGCACCCGAATAGTGGTCAGTCTAGCCATAGGTGAGTAAGTATTAAAGTAGTCTTCACCTTCTTTCTGGGTATAACCCTTGGCGACAAGTCGTGACTTGTACTTTTGAATCGTACCATCAGGTCTAAGCTTTTTTCTTGAACACCCACTTACATCCTGCAGGTTTACACCCATAAGGACGATCAGTGAGTTTCCAGGTTCCATTAGCTAAGCGGAATCCATCTCGCTGCGGACAACTTCCTTCTAGTAGTCAGCTTCAGAAGATGCATAGGCTTCTGGAATAGTCCTGGGTGTGTCATCCACGAGGTACACAATGAAATCACCACCAAAGGACTTTCCAGTCCTTTGTCTCTTACTCCTTACATGAGTTTCATTTTCATCCTCTATAGAATTCTCAACGTGTTCCATTACAATGGTGGGTTCAGGAATTTCAACAAATTCCTAACTAGATGGAGTAGGTATCTCGTGATTTGATGATCTCAACATATCCTTCATAGGAAATATGTCCTTAAAGAAAGTCACATCATTCAACTCCATAATTGTACCAACATGCATGTCGGATACCTTGGATTTTATTATCAAAAATTTATAGCCAATGCTATGAAAAGCATAGCCCAGAAGAACACAATCCACAGTTTTTGGTCCAAGCTTGCGCCTCTTGGGAATTGGTATATTGACTTTCGCCATACAACCCCAAGTACGTAGATAACAGAGTTTCAACCTTTTCCTTTACCATTCCTAAAATGGATTCATGGTCTTATGCTTTGTGGGAACTCGGTTTAGGACATGACATGCAATTATTAGTGCCTCCCCCCACCATGCCTTGGAGAGACCTTATGTGTCTAACATGGCGTTAACCAAATCAGTTAGAGTTTGGTTCTTTTTTTCGGTCACCCCATTTGATTGAGGTGAGTAGGGAGGCGTCATCTCAAGGATTATACCATGTTTAGCACAAAAAAGATCAAAATCATTGAAAAAATACTCTCTACCACGATCAGACCTGAGCCGTTTAATTTTCTGATCAAGTTGGTTCTCTGCTTTGGCTTTATAGTTTTTGAAGAAATTTAAAGCCTCATCTTTTGATTTCAGAAGATACACATAACAATATCTAGTGGATTCATCGATCAACATCATGAAGTATTTCTTTCCACCTTTTGTGAACACTGTTGGGGAACGTTGCATAAAATAAAAATTTTCCTACGTTCACCAAGATCAATCTATGAGTTCATCTAGCAACGAGAGAGAGAGATGCATCTACATACCACTTGTAGATCACGTGCGGAAGCGTTCAAGAGAACGGGGTTGAGGTAGTCGTTCTCGTCGTGATCCTATCACCAGAGATCCTAGCGCCGAACGGACGGCACCTCCGCGTTCAACACACGTACGGTCAGCGTGACGTCTCCTCCATCTTGATCCAGCGAGGGGAAGGAGAGGTTGATGAAGATCCAGCAGCACGACGGCGTGGTGGTGAATGCAGCAGGACTCCGGCAGGGCTTCGCCAAGCAACTGCGGGAGGAGGAAGAGGTGTAGCAGGGGAGGGAGGCGCCAAGACTCAGGGTGCAGCTGGCCTCCCTCCCCCCTCCTTTATATAGGCCCCCTGGGGAGGGGGGGCGCCGGCCCTGGAGATGGGAATCTCCCAAGGGGGCGT
>NC_041381.1:493395088-493423068 GCF_002162155.2 Triticum dicoccoides
GCCCCCCCACCCTAGGGTTTCCAACCCTAGGCGCAGGGGGGCCCAAGGGGGGCGCACCAGCCCACTAGGGGCTGGTTCCCCTCCCACTTCAGCCCACGGGGCCCTCCGGGATAGGTGGCCCCACCCGGTGGACCCCCGGGACCCTTCCGGTGGTCCCGGTACAATACCGGGTGACCCCGAAACTTTCCCGATGGCTGAAACAGCACTTCCTATATATAATTCTTTACCTCCGGACCATTTCGGAACTCCTCGTGACGTCCGGGATCTCATCCAGGACTCCGAACAACATTCGATTTGCTGCATACTCATATTCATACAACCCTAGCATCACCGAACCTTAAGTGTGTAGACCCTACGGGTTCGGGAGACATGCAGACATGACCGAGACGGCTCTCCGGTCAATAACCAATAGCGGGATCTGGATACCCATGTTGGCTCCCACATACTCCTCGATGATCTCATCGGTTGAACCATGATGTCGAGGATTCAAGCAACCCCGTATACTATTCCCTTTGTCAGACGGTATGTTACTTGCCCGAGATTCGATCGTCGGTATCCCAATACCTCGTTCAATCTCGTTGCCGGCAAGTCACTTTACTCGTACCGTAATGCATGATCCAGTGACCAGACACTTGGTCACTTTGAGCTCATTATGATGATGCACTACCGAGTGGGCCCAGTGATACCTCTCCGTAATACAGAGTGACAAATCCCAATCTCGATCCGTGTCAACCCAACAGACACTTTCGGAGATACCTGCAGTGCACCTTTATAGTCACCCAGTTACGTTGTGACGTTTGGTACACCCAAAGCACTCCTACGGTATCCGGGAGTTACACGATCTCATGGTCTAAGGAAGAGATACTTGACATTGGAAAAGCTCTAGCAAAACGAACTACACGATCTTGTGCTATGCTTAGGATTGGGTCTTGTCCATCACATCATTCTCCTAATGATGTGATCCCGTTATCAACGACATCCAATGTCCATAGTCAGGAAACCATGACTATCTATTGATCAACGAGCTAGTCAACTAGAGGCTCACTAGGGACATGTTGTGGTCTAAGTATTCACACGTGTATTACGATTTCCGAATAATACAATTATAGCATGAATAAAAGACAACTATCATGAACAAAGAAATATAATAATAATCCTATTATTATTGCCTCTAGGGCATATTTCCAACAGTCTCCCACTTGCACTAGAGTCAATAATCTAGTTACATTGTGATGAATCGAACACCCATAGAGTTCTGGTGTTGATCATGTTTTGCTCGTGGAATAGGTTTAGTCAACGGATCTGCGACATTCAGATCCGTATGTACTTTGCAAATATCTATGTCTCCATCTTGAACGTTTTCACGGATGGAGTTGAAACGACGCTTGATGTGCCTGGTCTTCTTGTGAAACCTGGGCTCCTTGGCAAGGGCAATAGCTCCAGTGTTGTCACAGAAGAGAGTGATCGGCCCCGATGCATTGGGTATGACTCCTAGGTCGGTGATGAACTCCTTCATCCATATTGCTTCATGCGCTGCCTCCGAGGCTGCCATGTACTCCGCTTCACATGTAGATCCCGCCACGACGCTTTGCTTGCAACTGCACCAGCTTACTGCTCCACGATTCAACATATACACGTATTCGGTTTGTGACTTAGAGTCATCCAGATCTGTGTCGAAGCTAGCATCGACGTAACCCTTTACGACGAGCTCTTCGTCACCTCCATAAACGAGAAACATGTCCTTTGTCCTTTTCAGGTACTTTAGGATATTCTTGACCACTGTCCAGTGTTCCTTGCTGGGATTACTTTGGTACCTACGTACCAAACTTACGGCAAGGTTTACATTTTTTCTGGTACACAGCATGGCATACATAATAGATCCTATGGCTGAGGCATAGGGGATGACACTCATCTCTTCTTTATCTTCTGCCGTGGTCGGGCATTGAGCCGAGCTCAATCTCACACTTTGCAATACATGCAAGAACCCTTTCTTGGATTGATCCATTTTGAACTTCTTCAAAATCTTATCAAGGTATGTGCTTTGTGAAAGACCTATGAGGCGTCTCGATCTATCCCTATAGATCTTGATGCCTAATATGTAAGCAACTTCTCCAAGGTCCTTCATTGAAAAACACTTATTCAAGTAGGCCTTAAAGCTGTCCAAAAGTTCTATATCATTTCCCATCAAAAGTATGTCATCTACATATAATATGAGAAATGCTACAGAGCTCCCACTCACTTTCTTGTAAACGCAGGCTTCTCCATAAGTCTGCATAAACCCAAACGCTTTGATCATCTCATCAAAGCGAATGTTCCAACTCCGAGATGCTTGCACCAGCCCATAAATGGATTGCTGGAGCTTGCACACCTTGTTAGCATTCTTAGGATCGACAAAACCTTCCGGCTGCATCATATACAACTCTTCCTTAAGATAACCGTTAAGGAATGCCGTTTTGACGTCCATCTGCCATATCTCATAATCATAGTATGCGGCAATTGCTAACATGATTCAGACAGACTTAAGCTTCGCTACGGGAGAGAAAGTCTCATCGTAGTCAACTCCTTGAACTTGCCGATAACCCTTAGCGACAAGTCGAGCTTTATAGATGGTGACATTACCATCCGTGTCCGTCTTCTTCTTAAAGATCCATTTGTTTTCTATCGCTCGCCGATCATCAGGAAAGTCTGTCAAAGTCCATACTTTGTTTTCATACATGGATTCTATCTCGGATTGCATGGCTTCAAGCCATTTGTTGGAATTTGGGCCCGCCATCGCTTCTTCATAGTTCGAAGGTTCACCGTTGTCTAACAACATGATTTCCAGGACAGGGTTGCCATACCACTCTGGTGTGGAACGTGTCCTTGTGGACCTACGAAGTTCAGTAGAAACTTGATCCGAAGTACCTTGATCATCATCATTAATTTCCTCTCCAGTCGGTGTAGGCACCACAAGAACATTTTCTTGAGCTACACTACTTTCCGGCTCAAGAGGTAGTACTTCATCGAGTTCTACTTTCCTCCCACTTACTCCTTTCGAGAGAAACTCTTTTTCAAGAAAGGATCCGTTCTTGGCAACAAAGATCTTGCCTTCGGATCTAAGGTAGAAGGTATACCCAATGGTTTCCTTAGGGTATCCTATGAAGACGCATTTTTCCGACTTGGGTTTGAGCTTTTCAGGTTGAAGTTTCTTGACATAAGCATTGCATCCCCAAACTTTTAGAAACGACAGCTTAGGTTTCTTCCCAAACCATAATTCATACGGTGTCATCTCAACGGATTTAGATGGAGCCCTATTTAAAGTGAATGTAGCTGTCTCTAGAGCGTATCCCCAAAATGATATGTAGCTGTCTCTAGAGCGTATCCCCAAAATGATAGCGGTAAATCGTTAAGAGACATCATAGATCGCACCATATCCAATAGAGTGCGATTACGACATTCGGACACACCGTTACGCTGAGGTGTTCCAGGCGGCGTGAGTTGTGAAACGATTCCACATTTTCTTAAGTGCATACCAAATTCGTGACTTAAATATTCTCCTCCACGATCTGATCGTAAGAACTTTATCTTTCGGTCACGTTTATTCTCTACCTCATTCTGAAATTCCTTGAACTTTTCAAAGGTCTCAGACTTGTGTTTCATCAAGTAGACATACCCATATCTACTCAAGTCATCAGTGAGAGTGAGAACATAACAATATCCTCCGCAAGCCTCAATGCTCATTGGACCACACACATCGGTATGTATGATTTCCAATAAGTTGGTTGCTCACTCCATTGTTCCGGAGAACGGAGTCTTGGTCATTTTGCCCATGAGGCATGGTTCGCATGTGTCAAATGATTCATAATCGAGAGACTCTAAAAGTCCATCAGCATGGAGCTTCTTCATGCGCTTGACACCAATGTGACCAAGGCGGCAGTGCCACAAGTATGTGGGACTATCGTTATCAACTTTACATCTTTTGGTATTCACACTATGAATATGTGTAACATTATGCTCGAGATTCATTAAGAATAAACCATTGACCATCGGGGCATGATCGTAAAACATATCTCTCATATAAATAGAACAACCATTATTCTCGGATTTAAATGAGTAGCCATCTCGCATTAAACGTGATCCAGATACAATGTTCATGCTCAAACTTGGCACTAAATAACAATTATTGAGGTTTAAAACTAATCCCGTAGGTAAATGTAGAGGTAGCGTGCCGACGGCGATCACATCGACCTTGGAACCATTCCCGACGCGCATCGTCACCTCGTCCTTCGCCAGTCTCTGCTTATTCCGCAGCTCCTGCTGTGAGTTACAAATGTGAGCAACGACACCGGTATCAAATACCCAGGAATTACTACGAGTACTGGTAAGGTACACATCAATTACATGTATATCACATATACCTTTAGTGTTGCCGGCCTTCTTGTCCGCTAAGTATTTGGGGCAGTTCTGCTTCCAGTGACCCTTCCCTTTGCAATAAAAGCACTCAGTCTCAGGCTTGGGTCCATTCTTTGACTTCTTCCCGGCAACTGACTTACCGAGCGCGGCAACATCTTTGCCGTCCTTCTTGAAGTTCTTCTTACCCTTGCCCTTCTTGAACTTAGTGGTCTTATTGACCATCAACACTTGATGTTCTTTCTTGATTTCAACCTCTGCTGACTTCAGCATTGAGAATACTTCAGGAATGGTCTTCACCATCCCATGCATATTGTAGTTCATCACAAAGCTCTTGTAGCTCGGTGGGAGCGACTGAAGGATTCTGTCAATGACTGCCTCGTCCGGGAGGTTAATGTCCAGCTGGGCCAGGCAGTTGTGCAACCCAGACATTTTGAGTATGTGCTCACTGACAGAACTGTTTTCCTCCATCTTACAACTATAGAACTTGTCGGAGACTTCATATCTCTCGACCCGGGCATGAGCTTGGAAAACCATTTTCAGCTCCTCGAACATCTCATATGCTCCGTGTCGCTCAAAACGCTTTTGGAGCCCCGGTTCTAAGCTGTAAAGCATGCCGCACTGAACGAAGGAGTAATCATCAGCACGTGACTGCCAAGCGTTCATAACGTCTTGGTTCTCTGAGATGGGTGCTTCACCTAGCGGTCCTTCTAGGACATATGCTTTCTTGGCTGCTATGAGGATGATCCTCAGGTTCCGGACCCAGTCCGAATAGTTGCTGCCATCTTCTTTCAGCTTGGTTTTCTCTAGGAACGCATTGAAGTTCATGTTGACATGAGCGTTGGCCATTTGATCTACAAGACATATTTTGCAAAGAATTTTAGACTAATTTCATCACAATTAAGTTCATCTAATCAAATTATTTAATGAACTCCCACTCAGATTAGACATCCCTCTAGTCATCTAAGTGTTACACAATCCGAGTCGACTAGGCCGTGTCCGATCATCACATGAGACGGACTAGTCATCATCGGTGAACATCTCCATGTTGATCGTATCTTCCATACGACTCATGTTCGACCTTTCGGTCTCTTGTGTTCTGAGGCCATTCTGTACATGCTAGGCTCGTCAAGTTAACCCTAAGTGTTTTGCATGTGTAAAACTATCTTACACCCGCTGTATGTGAACGTAAGGATCTATCACACCCGATCATCACGTGGTGCTTCGAAACGACGAACTTTAGCAACGGTGCACAGTTAGGGGGAACATTTTCTTGAAATTATTATAAGGGATCATCTTATTTACTACCGCCATTCTAAGTAAACAAGATGCATAAAACATAATAAACATCACATGCAATTATATAAAGTAGTGACATGATATGGCCAATATCATATAGCTCCTTCGATCTCCATCTTCGGGGCTCCATGATCATCTTCGTCACCGGCATGACACCATGATCTCCATCATCATGATCTCCATCATCGTGCCTCCATGAAGTTGCTCGCCAACTATTACTTCTACTACTATAGCTAACGGTTTAGCAATAAAGTAAAGTAATTACATGGCGTTAAATCATTGACATGCATGTCATACAATAATTAAGATAACTCCTATGGCTCCTGCCGGTTGTCATACTCATCGACATGCAAGTCGTGATTCCTATTACAAGAACATGATCTCATATATCACAATATATCATTCATCATTCATCACAACTTCTGGCCATATCACATCACATGACAATTGCTGCAAAAACAAGTTAGACGTCCTCTAATTGTTGTTGCACCTTTTACGTGGCTGCAATTGGGTTCTAGCAAGAACGTTTTCTTACCTACGAATAACCACAACGTGATTTTGTCAACTTCTATTTACCCTTCATAAGGACCCTTTTCATCGAATCCGCTCCAACTAAAATAGGAGAGATAGACACTCGCTAGCCACCTTATGCAACTAATGCATGTCAGTCGGTGGAACCTGTCTCACGTAAGCGTACGTGTAAGGTCGGTCCGGGCCGCTTCATCCCACAATACCGCTGAAGCAAGAAAAGACTAGTAGTGGCAAGCAAGTTGACAAGATCTACGCCCACAACAGATTTGTGTTCTACTCGTGCAATAGAGAACTACGCATAGACCTAGCTCATGATGCCACTGTTGGGGAACGTTGCATAAAATAAAAAATTTCCTACGTTCACCAAGATCAATCTATGAGTTCATCTAGCAACAAGAGAGAAAGATGCATCTACATACCACTTGTAGATCGCGTGCGGAAGCGTTCAAGAGAACGGGGTTGAGGTAGTCGTTCTCGTCGTGATCCTATCACCGGAGATCCTAGCGGCGAACGGACGACACCTCTGCGTTCAACACACGTACGGTCAGCGTGATGTCTCCTCCATCTTGATCCAGCAAGGGGAAGGAGAGGTTGATGAAGATCCAGCAGCACGATGGCGTGGTGGTGGATGCAGCAGGACTCCGGCAGGGCTTCGCCAAGCAACTGCGGGAGGAGGAAGAGGTGTAGCAGGGGAGGGAGGCGCCAAGACTCAGGGTGCGGCTGCCCTCCCTCCCCCTCCTTTATATAGGCCCCCTGGGGGGGGCGCCGGCCCTGGAGATGGGAATCTCCCAAGGGGGCGGCGGCCAGGGTGGGTGGAGTGCCCCCCAAGTCAAGTGGTGCGCCCCCCCACCCTAGGGTTTCCAACCCTAGGCGCAGGGGGCCCAATGGGGGCGCACCAGCCCACTAGGGGCTGGTTCCCCTCCCACTTCAGCCCACGGGGCCCTCCGGGATAGGTGGTCCCACCCGGTGGACCCCCAGGACCCTTCCGGTGGTCCCGGTACAATACCGGGTGACCCCGAAACTTTCCCGATGGCCGAAACAGCACTTTCTATATATAATTGTTTACCTCCGGACCATTCCGGAACTCCTTGTGACGTCCAGGATCTCATCCGGGACTCCGAACAACATTCGGTTTGCTGCATACTTATATTCATACAACCCTAGCATCACCGAACCTTAAGTGTGTAGACCCTACGGGTTTGGGAGACATGCAGACATGACCGAGACGGCTCTCCGGTCAATAACCAACAGCAGGATCTGGATACCCATGTTGGCTCCCACATACTCCTCGATGATCTCATCGGATGAACCACGATGTCGAGGATTCAAGCAACCCCATATACTATTCCCTTTGTCAAACGGTATGTTACTTGCCCGAGATTCGATTGTCGGTATCCCAATACCTCGTTCAATCTCGTTGCCGGCAAGTCACTTTACTCGTACCGTAATGCATGATCCCGTGACCAGACACTTGGTCACTTTGAGCTCATTATGATGATGCACTACCGAGTGGGCCCAGTGATACCTCTCCGTAATACGGAGTGACAAATCCCAGTCTCGATCCGTGTCAACCCAACAGACACTTTCAGAGATACATGTAGTGCACCTTTATAGTCACCCAGTTACGTTGTGACGTTTGGTACACCCAAAGCACTCCTACGGTATTCGGGAGTTACACGATCTCATGGTCTAAGGAAGAGATACTTGACATTGAAAAAGCTCTAGCAAAACGAACTACACGATCTTGTGCTATGCTTAGGATTGGGTCTTGTCCATCACATCATTCTCCTAATGATGTGATCCCGTTATCAACGACATCCAATGTCCATAGTCAGGAAACCATGACTATCTGTTGATCAACGAGCTAGTCAACTAGAGGCTCACTAGGGACATGTTGTGGTCTAAGTATTCACACGTGTATTACGATTTCCGGATAATACAATTATAGCATGAATAAAAGACAACTATCATGAACAAAGAAATATAATAATAATCCTATTATTATTGCCTCTAGGGCATATTTCCAACAAACACGCCATTCCTCTCACAAAGATCAGAATGTATAAGCTCTAGTGGCGCCAAGTCTCTTGCCTCAGCAGTCTTATGGGACTTGCCTGGTTGCTTAGCTTGCACACACACTTGGCACTTGGAGCCCTTGACTGTAGTGAATTTCGGAATTAAACTCATATTTGCTAGCCGCGTCATGCAACCAAAGTTAATATGACAAAGTCATGAATGCAAAATATTAGACTCATTATCATGGCAAACATGATTAATAACTTTAGTGCAAATATCTGACAAAGATAGGCGGAATAAGCCTCCGCACTCATAGCATTTTCCAACAAATTGTCCATACTTAGAAATTACAACTTTATTGGACTCGAAAACCAACTTAAAACCACCTCGACATAAACAGGAACTGCTAACGAGATTTTTGTTGATGGAGGGCACATGATGAACGTTCTTTAGGCGAACGATCTTCCCCGAAGTGAACTTCAGATCGACTGTACCGACACCTCGAACGATGGCATCTGACCCGTTCCCCATTAGCATGGGGGAAGTCCCTGTGACCTGGTAAGAAGAAAACATGGAGGCCTCAACACAAACATGTACATTGGCACCAGTGTCAATTAACCACTCAGGAGATTGACATACTAAAAGGATGGTAGGAAAATACCGTATCCAGATTCGTTCATATCATTATCACCGATGACAACATTAGCGGACTTGCCACTCTTCTCAAGTTCACACTCCTCAAAGCGGTTAGGATATCTCGGAGCCCAGTGATTAGGGTCACCGCAGACATGGCATAGTCCCTTCCCCTTCTTATGAGAATTCTTCTTGAAGTTCGTAGAATGTGACGGCTTGTTCTTTGCATCAAACTTGTCTTTGCCCTAAGATTTGTTCTTGTTGTTTTTGAACTTGTTGGGCTGGAAGTTCTCCTTCTGTACCACATGGGCACTAGAAGCTCCCTCGGCAACTTGAGCACATGTGTCTTTTGCTCTCGCCTTCTCTTCAACATCAAGAGTACCAATGAGATCCAATACGGAAAACACTTGTCTCTTGTGTTTCAGAGAAGTAGCAAAATTGTTCCACGAAGGTGGAAGCTTGGCAATGATGCCTCCGGCAACAAATTTGTCCGGCAACACACACTTGAAGTACTCAAGTTCCTTTGCGAGTGACTGTATGTCATGAGCTTGCTAAAGAACAGAGCTCATTAGTCATCTTGTAGTAATAGAATTGCTCCATGACGTATAAGTTGTTGCCGGCGTTCGGGGCTCCAAACTTGGCGTCGAGCGCAGCCCACATGTCATTGCCATTGTCAAAAACATATATGAATCCACAATGGAATCATCAAGAACACTCAGAAGGGCGCCCTTGAAGAGGGTATCGATCTTCTCAAAAGCTTCCTGTTGTGCAGGATTAAGATTGCCTCAGGCTTGCCCTTGGTGGCGTCATAGCAGTACATGGTGTGGAACCAATAAACTGCTCTCGTGCCCCACCTCTTATATTGCACCCCCTTAAAGGTAGGCGGCTTCAAATGCGCAGCAAAACCACTCGAAGTAAATTGCCTATGATCAAGTTTTTGGATTCTTGAATATATGAGCAAATTACTACAAGATTTAATCCGAATAAACAATAAATAAATCATGACGACAATAATTGAGATTAAATAATCACGTGGACTAGCATATTAGATGAACAGATCAAATCTATGGCACAAACTAGAAACAAGAATTCTAGCATGATCTCGTACAAGGAGGACATAATCACATACGGTGCGGTGGGAGTAGAACCGTCGGGTTGAGGTTGGAGGCCATGTCGTTGATGAAGAGGTTCCCGAGATCGGGGAGTGCGCTCCCCGAAAACCTGATGGCCCCTCTCCCGTACAGGATCACGAGAGGCGGGGTTTCGGAGGCCTGCTGTCCCTTCTCGCGGTGCACACCGGAAGGAGGGATGGAGAAGATTTGCATGACTGTGCAATGATCTGGAATGGTGCGAAACCATATGCTATATCGACGGCTAGGGTAGACGTCCGCCTGACTATATAATGCAGGCTGAGTAGGTCGTGGGAGTAAACCCCACGTACAAGCGCTATCCAAAATAATCGGAAATGGTTCAGTAATTAACCCGTTCGTTAATTATTAATTAATGACTCATTAATTTTTACGAGCAGCAAAAATGTAGACAACGTGTATAGCTTTGTCCTTGGCTTGGCTCATTCCCGAAACCCGATGCGGCACGTGGTGACGAGGCGTGGCGTGGTGTGGCGAGCGGGGAGGAGGAGCGCGCGTCTAGGTCTCCTCTTCTCATGCTCATACAAGTGGTAGAAGAGCTCACCTTATAAAGAGGTGCAACTCTCACTCAACTTCCAGGGTGCGACTAAACTTTAGTCCCACTTACACCGCTCACAACCATGCATGAATGGGCCATGAGAATTTCAGATTTTTAGTTGGGCTTTGGGCCAAAGGCCTACTACCAAATTCCGACAAAAGTATACAACTATATGCCAACTTGTTGTGGGAAAGTTTGGACGGGTGCATGGTGTTTCTTCAGGCTAAATACATTCCACTTTATTAATTAAACAAAATATGTACGTGGCAACTGTAATCGTTTTTGGAAATCTGCCACATGAGTTGGATGCCATTTGTTTTTGATCTGACACACGTGGTTTCTTCTAGGCATGTAGAACATTGCAGACTTTATGGGTTCTGTCATTGCGTGCCAGCCCTCTCCCTCTCCCCCTTGAACCGTCTCTCACCTCCTTCCCCACCCGCTCGCATCTGTTGGTAACCGCGCTCCCACTCGCTCTTTGCTTCTCTGTCGCTACGCCCCACTCTCTCTTCATCGGCAACGAGCGGCGTCTCTTCTCCAGTCTATTCTCGGCGGTAGACAACGGTTCCACCGGTGAGTCTCGATTCAATCAACCCCACATCCGAGCAGATATCGAGTAGTTCCTTGTTCAATTTCTGGTCAGCGTTAATGGCGGATTGTTCGTTGGGTTGGTCGCATGTTAGAAACGATGAAGGGATGCACCCAATGCGCTGAATCAGTGATGTAGTTGCTATTTGGTAGCCCCTGTTTCGCATGCATAGTGTTTGATGGGTTCATTTCAATTTTTTGGGTAGTTGTAGTCATTTTTGGAACCGATCCCCTCTGTTACACGCTTCAATTTTGATTCTAGGATTTTCTATAGACGGATATCCATGATTGTTTGGTCCTTGTTTCCATACATTATTCATGGCTGTTTTCCTATGATGATTTTTGCCGTTATTGGTTGCAGGAGGGTTTGGTGCGGGGATTTGGCAACCAACCTCCTATGTCTGTACCTATGTTGGACTCCAATTTTTTGCTCTTTTGATGCTCTTATTGTTGGAGTGAATTACCACCCCGTATAATTGTGTTTCAATCCAGAAGGACTTGCTGAAAATCCCCTGTTGTTGCCTACATTTTTAGGTTTTTATATGCAGTTCATCTCGTTTGCGTTTTGCTTGTCATGATGGATTGTTGTTCAAATACTATCAGTGGTGTTTGGTGTTTTTTTCTTTCATAACCATTTTGTTGTCTCTTATGTTGTTTCCTGCTAGTGTGTCTATTCGATACATTTTGGGTGTTATTACTTACCCGATCTTAATTTAAAAATTACCATCAGTTATGTGAACAATTTACCAGGAGTCCACTGTAAAATTAACAAGTTCTTGCTACTCAATCCTATACTATCCATTTTTTTGGTATGTGCGTGCGTGTTTTTGCCATCCTTAATATGCACAATTCACCTTGCCTAATGCATACAATTTATCAATGTATCATAAGCATTTTTTTAGGTCTTAAATATCTACTAAAATAGTTTTTTCTCCCATGTCTATTATGCATCAGTTACCTTGTTTTAGGCTCATAAGTTACCAGTGTATCATAAGTAATAGGTGTGTGTCTATTTCTTTAGCAGCTATGTATCCTATATACTCACTTTCTTTGTGTTTTCTGTCCATGTCTGGTTACAATGCCAAGGAAGCGCAAATTAGATGGCAACATTGAGGAGGTAAACCTCTTAAAGATGCATAAGCCACCCACATATCGGAACATGGCTTCTCCTAGTGGTCTTGTGACTGCATGTAAGGACATGTCAGATGAGAGAATGTTCATGATTGATGACATGGATTTCACTAGTCTGAGGAATATCAAGTGTGACAATCTCTTCAATCGGCTTCCTCAATGGCTTGCTGGTCTATATGACCCTGATTCCTATGAGGTTGTTGTACCTGGTCGCGGAAGGTTACCGGTCAATGAAGAATCTATGCAATAGATAATGGGGGTGCCCCAGGTGATATTGTTGCAGATTTCAAGGTTCCTACAGATGCACAACTTGAGCTTGTGGCAGATCTTTTTGGTGATCTTGGACATGCTCCAAAAACTGTGGATGCATCAAATCTTATCTTGAGTGCTGACGGGTATGATGACAATTTCAAGCGCTTATGGCTTGTGCTTGCTGCCACACTGTGATGGCGTCGACAATTTCCAACAAGATCAGCATCAGATGGTATCATGTGTTGGTAAGCACATCCGGGTGTCTTTCCCTTTTGCATTTATCATTTTATTTCTTGTCTTTTTTGTTTTTCATCTCGGAGCTTACTGCTTTTTAGTCTAGTAATTATGTACTTATGTACCTCATAACTTTTGTGCCCTAGAGTGTGGTAATTATGTACCTGATATCTTTTCTACTCTGGAGTGTGGTAATTATGTACTTATGTACCTGATAACTTTTGTGCCCTGGAGTGTGGTAATTATGACTTACTTCTTAATAATGTGGTAATTTTATACTTATGTACTTGGTTATCCAATGTTTTACTGTGTGGTGAGTGTTTACTTATGTCCCTGATAACTTTTATGCACACATGTTCCTTAATTTTGTTTCATGTGTTTGTTTCACATCAAAACATTGGCAATGTAAAAAACCTCAACTCGTGCAAATTTATTGCAAATCAACTTCACAAAGCCCTTTCAAAAGGTAAGCCTACGATGGGTTACCTCCTATTCTACAAAGTTAGTCCCCGTAATCTCTTTATTACTGTAATTCATTTGTTTTTTCTTTTTCCCATGTTTTTTTGGTTGTATAGCTTATTCTTCCAACCAGCTAGCTGGTGACAACCTTTTTTGTTTTCCAGCTCCTGTATATTGATGCTATTGACCTAACTGACCTTGGTATCATCTTGCCTAATGGTCCTTTTGCAATTAATGTGTGGACGAATGAGCTGGAATCGAAAGTTCTTCAGATGGACATCCAAAGGGACAAGCTTTCTTATGGGAAATTACTGGTAATTTGGTATTGTCATTTTTCTTAGTTTATGGACCGCCATTTGCTTTCTCATGTTTTTTGTTTGTTTTTTATCATATTTTTTTAGCTCAAGCCCCAATATGGCCAAGACTATTGCTTGTTTGGTGGATTTCAAGGTCTTGATCAATTCACGCGTGTTCATGTACCTCAAAACTATAGTGAACATGTATTTTCCTTTTTGTGTGTTTGAACTTTTTTCCCTTTCCTCGTAAACAATGTTATAAAGACTTGGTAACATTTTACTATTTTTGTGATGGTAACTTCTTTACAGTTTGGAGTCTCACTTGCATAGTTTCTCTCAGCTTATCTTTTGTGGTATTTGGTAGTTTTTGCATGGTAATTTATGTCTGTCACAACCTGATAACTTTTTTTCATCCATCTTTTTCCTAACAGAAACTTGCTAAAGCTTATGTTATTGTGCGTCGCTTTTATTCTGGCATGGTTGGCCTCATGGGTGGGCTTGTGAATGAGTTCATGTCCTTGGACGACGAAGAAAGCTCAGCGATGTCCCGTCTGTTAGAGAGCCAACTCAAGGGTTTATCGTCTGCTGCCGGGAAGACTGCAAGCACCCATCTCGCATCCCGTTGGTACGTCCATCTTGCATCATGTTTTCCTATTGTTATTTATGTTGTTTTATTGTATAATAATGCTTTTTGGCGTACTTATAATGCCTTTTCTCTCATAATATGCAAGGAATGCACAAAGGGGGAGAATTCTCGTAGCTGGAAATCTGGACCTGAAAAAGCTAGGTCAAGCTACCTATTCTGCACAACTCCAAATGAGATGAAACTTCCTGAGGATTTTTTATGGATTATTTAAGAATTATTGGAGCAAATAAGTACCAGAGGGGAGCCACCAGGTGGGCACAACCCACCTGGGTGCGCCAGGAGGCCCAGGCGCACCCTGGTGGGTGCTGCCCTCCTCGGCCCACCTCCAATGCCCATCTTCTGGTATATAAGTCATTTTGACCTAGAAAAAATTAGGAGAGGACTTTCGGGACGAAGTGCCGCCGCCTCGAGGCGGAACTTGGGCAGGAGCACTTTTGCCCTCTGGCGGAGCAATTCCGCCGAGGGAACTTCCCTCCCGGAGGGGGAAATCATCGTCGTCATCATCACCAACAACTCTCCCATATTGGGGAGGGCTATCTTGATCAACATCTTCAACAACACCAACTCCTCTGAAACCCTAGTTCAACTCTTGTGTCCAATCTTTGTACCAAAACTATAGATTGGTGTTTGTGGGTGACTAGTAGTGTTGATTACATCTTGTAGTTGATTACTATATGGTTTATTTGGTGGAAGATTATATGTTCAGATCCATTATGTTATTTAATACCCCTATGATCTTGAGCATGATTATCATTCGTGAGTAGTTACTTTCGTTCTTGAGGTCACGGGAGAAATGATGTTGCAAGTAATCATGTGAACTTGATATGTGTTCGATATTTTGATGATATGTATGTTGTCATTCTCTTAGTGGTGTCATGTGAACGTCGACTACATGACACTTCACCATATTTGGGCCTAAGGGAATGCATTGTGGAAGTTATTAGATGGTGGGTTGCGAGAGTGATAGAAGCTTAAACCCAGTTTATGCGCTATTACGTAAGGGACCGATTGGATCCAAAAGTTTAATGCTATGGTTAGAATTTATTCTTAATATTTTTCTCATAGTTGCGGATGCTTGCGAGAGGGTTAATCATAAGTAGGAGGTCTGTTCAAGTAAGAACAGCACCTAAGCACTAGTCCACCCACATATCAAATTATCAAAGTAGTGAACATGAATTAAGCCAACATGATGAAAGTGACTAGATGAAATTCCTGTGTACTCTCAAGAACACTTTGCTTATCATAAGAGACCGTTTTGGTCTGTCATTTGCCTCAAAAGGATTGGGCTACTTTGCTGCTCTTTTGTTACTACTATCATTACTTGCTCGTTACAAATTATCTTGCTATCAAACAACTCCGCTACTTACAATTTATGTTAAATCTTTTATGAATACCGATGCTTTTCAAAAGTTTAGCACTAAATATTGACTTGACTCTGAGATAGTAGCTTCCTTCTGTGAATCTTTTGCTACTCACGTTGACCTCCCTAAGGAGAAGTGGTTTAAATATCATCCACCTATTGAAGAAGAAGTTGAAGAATCGGTAAAAGCTAAAGAAGAAACCGTTATTTACAATGTTGATCCAGTTGTTCCCACTGCTTATATTGAGAAACCACCTTTCACTGTTAAGATGAAGGAACATGCTGAAGCTTCAACTGTGGTTAACAAAAGTTATGTTAGAACACCCAAACCATCTGAACAAATCAGAGTTGAACCTAGTGTTGCTATGGTTAAAGATCTCTTAGTCGATAATATTGATGGGCATGTTATTTTCTTCTGTGATGAAGCTTCTAGAATTGCCAAACCTGATAAAAAGGATAAACACAGACCAGTTGTTGGCATGCCTATTGTCTCAGTTAAGATAGGAGATCACTGTTATCATGGGTTATGTGATCTAGGTGCTAGTGTGAGTGCTATTCCTTTTTTATTATATAAACAAATTAAGGATGAAATAGCACCTACTAAAATAGAAGGCATAGATGTCACTATTAAACTTGCCAATAGAGATACTATATCACCAATTGGGATTCTTAGAGATGTTGAAGTCTTGTGTGGGAAAATAAAATACCCTACTGATTTTCTTGTTCTTAGCTCCCCACAAGATGACTTTTGTCCCATTATTTTTGGTAGACCTTTCTTGAACACCGTCAATGCCAAAAGATATTGTGAGAAACAAATTGTCAGTGTTAGCTCTGGTGATGAATCTCATGAATTTAATTTTTCCAAGTTTGGTAGACAACCTCATAAGAAGGATATTCCTAGTAAGGATGAAAATATTGGTCTTTCTTCTATTGTTGTGCCTCCTACTGATCCTTTGGAACAATATTTGCTAGATCATGAAAATGATTTGCATATGCATGAAATAAATGAAATAGATAGGATCTTTTTCGAACAACAACCTTTGCTTAAACACAATTTTCCTATTGAAACTCTAGGAGGTCCTCCTCCACCTAAAGGTGACCCTGTGTTTGAATTAAAACAATTGCCAGACACTTCGAAATATGCTTATCTTGATGAGAAAAAGATATATCCTGTTATTATTAGTGCTAACCTTTCAGAACATGAAGAAGAAAGATTATTGAAAGTTCTATGGAAGCACAGAGCTGCTATTGGATATACTCTTGATGATCTTAAGGGCATTAGTCCCACTCTATGCCAGCACAAGATCAATATGGAACCTGATGCTAAACCCGTTGTTGATCACCAACGTCGGTTAAATCCGAAGATGAAAGAAGTGGTAAGAATGAAAATATTGAAACTTCTGGAAGTAGGTATAATCTATCCTATAGCTGATAGTAGATGGGTAAGTCATGTCCATTGTGTCCCTAAGAAGGAAGGTATTACCGTTGTTCCTAATGATAAGAATGAGCTCATTCCACAAAGAATTGTCACGGGATATAGAATGGTAATTGATTACAGAAAATTAAACAGAGCAACTAGAAAATATCATTACCCTCTTCCTTTTATTGATCAAATGTTAGAAAGATTATCTAAGCACACACATTTTTGCTTCCTTGATGGATATTATGTTTTTTCACAAATACCTGTTTTACAACCTGATCAAGAAAAGACCACCTTTGCTTGTCCTTTCGGAACTTTTGCTTATAGATGTATGCCTTTCGGTTTATGTAATGCAGCCGCTACCTTTCAAAGATGTATGACTACTATATTCTCTGATTTTTGTGAAAAGATTGTTGAGGTTTTCATGGATGACTTTTCTGTTTATGGGAAGTCTTTTGATGATTGTTTAAGCAATCTTGATCGAGTTTTGCAGAGATGTGAACAAACAAATCTTGTCTTGAATTGGGAGAAGTGCCACTTTATGGTTAATGAAGGTATTGTTTTGGGCCATAAAATTTCTGAAAGAGGCATTGAGGTGGACAAAGCCAAGGTTGATGCAATTGATAAAATGCCATGTCCTAAAAATATCAAAGGTATTCGTAGTTTCCTTGGTCATGCTGGTTTCTATAGGAGGGTTATCAAAGACTTTTCTAAAATTTCTAGGCCTCTTACAAATCTTTTGCAAAAGGATATTCCCTTTGTGTTTGATGATGATTGTTTAGAAGCCTTTGAAACACTAAAGAAAGCCTTAATTACTGCACATGTTGTTCAACCACCTGATTGGAGCTTGCCTTTTGAGATTATGTGTGATGCTAGTGATTATGTTGTTGGTGTTGTTCTAGGACAAAGAGTTGATAAGAAACTGAATATTATCCATTATGCTAGTAAAACTCTAGACAATGCTCAACAAAACTGTGCTATTACTGAAAAGAATTCTTAGCAGTGGTGTTTGCTTGTGATAAATTCAGATCTTACATTATTGATTCTAAAGTAATTGTTCACACCAATCATGATGCTATAAAATATCTTATGGAAAAGAAAGATGCTAAACCTAGAGTCATTAGGTGGGTTCTTCTGCTACAAGAATTTGATTTGCATATCACTAATAGGAAAGGAGCAGAGAACCCCGTAGCTGATAACTTGTCTAGGCTTGAAAATATTCTTGATGGCCCACAACCTATTAATGATAGCTTTCCTGATGAACAATTAGCTGCAATAAAAGTTTCTACTAGTACACCTTGGTATGCTGACTATGCTAATTATATTGTTGCTAAATATATACCACCTAGTTTCACATACCAACAAAAGAAAAAATTCTTCTATGATTTAAGACATTACTTTTGGGATGACCCACATCTTTATAAAGAAGGAGTAGATGGTACTATTATACGTTGTGTACCTGAGCATGAACATGAACAAATCCTACGGAAATGTCACTCTGAAGCTTATGGAGGACATCACGTGGGAGACAGAACCGCTCATAAGGTATTGCAATCTGGTTTATATTGGCCTACTCTGTTCAAAGATGCCCGTAAGTTTGTCTCATCTTGTGATGAATGCCAAAGAATAGGTAATATCAGTAAGCGTCAAGAGATGCCTATGAATTATTCACTTGCTATTGAACCATTTTATGTTTGGGGATTTGATTTCATGGGACCTTTTCCTTCCTCTAATGGGTATACACATATTTTGGTTCCTATTGATTATGTTACTAAGTGGGTAGAAGCTATTCCAACCAGTAGTGCTGATCACAACACCTCTATTAAAATACTTAAGGAAGTTATTTTTCCAAGGTTTGGAGTCCCTAGATATTTAGTGACTGATGGTGGTTCACACTTTATTCATGGTGCTTTCCGTAAAATGCTTGCTAAGTTTGATGTTAACCATAGGATTGCATCACCTTATCACCCTCAGTCTAGCGGTCAAGTTGAACTTAGCAATAGAGAAATAAAACTAATCTTACAAAAGACTGTCAATAGGTCCCGAAATAATTGGTCTAATAAATTAGATGATGCACTTTGGGCTTATAGAACAACTTATAAAAATCCTATGGGTATGTCTCCATACAAAATGGTTTATGGAAAAGCTTGTCATTTGCCCCTTGAGTCAGAACATAAAGCATATTGGGCAATTAAAGAACTCAATTATGATTTCAGACTTGCTGTTGAAAAGAGGTTATTTGATATTAGCTCATTAGATGAATGGAAAACCCATGCTTATGAAAATGCAAAGTTATTCAAAGAAAAAGTTAAATGATGGCATGACAAAAGAATCCAAAAGCGTGAGTTCAAAGTTGGAGAATATGTTCTTTTGTACAACTCTCATTTCAGAATCCTTGCAGGAAAATTCCTCTCCAAATGGGAAGGACCCTATGTCATCGAGGAGGTGTATCGGTCCGGAGCTATCAAAATAAATAATGCTGAAGGTACTAACCCAAAGGTTGTCAATGGGCAACGAATAAAACACTATATCTCTGGTACGCCCACTAATGTTGAAAGTAATATTATCCAAACTTTGACACCGGAAGAACACATAAAGGAAACCTTTCGGAACACTCTAGAATCATGAAAAAAGGGAGGTATGTGATACGGTAAGTAAATGGACTCCAAAAAATCCGCAAATATATTTTTTGTCAGTTTTGGAATATTTAAGAAAATAGGAAAATAAGAAACTTCCACGAAAGTGACCCTGGTGGGCACGATACACCACGCCCAGGTGGGTTGCGTCCACCTTGGGTACTTTCCGGACTCCATTTTTCTTCCGTTCTACTTGTTCCCCAAGATAAAAAAAATCTTTATATACCTCCCAAACCTGTTGACCTCCGTATCACGAAGAAATCTCCCGTTTTCTTTTCTTATTGTTTTCTGTTAGATCTGTTGAGACAGGCATCATGTCTTCTTCTCCCTCTGATCATATGGAAGAGGATGCTTGGTTGATGAAGATCGAGCTGAAGAGAGAAGACCCTATTGGAGCATCTAAGGAGGACAAGAGCAAGGAGGCCATCGGAGATCAAGTGCCGATGGACGAGCAAGCCTTGCCTGCCGATGAGGAAGAGGAAGATATCCTTGAACCCTACTATGCTCATCTTACCCCCACTAAGATTGCAGCCTTCAGGATCATTGAAACAGTTCATATACAAAATAAGTATCTCACTCATGAAAATATTATGCATATGGAGCACATCGCTTCCCTCCGGAGCGTCGTCCGAAGATTGGAGAGTCTCTTGGTCCTTAAGGACCGGATCACTTCTACTTCATCACCACCGCCTACGTCGTCACCACCAAAAGAAAACCGAGTATTGGGTATGGGCACCCCCCTTGACTTTCGCCAAGCTTGGAGGAGGTGCCCCGGTATCGTATCATCTCCACTATCTTTTGCCTTTACTTTCTTAGTTTGATCCATGATTATCTTTTGCTATTAGATGAATAAAAGTTTAGTTCGATCCTCCCATTTTGTGAGTTTGCTTAGTGATTAATCTTTGTAATCGTGTGTGAGATATATAATAAAGTTTAGTTTGAGTTTTGCCTTCTTTACTCTCTTGTTTCAATAAAAATAAAGGAAATAAAAGAAAAGGATCATGTGCTAATCTTATGGTAAGTGATGACATTACACAAGGAAAAGTATAAGTAGAAAATTTTATTGTAGATTGACAAACATAGCATTGGTCAATGATGCAACTCATGAAATAATTAATAAGGGAAGAGAAGATTCACATATAAATATACTATCCTGGAAATCTTTTATGATTGTGAGCACCCATCAAAATATTATATGCCAAAATTGTTGACGTTGGACAAGGAAGACAACTTAATGATTTATGTTTGTTGCTATTCACATAGAAGTTATATTGTCATAGATCCTTCAGCATGTGGTGCTTGCCCCTATCTTTGCTAGCCAAAAACTCTGCACTAAGTAGAGATACTACTTGTGCATCCAAAACCCTTAAACCCAAACATATGGATTGAATAAGATCCTTCAAGTAAGTTGTCATCGGTGGAAAAAGGGCATTAAAAATTGCTTCTAAAAGTGTGAGATCATTCAGTGTAAGGGAAATTGAGCATTGTAAGAACTTGTGATGGTGAAGAATAAAAGCGACAGACTGCATAATAAAGGTTACCATCACAAGGGGCAATATAACGTGAAATTCTCTTACACCAAGGGGTTGAGCATACAAACAAAAAGCGCATGGCAACCTTTGCTTCCCTCTGTGAAGGGCCTATCTTTTACTTTCATGTATTTACTTTCATGCAAGAGTCAAAGTTTTTCTCTCTATTCCTTCTTATTTTTCTCCTTTGGCAAGCATCATGTGGTGAGGAAAGATCTAGGCACATATATCCAGTTGAATATGGGTAGCATGAGTTATTATTGTTGACATCACCCTCGAGGTGACTGCGTTGGGATGAGAAACTATAAGCCCATATCTTTCTATGTGTCCGGTTGAAAGGTTTTGCTCCTGTGTACACGGTGAGTGTTAGCAATTATAGAAGACTAAATGGTGGTTGAGTATGTGGACTTGCCTAAAGGCTCCAATACGTGACCCTTCCTGAAAAAATGATGAATTGTAGTTGGAAAGTTGACTAAGAACATAGTTTGTTGGTTTCCAATAAAGTTTATGCTTATACTTTGATGATGTGATGAATTGCCACTTGTTCATGAGAAGTATATGATAAAAGTTCTATGATAAAAGTTTTATGCTAAAGTTTGTTGCTGTTATAATAAGTTACATGATGCTACTATGTCCGTATTTCTATTTTTATCGACACCTCTCTCTCTAAGCTTGGGGGAGTTGATACGTCCATTTTGCATCATGTTTTCATATTGTTAGTTATGTTGTTTTATTGTATAATAATGCTTTTTGGAGTAATTCTAATGCCTTTTCTCTCATAATATGCAAGGTATGCACAAAGGGGGAGAACTCTGGCAGCTGGAAATCTGGACCTGAAAAAGCTACGGCAAGCTACCTATTCTGCACAACTCCAAATGAGCTGAAACTTCCCAGGATTTTTTGTGGATTATTTAAGAATTATTGGAGCAAATAAGTAACAGAGGGGGGGGCACCAGGAGGGCACAACCCACCTGGGCGCGCTAGGAGGCCCAGGCGTGCCCTGGCGGGTGCTGCCCTCCTTGGCCCACCTCCGGTGCCCATCTTCTGGTATATAAGTCATTTTGACCTAGAAAAATTAGGAGAGGACTTTCAGGACGAAGCACCGCCGCCTTGAGGCAGAACTTGGGCAGGAGCACTTTTGCCCTCCAGTGGAGCGATTCCATGGGGGAACTTCCCTCCCGGAGGGGGAAATCATCGTCATCACCATCACCAACAACTCTCCCATCTTGGGGAGGGCTATATTCAACAACACCAACTCCTCTCAAACCCTAGTTCATCTCTTGTGTTCAATCTTTGTACCAAAACTATAGATTGGTGCTTGTGGGTGACTAGTAGTGTTGATTACATCTTGTAGTTGATTACTATATGGTTTATTTGGTGGAAGATTATATGTTCAGATCCATTATGCTATTTAATACCCCAATGATCTTGAGCGTGATTATCATTTGTGAGTAGTTACTTTCGTTCTTGAGGTCACGGGAGAAATGATGTTGCAAGTAATCATGTGAACTTGATATGTGTTCGATATTTTGATGATATGTATGTTGTCATTCTCTTGGTGGTGTCATGTGAATGTCGACTACCTGGCACTTCACCATATTTGGGCCTAAGGGAATGCATTGTGGAATAGTTATTAGATGGTGGGTTGCATGAGTGACAAAAGCTTAAACCCCAGTTTATGTGCTATTACGTAAGGGACCGATTGGATCCAAAAGTTTAATGCTATGGTTAGAATTTATTCTTAAAACTTTTCTCGTAGTTGCGGATGCTTGCGAGAGGGTTAATCATAAGTAGGAGGTTTGTTCAAGTAAGAACAACACCTAAGCACCGGTCCACCCATATATCAAATTATCAAAGTAGTGAAGATGAATTAAGCCAACATGATGGAAGTGACTTGATGAAATTCCCGTGTACCCTCAAGAACACTTTGCTTATCATAAGAGATCGTTTTGGCCTGTCCTTTGCCTCAAAAGGATTGGGATACCTTGCTGCACTTTTGTTACTACTATTGTTACTTGCTCGTTACAAATTATCTTGCTATCAAACGACTCCGCTACTTACAATTTTAGCACTTGCAGACATTACCTTGCTGAAAACCACTTGTCATTTCCTTCTGCTCCTCGTTGGGTTCGACACTCTTACTTATCGGAAAGGCTACAATTGACCCCATATACTTGTGGGTCATCACCCGTTCATGTGAAGTAAAAAATGCGAGCAAGCAAAATGTTGAGGGTTGCGATTCTGATTATGAGCATGATGATGGTGGTAGTGACGGTCACTCTGACAAAGATCTAGATTTCCATGTTCATTTCCATGATCCTTCAGGTGGTTTTGAGGCTTGTGGTAGCGATGGACCAAACGCCCATGAGGCTTCAGGTAGTGGGGCAGTGAATGCAGATGTGGGTGCAAGTAGTTTTGCAACTACAAATGTGTTGGTAAGGTGAGCTGGAATTGATGGAGCCCTCACTCCTGCCGGAACCGACCAGCCTCTTGAGTCTCAGATCATGCTTACTGCATGCTCCGGGAATGTATCTGGTGATGGATTGCATAACCAGCCAGATATGATGGATACTCAAAATGAGGCTTCTATTGATGCTTCCGTGAAGAGGTGTGATTCTGCTCTTGTTTGTAACTTGGATAAGCAATATTCCAGGCGTCGTAAGAAATTATGCCTACCTTATCTTCCCATAGCCACTGGTACAACTGTCTTTGACCAGCCATTGTTGGATGATACATAGCATCGTATCAAGGCAATTGTCATCTGTGAGCTTGGCATTGTAGGTCTTGATAAGGGCATTGACAGAGTAATTGCTGATCCCATGTAGAAGAAGCAACAACCTCGGAAGTGAGTTTCTTATCCTCTGCCACTCGAGTACTTTTTATTTCCAATTATGTAGTAAACTTTTTTAGTTGTTTCTGCATGATAACTTTTGCAGATGTTTAGAGGTCGTTACCCTTTTGTATTTTAACTTTTTTTAGTACCTACCTACTGATAATTACCAGTAATTGTGTCTGGTTACTACAGTTTCTTGTGTCTGGTAACTTTTGTTCCTCAATAAGCCTATGTTCTTTTCTAAAAACTTTAGTAATTATATCCTGGTAAGGTTGATAACTTTAGTAGATATTTCTTGGTAATAAATTTTTTATACATCTCTTTTTTTGTAATTAAAATTTGTTTCCATGATAACTTTAATAATTATATGTTGGTATCGTAAGCATATGTTCTTGTGTCAGGTAACATTTTCTCATTTCCACTATATCTTGTTCAAACAAATTTTCAGGGGTTCGGATGTTGAATCTATTAGTGTTGCCGCCCTTCAGCAAGCGCGGTCTACCAGCCCAAGCGTCAGGTCTGAGGTGGCACCTAGTGTATCACGAGCCAGGTATTTGTTTTCACGCTATTTTTTTACATTTCTCATGCCCCCCTTATTGATAGGGGTATTACTTCTTTTTATTTATTTCGTTAATAGGTCCCATATCAGTTCTTCGGCAGATGTTGACTCGTCTAACACATCATGCAGGTGATTATGAATCTTCATTCAAATTCATTCTCACTATTGGAATCTAAATGTTTTTATTTTTTGTTTATGTGTTTGGTATATTAGGTGAACATATTCTGGTAATTTAACTCTTTTCTGTGTGTTATGATAAATGGTATGGGAAAGGCTGGTAATTTTTATCGTTAAAGCTTTGGCAAGATCACTATTATTGGCATGATAACTTTGTTCCACATGTTTTTGTGTGCTCTTGTTGTTGGTAACTTGTTATCCTTTTTGTGTAGCATGATACTCCAGTTTGTTATCTTCATAGCTACCATCTTCATTAATGATTCATGTTGATATCGTAATTTGTTTTTCATTATGTTGATAACTAATATGGTTATATGCTGGTAAATAAGGTGAATATAAGTTGGCAACTAATGTAAATATAATCTGGTAACTAAGGTCGATATAAGCCTATAACTAATGTGAATATATTCTGGTAACTAAGGTGGTTATGAGTTGGTAACTACTATTACTATAAGCTGGTAATGTTCTTTTTATGTGGCATAATAAATTCTTTTGCATTTATCATGGTACTATATATCTGATTATTTTGTACATTTACACGAGAAGTATAACTCCTTTTTGTACAACCTTTTTTCCCTATGCGTGCATCAAGAAGACCATGAGAACTGTGAGGAAGGTTAAGGTGTCTTCTCAAGTTGCAGTTACAATTAGGTATTCTCCTTGTTTCACTTCCAAGGACCCAAAAGAGTGTCCAAATCTTGATATTAAAGACTCACCCATGGTGACTTCTCCAATAGCCATTGCGCAAGATGATGCCCATGCGACGAATTCACCAGATGCTGATTGTGGAGCTGTAGAATAGCTTGTGGTAGCGGCCACTATTGCTAAAGTGGTGGAAGAGATTGCCAATGTTGTTATTGGCACTGAAGCTGAAACTTCTGCTAGTCACGCTCAAGGAAATGCTCCTACAGGTAGTGCTACCATAGCTGAAGATGTCGAAGCTCCTGTCAAAACACCATGTGTTGTTCAAGCTCAAGTTGAATCTGCCCAATCCACCATGGCAGAATTAGTTGACACTGAAGCTACAGTCCATACGGTCAAAGTATCGGCCACCAATGCAGTAGGTGTGGAAGGTCAAGCTGGGGATGACCAAGACTTCAGTAGTAATGCAGGTGCAGAACATGTTGCTGAGAGGGCCAACTGGGATTTCACCCCACGATCTTGCTCTCTTGGCCTAGATTTTGGCCTTACACCACCAGGACCAGATATTACTATGACGGCAGCAGTCCCAGCTGCAGTACTAGCACCAGCCCCAATGGTTCTTTTGAATACTCAAGCACCAGTAGTGGGCCCAATGGATAACAATGCTCCCTAAGGACCAGCAGTAGCATCCCCAGTTGTTCAGATGGCGGCATCACCTCGGGATTTAAAGAATGCAAGAGATAATCCTATTGATGCTAAGCCAGTTTCATGGTCTGACCCTACCGACATTGGTAAGTGAAGGCATTTATTTGTCTTCGCTTTTCACAGAAGAGTGATGGGATGTATGTCCGCTTTTGAAGACTTTTTTATGCTTTCACTTTGCTCCTTCTTTGTCTATTTATGCTCTTATCCTATGTATGGACCCCACCATGTAATGACTTCTGCTTTTGCGTATGTGCTATGAAATGAACTATGTGTTTTCATTTCATATTTGTTGTACTTTTTCCATGTTGTTTGGTCTGTGGACCTGTTATGTCTGATAATTTTTGTTCATTATCCTTGGTAACATTACTAATGTTTGACTGGTAATTATAGCGCTCTATTACCGAAAACTGCAACTACATTAAAGAAACTATTATTTTGTTGCTGAAAAATTAACTGTATGGTAATGTTTACCCTGATAACCTTACGAATGTTAGGCTAGTATTTATATACACTCCAACGCTCTATAACCAAAGTGTTCAAACTAACAGGCTTCATTTTTTGTGCTAACTAGTTAACCACATGGTAACATTTTTTACACCCTGGTAACTCTATTTTGTTTGTCAAGATGGTAATTATAACATCCAAGTGCTTTTTCTACTATAATTCCTGAACTAGTTAATGATGTCTACTATGCAACCTTCTTCTTGTAGACGTTGTTGGGCCTCCAAGTGCAGAGGTTTGTAGGACAGTAGCAAATTTCCCTCAAGTGGATGACATAAGGTTTATCAATCCGTGGGTGGCGTAGGATGAAGATGGTCTCTCTCAAACAACCCTGCAACCAAATAGCAAAGAGTCTCTTGTGTCCCCAACACACCCAATACAATGGTAAATTGCATAGGTGCACTAGTTCGGCGAACAGATGGTGATACAAGTGTAGTATGGATGGTAGATATAGGTTTTATAATATGAAAAAATAAAAATAGCAAGGTAGCGAGTAACAAAAGTGAGCGAAAACGATATTGCAATGCTTGGAAACAAGGCCTAGGGTTCATACTTTCACTAGTGCAAGTTCTATCAACAATGATAACATAATTAGATCATATAACAACCCCTCAACATGCAACAAAGAGTCACTCCAAAGTCACTAATAGCGGAGAACAAACGAAGAGATTATTGTAGGGTACGAAACTACCTCAAAATTATTATTTCCGATCAATCCATTGGGCTATTCCTATAAGTGTCACAAACAACCCTAGATTCCGTAGTAAAATAACACCTTAAGACACACATCAACCAAAACCCTAATTTCACCTAGATAATCCAATGTCACCTCAAGTATCCGCGGATTTGATTATATGATATGCATCACACAATCTCAGATTCATCTATTCAAACCAACACAAAGAACTTCAAAGAGTGCCCCAAAGTTTCTACCGGAGAGTCAATACGAAAACGTGTGCCAACCCCTATGCATAAGTTAACAAGGTCACTGAACCCGCAAGTTGATCACCAAAACATACATCAAGTAGATCACATGAATATCCCATTGTCACCACAAATAAGCACATGAAAGACATACATCAAGTATTCTCAAATCCTTAAAGACTCAATATGATAAGATAACTTCAAAGGGAAAACTCAATCCATTACAAGAAGGTAGAGGGGGAGAAACATCATATGATCCAACTATAATAGCAAAGCTCGCGATACATCAAGATCGTGCCAAATCAAGAACACGAGAGAGAGAGAGAGAGAGAGAGAGAGAGAGATCAAAACATAGCTACTGGTACATACCCTCAACCCCGAGGGTGAACTACTCCCTCCTCATCATGGAGAGCGCCGGGATGATGAAGATGGCCACCGGTGATGATTGCCCCCTCCGACAGGGTGCCGAAACAGGGCCCCGATTGGTTTTTGGTGGCTACAGAGGCTTGTGGCAGTGGAATTCCCGATCTTGGT
>NC_041381.1:493423441-493437449 GCF_002162155.2 Triticum dicoccoides
GGGCGCGCCCTCCACCCTCGTGGTTGACTCAGGACTTTTCTGGCCCAACTCTTTTGCTTCGGGGGCTTCTTATGGTCCATAAAAAATTACCCCAAATTTTCAGCTCGTTTGGACTCCATTTGATATTCCTTTTCTATAAAACTCAAAAACAAGGAAAAAACAAAAACTGGCACTGGGCTCTAGGTTAATAGGTTAGTCCCAAAAATCATATAAAATAGCATATAAATGCATATAAAACATCCAAGATGGATAATATAATAGCATGGAACAATAAAAATTATAAGTACGTTGGAGATGTATCAGTTAACCATATGATCCCCTGATAACTTCTGTTGTTACCTTGCTGATAACTTCAATCCCCCTTTTGTTGCTGAAAATACACGTCTCCACACCCTTCTAATACATTCATGCTGACTCTTTAACTATCCTGACCCCCTCATATTTTTCCTTTTTCTCTCTATAGTTATTATGTCCATATATCAGGTGACTCTAGTCTGGTTCTGTTGTTGATCATTTACCTTACAACATAGCTCCGTTGGATTGCAATGGATGACATAGGTAGGTGAAACATATCAAAAAACTATGCTCATCCAGATTGGTGGCAAATGCCAGAGTGGTTTTCTTATCTTTAGCATATGAGAGTAGATGAGGCATAGTGGTTTTTAAGGTATCGTTTGCCCATTTGTCATACCACTGGGTAATAGTATTTCCAGATCCAGCATTACAGATCATCATCTATTTGAAATCTTGTAGAATTGAGCAGCAATCCCTCCACCAGAAGGAGCCCACTTTTGTTGGGTAGCTATGGAGGTTATCATTGGCATAGTTGGTGTTCCATATTAGGTTCAACCATGGTGCATCAGTTCTATTGAAGAATTTGTAGAAGAATTTTGTAAGCAAAGCTTTGTGTTGAACTCTGAGATCTAAGACACCCAAACCACTAGCCTTTTTGGGGAGGTAAACATTATCCCATTTAACTAGGCATTTCCCACTTTTGTTTATGCCTTTACCATACCATAGAAAGTTCTTGCCAGAATTTTCAAAATGATTCAGTATAGTAAAAGGTACTCTGATGCAACACAAGGCAAAGATAGGGAGAGCGGTGTGACAGCCCGGATTTTGCATTCTCCCTTTTTCTGGACTTCATTTGCCTTTGCTTTGAATTTGGGTCTTTGGAATCAATTCAAATGGAGGACTTAACACTTGGGCATGTCCTTGACTTTCACCCAAATGACCCATCTACCTCTCATTCAACATTCTTTCTCTGAAAAAAAATCTCAAAATGACCCAAGGAATATTTTTCATAAAAGAAAAATATTCAAATTCTTCTCTGAAACTCATTTCAGAAACTTGTGCTCCAAAGCAACCCTCATTTTTATTGCTCCAAAAATCCTGAGAAAATTCCCAAATATTCTTTGAACCTTGGCCCACCTTCCTAAGCAAAAATATTGCATGACTTTCTGGAATATTTTTGCTACAGAAAATCATTTCTCTTCTGGCCTCAAAATGCACTTTGTACAACAAATGTATTTTTCCTTGATCCAATGAAGCTGGTTTTTCTTGAGCTTCATTACCCTCTTAGAAAAAGCTTAACCCTAGGAGATCATCCCTAATCACCTTCTAGAAGCCCTCCAAACTTGGCAACCAAGTTTCTGACCAGAAACTTGCCAACAAGCTCAAGTCTCATCTGGTCGGCCTGGCAGTGTGCCATCACCCTTCCTAGACCTAACACTGCACGAACAACACCCAGACATGGTTTGGCATCGCGTGGGCGTCGTCTTGACCATGCCAGGGTGGTGACCGCGTGAAGACACGACCCTGGCAATGCACTCTGCACGCTCTACTGTTGCGTCCGTGCATTTGTTTTGCGCGTGATCGAGTCAGAGCTCACCGACGATTGCCGCACCGCGCCACCATCTTCGACTCATCACACTTGACCTCTCCCTAGTGCTCGCCGACGCCGGAGACGCCATAGCGGGCACGGGCACGTCGCGGCCAAAAGCCACGGTGCGCCCCATGCCTCTGTCTTCTTCCTCCTCTGCTTCTTGTGCTCGTCCGCAAGCAGCACAGCTTCCGCGTGATCACTGAGCACCTCCACCCCTCGCCGGCACCGGTCGTAGTCGCTCACCGGCTTCCAGAGAGCTCTAGAGGAGCCACGTACCCCCTTCCTCCTCCGGCTATAAATTGAGCCCCTCCCACCACTCTGAGCACACACAACTCACCACCCAACCACCACAACCCCGTAGCATAGCCGCAGCCTAGCCGGGCAGGCCTCTGGCCACCGTCCCCGACCCGAGCTTGCCGGCGATCCCCGCAACCCCACCTCCTCACTCTAGTCCCCCTCAAGCTTGATCCACCCCTCAGGCAACTCCTTGGAGGTCCACTGGTGTCATCTGGATGCATTGGAGCCCTGGAGACGTCCCTCCCCATCGTCTTCCTCATCTCTAGCGAAACCCGACCTCAACCGCTGCTTGCGAGCTTGATTGCGAGCTGCTGCGGTCATCCCCCAGCAAGCCACGAGTACAGGCAGGTGCTCCTTGACACCCTCTCCATTTCTATCCCTATGGAATTGGCCAAGAACTTCTCCTCGCCGGCGTGAGCTCCGGCGAAGCGCCACCGTCGCTCTGTTTCTCTCCCCTCCCTTCTCTCCTAACCAGCGGGGCCCACTGTCAGCCTCTCCACTCGTGCACAAAGATGTACGAGTGGAGGCATATTCTGAGAATACGTCGTCGACATCACCCCCTGGTTTTCTGTTTAATTCTATTTAATTCAAAATTTTGACCAGAACTTTGACTAGTGATAACTTTTAAACTATAAGTCCAAATGAGTTGATTCTTTTTTACATTGTGTTTGTTCTGAAGAGCTCTAGCAGCACACCAAAATGGAGATTTTTCCTTGCTGTCTAGAATTTCTGGTGATTTTCGGAGTGGTTCTTGATATTTTGTTTTGCTGCTTTTAAATATTTTCAGAGGGAGAAACTTGTCTTGAAGATAACCAGGAGGAGTGTGAACATCCTTTGCACTAAGGCAAGCCACACCAACATTTGGATGGTGTAATTTCAATATCTATGATTTTTCCAACTTGAATATGAGTTATTTTCATGCATTTAATTATTTAATAAATATATTGCTTAGTGCTAGTTATTTTATCATGCTTGAAATGCTTGGTTAAGGTACTAGTTGAATGCATGAGCTAGTTTTAGTCAGTAGAAGAGAATTTTATTGAAGTGATTATGATTTTTTTTGAATAATGGCAGTTTCTTCATGATATATGAATTTTCATATATATTATGATGTAATTAAAATGATGAATGATAAAAACCAGTAAAGTTTAATGATGAGTAGTGCAAGTAGATCATTTTGATGATGTTGATCCATTCACGTTGAGTGGTATGCTTTGCATGTCGAATAGTTGCATGATCATGGCACCTAATGACTTGAGTAATTTTATTTTCAAGTTAAACCTGATATTAATTAAACTTGAATATAACATTGATCGAGTCATGGTGCCACTGAATTGAGTTTTTCCTAGTGCGACCACATTTACCTTTATGGGAAGGTCTTGATTCGGTCCATTGTCATGCCTCTCGCCGGTGCCTCCAACGAGGGAAGGCTATGGGCGTGTGGTACCCTGGCTCGGTAAGCAGACATAACCTTCTATGCCCGTTTGTTTTAAGGGTACCTTGTCCCCGTTTGGGGCCGTTTTTGCCACGACGATGGTCATTGATGCCTTTGGTAGGCACGGGGCCACCCATGACTTAGCCCAGAGGGGGGTTGGTCGGACTGGCCGGGAGAGTGTCATGGCAATGGGAGGGTTTCGTCGGAATGACGTTGGTCCACCCGAATGGGATGCCCAGACCATGGGTTCCGTGGTGTGGGTAAAGTGCACTACCTCTGCAGAGTGTATTTAATCTATCAATAGCCGCGTCCTCGGTTATGGACACAACTCGTGAGTAAGTTACACCATGGATCAACATTAATAAGTAATCTTGCACACTAAAGAATTGTTGTTAGCACTGGTTATGTGATGATTTGTGGAATCATGAGATGATCGTGGTTGGCTTCAAAGTATTGGTTTCATTTGTGATCCGGATATGATCACCGTTCGGTTACAAGGTAACCCGTCTGGTAAGAGGGTCCGAGGGACTCGGTGCACAAGTTGATTTCATCACATCAGTAGCTTGAATTGCATTGCATTAATCTGAATAATTGTCATGATGTTGTTTGCCATTATGCTTATGTTTGTTGTGAGCTTGCAAGTACATTCAATGTACTGACCTGGCGTGTCATGCCAGATTTCAAGCAAGTCGTATCGGATTGGAGAGCTTCTCGTGTCTAGATCATGTCCACATCGGTGTCTCTGTGCTATGGAGTTCCACTTCATTGTCGTTCCGATATCGGGTAGTTCATGTGATCAAGGTTCCCCCATGTTCATTAAATAATGTACATACTATTCAGCAACACCGTGTGTGCTACTTGGCCTCGCAATTTGATGTAATATCAGACCTATGTTTCCGCTCGCAACAATAAAGCAGTTGTTTTCTGTACCATGTTGTTCAGCTTCTAGGGTTTAGCCTCTACGATCTCGTGGTAGATCAACTCTTGTAATACTCATATCATCAAGATCAATCAAGCAGGAAGTAGGGTATTACCTCCATAGAGAGGGCCCGAACCTGGGTAAATGTTATGTCCCCCGCCTCCTGTTACCATTAGCCTTAGACGCATAGTTTGGGACCCCCTACTCGAGATCCGTCGGTTTTGACACCGACATTGGTGCTTTCATTGAAAGTTCCACTGTGTTGTCACGGTAAGGCTTGATGGCTCCTTCAATCATTCTCAACAATGCGATCCATGGTGAGGTTTTCCTCCTCGGGCAGATTTTCGTATTCGGCGGCTTTGCACTATGGGCCAACTCGCTTGGCTATCTGGAGCAGATCGATAGCTACGCCCCTGGCCATCAGGTCAGGTTTGGAAGCCTGAACTACACTGCCGACATCTGCGGAGACTTGATCTTCGACGGATTCGAGCCAATGACAGGTGCACCATATGGTCACGATGAGCATGACCTAGATCTGCCATCAGGCTGTGTCTAGGAAATCACACCTGCTACTGCCCCGGCTCTAAATCCGGAGCAGATCGTGCCATCCGAGGACGGGTGGATAGACCCCACTGCGGAGGCTGCACACTCAGCAGCGATAAAGCCGAACACAGACTTTGCCTCCAATGAGATCTGCGTCATCGGACCCTCGGACTCGTCTCCGGCCACAGGCTCCGAACCGCACGCATCCGTGCCCATCGAATCTGACTGGGCACCGATAATGGAGTTTAGCTCCGCAGATATCTTTCAGCATTCGCCCTTGGGCGACGTGCTAAGCTCATTAAAATCTCTCTCCCTATCAGGAGACTCTTGGCCGAACTATGTCCGGCTCGAGGGGGAAGCGGACAATGAAGAGATTCGTTGCCCACCCACCACCCACTTAATAGTCACTGTTGATGACTTAACCGACACACTCGATTTCGACTCCGAAGACATCGACGGCATGGATAACGATGCCGAACCACTGCCCACAGGGCGCTGGACATCCACCTCATCATATGATATATATATATATATGGTGGACACACCCAAAGAAAGCAGTGGCGATGATGCAACGGAGGATAATCCCCTTAAAACCCAAACAAAGCGCCGACGTCAGCGGCGCCGCTCCAAAGCCCGCCATAGCAAAAACAGCAATAACGGCACAAGAAAGAATAATACCCCGGATGACGACGACCCCGTAGACCCAGCGATAGAGCAGGATGAGCCAGGGGACGGCGAACACAGTCCGGGGCCGTAGTACAATCACGGCGACACCGAAGAAAAAACTTATAAACCTGTCTCCGGAGAGGAGAACAGTCCGGACGACGATGCACGCATCAGCCCGGAGAAGCACTTGGAACAAGAGAACCTCCACAGAAGGCTTATCGCCAGCACGAGGAGCTTGAAGAAGCAGAGGCAAAGGCTTAAGGCCACGCAGGATACGCTCAACCACAGATGGAACAAAGTGCTCAACACTAACGAAGAACACGGTGGCGATCGCCACACAAAGACCTACCCAAAGCGCAAGCTGCTACCTGAATTCGATGACGAGGCTGTAGACCCCATCCCACTGAAAAACAATACGGCCAATCGGCCGGACCGATCACCCCGTGGCCGAGACAGAGAAGCTGATGACACTGTAGAAAAGTCAGCACACGGTCTCTTTGAGCACCTCGAGAAGAGAGCTGGTATGGCTAGGTCCATTTATGGATCTAGGAAGCGTGTTCCTACGAAAGATCACGACAACCAAACTGTCTATACTGATCAATTACCAGCTCAGAATCAACATCAAACAGTAAAGCCGTCGGACCCACGACACGACACATCCACATATAGGGGCGCCGCACACCCCCTGTGCTTCACCGATGAGGTGCTGGACCATGAATTTCCAGAGGGGTTGAAACCCGTGAACATCGAGGCATATGACGGAACAACAGACCCTGCATTCTAGATTGAGGACTTTATTCTTCACACCCACATGGCTCGCGGAGACGATCTCCACGCTATCAAATACCTACCCCTCAAGTTGAAAGGACCTGCTCGGCACTGGTTGAAAAGCCTCCCCGAAAATTCAATTAGAAGTTGGGAGGAACTCGAGGATGCTTTCAGGGCTAATTTTCAAGGGACATATGTCTGACCTCCGGATGCAGACGATTTAAGTCACATAGTCCAACAGCCCGAAGAGTCAGCCCGTAAGCTTTGGAACAGATTTCTCACCAAGAAGAACCAAATCGTCGACTGCCCGGATGCCGAAGCCTTAGCGGCTTTCAAACACAGTGTCCGGGATGAATGGCTCGCCAGACACCTCGGCCAGGAAAAGCCGAGGACAATGGCAGCCCTAACAAGCCTTATGACTTACTTTTGCGCGGGCGAGGACAGTTGGTTGGCCTGTAGCGGCACCAGCGACCCAGGCACATCCGAAATCAGGGACGGTAATGGGAAGCCATGACGCAATAAAAACAAGCATTGAAATAATGAATACAAGCCAGACAACATGGCGGTAAACACCGGATTCAGGGGCTCTCGACCCGGCCAACGGAAAAAGCCATTTAAAGGCAGCAGAGATGGACCGTCCAGGCTAAACAAAATTTTAGATAGATCATGTCAGATTCATGGCACCCCCGAGAAACCTGCAAATCACACCAACAGAGAATGCTGGGTTTTCAAGCAGGCCGGCTAGCTAAATGCCAAATACAAGGGGAGAGAGCCGCCAAGTGAAGACGAGATGAACCTCGCCAGCCGAACACTGGGGGACAGAAAAAAATTCCACCAGAGGTCAAAACAGTGAACATGATTTACGATGTATACGCTGAAAAACCCGTCGCCCCCAAATTCAACCCATGGTCGGCCTGCCCGATCACTTTCGATCACAGGGATCATCTTACTAGTATCCGACATGGAGGTTCGGCTGCCTTGGTGCTGGACCCAATAATTAACAGATACCATCTCACCCGAGTCCTCATGGATGGCGTCAATAGTCTCAATCTGATATATCAGGACACTGTCCGCAAGATGTGGATAGACCCATCAAGAATCAGCCAAAGCAATGCTACCTTTAAAGGAGTAATACCAGGCGTAGAGGCCCGCTGCACGGGCTCTCTAACTTTAGAGGTTGTATTCGGTTCTCCCAACAACTTCTGAAGCGAAGAACTAATGTTCGACATTGCTCCATCCCGAAGCGGCTACCATGCACTACTCGGAAGAACGGCATTTGCTTGTTTCAATGCAATTATGCATTACACTTATCTTAAACTCAAGATGCCCGGTCCACGTGGCGTCATTACAATTAGCGGATACACAGAGCGTTCCCTGCGTGTGGAAGAATACGTGGCGGCTCTAGCAGCCGAACCACTGACCGGCCTCTCCAACCCAAGTACCTGATCGGTCGTCGAGATCACGGACACGGCTAGACGTGTTCGGCGCACCACTATTTGTAGCAGCTCAGATAAACCTAAGCTTGACTAACGGCTATGCCCCCATATGTGGTGCTAGGGGCTACCTGCACGAACAGAATCCATAGTTCGGTTGGATCCTATTTACACTCAAGAAATTGAATTTTCATGGTTCATTAAGTTTAACCAACGTTATACACGGTCACACAAGATTATTTCATCTGAGTTTTCCCTTATTTTTACAGATGATTACCATGCTACACCCTTCCAGGATGCGGCACAACGAAGACAAAGGCGCGGATGTGCAGCAGGGACCCGTTCCAAGGTTTCTTTTTAGATTAAGACCCTGTGTAAACCTTTTTTACTGTCTCTTGTTGGCTCACACCCTCCTGGTACTTCAAACGGCCAAGAGGGATACCAGCGTTATTGGCAAAATTATTATTCACCGATTTAAAATAGACGTCACAAGGGCAGCACCCAATGTATTTTTGGGATTTATGCCCTCACCACAGCTGCTCTTTCGTCACGCCGAATTCATGCACGTATCCGAAAATTTAGGGATCATTATCGAGGGTGGTACGCAGCCCAGTATATGTTGCAAATTCCGAATACCTTCGGGAGTGTTCGGCGGCGCGAGTTTGGCCTTATATGCATCAGCTCCGAATCATGTCTTTGGTCAATACTTGGGTTTGCCCAGATCCCGTGTTTTGCTACCTTACATTCCGCTCTATCGGCTAGGTGGCACCGGGAGAACTACTGCGAGTGTGCCCTGGTTCATTTGGATGAGCTCCTCTGTGCAGAAATACAAAAACTGACTGTCATGATAAAGCGAGAGACTGGTCAACCACTCGATGACCCAGCAGAATCTTTGTGATTCCTCCGCATTAACAAAGAACCGGTTTCCCGGTCACGTATGTACACGCACTGTATTCTGATGAGTGCGGACATACCAGGGGCTATATAGTAGCCCCACCGTCAAACTCCTATGGCTAAGTGAAGTGTTAAAGCAATATAGTCTGATTGCCTTGTTCGCCGCGCTATCACCTCCTTAACAGACCAAGACGTTGGATCAAGTGTGATTACGCACTTTACCGAACACCCCCACATTATATGCGTGGGGGCTGAAGCCGATGACTGAAAACTTTTAGGTTATATACATACATACATAAACGGCCGCACAGGAGGCACTACAATACTTTACGGGCAAAAGTATAAATATAGCCTTTATTATAAGCATTGTTTCTACAATCAAGATACATGTCACTGGAACATGGTATTCTTAGAGCACTGAGCCTCTATTGAACGGGCACCTTCTAGGACTTCTTCAAAATAGTGCTCGGGCAATTCCTGACCACCGGACGGAACCCTGGTTGCAATATCGGTGGCCTCCATCTCCGCCCAGTATGTCTTAACCCGGGCAAGAGCCATCTGTGCACCCTCTATGCACGCCGACCTCTTGATAGCGTCGATATGCGGCACAACACGAAGAAATCGTTGCACCAAACCAAAATTACTATCCGGGCTCGCTTCCTTCGGCCACAAATGATCCACGACAGCCTTCATGGCAAGACCGGATAACCTATGGAGCTTGGCCCACCCGGCCAATCGCTCATTCACCAGCAGTGGATGCTTTGGAGCACTGAACTGCGACCAGAACAATCTTTCCACCTCATGATCTTCCCGATCTTTGAAATACTCCGTCGCATCAGCAGCACTCTGTGCTAAATCCAAGTATGCATCTGCAGAACTCCACAGTTGATCAAGAGGGGCATACTTCGGATTGCCGAACTTTGTTCGCAATAAAAAGGGCTTTCTAGCCGCGATATCACCGGCTTGCCGAGCTCCTCCCGCGCCGCTCTGATTTCAGAGCGATTTTCCTTTGCTGCTTGCAAGACCTTCTCCAGGTCAGCCGTTTTTGTTTTGTTTTCCCTTTCGAGAAGCTCATATCGGCTGGCGGCATTTTGTAGCTCAATAGCCATATCAACTATTTTACCCTCACTTTGGCGATGAGCAGCCTATTCCACTTTTAACTCTTCGGCTACCTTCAGGGCAGCCACATCACTTCTCCTGGCTTGCTCCTTGGCCCGGGCAAGCTCTACCCACAGGATCTCCATGGCGTCAGCTCCATCTGCAATCACAGCATACTATAAGTACCAGCATCATGCTCTTCTAAATATTTGCTGACCACCCTAATATACATACCCTGTGCCTCGTCAAGCCGCTTGTTTACAAGCGTGATGTACGCATCTGCCAAGTCTAGTTGCCGCCTCAATTCGGCAATTTAGCAGTCCGGTCAATAGCCGGATCTGTAGCCGCCTGCGCACAAAAGCAGCGCTATCATTACCTAAGACTATGATCCTCTGTTCGCCTCTTCTAGGCGGCAACCAGAGTCTCAGGGGCTACCATCTATACAAAGTACACCTTGTGTGTGCGGTACAGCTAAAAATATATATCATTACTTCACGTACCTCAAAGCCTCTTAGCAGGCTCATGGAGGCTTCATTCAACACGCTTTTTGCGGATGAAATCCTCTCAACCACCATACCCATTAAGGTACGACGTGCCTCTGAGATAGCCACTTGCTCCAGAAGACCCATCAATGTGTCCAGTGGTGCACCGGACAATCCCAGGCTTTTTCTGTCTATCTCCTTAGGAGTCGAGAACTCCGGACTTCGGGTGGCCAAAGAGTTACCTTCTGGCCTTTGCGGATCAGGAGAAATCCTCCGGGATGACACCTCCGGGTCGTCCGCCTCATGAGGCGGGGAAGCAGGAGGAGGTGTTTCGCTCTCCATCATCTCCGAAAGGAGGACGAACGTTGTTGAGAAGGGCTATGAGCCGGACTGCAAAACATATGTCTCGGTTGTTATTCTCAGGAAAGGAGCAGGGCATATTTATTAAAGTGCCTTTGTTCACTTACGGCTCGGTTGACGGCTGGCCCCCTTGTGAGCGCTGTGCGGTAAGGATGCCCTCCGAGGCAGGGCCCCCTGGTGAAGGTTTCTTCCCTCGTTTGGAAACCTCCATTTCCAAGTCTTCAGGGGCGGTCCTTTTCTTCCCGTGGGGAGAGGAGACTCCAGATTCACCTCCCCGATCATCCTCCAACACGGAGGCACTAATTCCCTCGGTTAGGATGGGTAATGTATGAAGCCCACTCTCGGCTTCTCTACTCCTCTCTTCGTCTTCTCCTGATGGCACTTTATAAGGTGCGCGAGCCAGCATCCTGGTTAGTACAGGATCCGGCGAGCCTTCAGGAAGAGGGGCCGAACACCTGATCCTCTCCGACTTTCTTATCCAGTCCTGGCCAAGGGAGGTTTTTTAGAATAATATTGTGATGAATATAATGACATCATGTTCGGTCGTGGAGTTACTTACTTGGGTATCTGGGCGGTTGCAGTTGAGACCCGCATCCTCGATGGTGTCCAGACACTTTATTCGTGATCCAAAGAATAATCGATACATCCCTTCGAGTGTCACGCCGAAGAAGTGTTGAATGGTTCGCGGTCCTTCTGGGTTGATTCCCACATACGGAGAGATCAACGTTGGCATGGCAGGACCTGATGAACCAACATTACTTGAATTACTTTGACGAGACTGATATCCCTCTTGAGGAGATCTCGGATGCGGCTTTGCAATGTCATCACGTCATTAACTGATCCCCAGTCCAGCCCCTTGTTGACCCATGATGCCAGTTGTGGTGGTGGTGGGGGGGGAGCGGAAGGCTGGGGCGGCTGCCCACTTTGTACCTCGGGGTGCTGTGATGTAAAACCACTCCCATTGTCATAGGTCGGATACCTCCAGGAAGGAACCCTTTGGCCATAAGGCCTCGACACCTTTGCTTATTATAAAGCCTCCGCACTCCGTGTGTTTCCCATCGATCATCTTTGGTTTCACATTGAAGGTTTTGAGCCATAAGCCGAAGTGGGGGGTAATGCGGAGGAAGGCCTCACACACAATGATAAATAAAGAGATGTGGAGGAAGGCATCTGGAGCTAGATCATGAAAATCTAGCCCGTAATAGAACATGAGCCCTCTAACAAAGGGATCAAGACTAAATCCTAGCCCTCGGAGGAAGTGGGAGATGAATACGACACTTTCGTTGGGTTTAGGAGTGGGGATAACCTGCCCTGGAGCAGGTAGCCTGTGAAGAATCTCGACGGTCAGATACCAAGCCTCCCTAAGCTTTTTGATGTCCTCCTCTGTGACGGAAGAGGCCATCCACCGGCCTTGAAGGTTGGATCCGGACATGGTTGAAGGTCCGGAGTTCTTGGACTGAACCTTGGGTGTTGGAACTCGAGGTAGGAGAAGGGAAGAGCATGGAAAGAAAAGGACAGATCTTGGCCTCCTTATAAAGAGGATGAATATCAAGCGTCCTCCGCGTGGGCGTTTGGAGCTTGCCTAAACCGAGGAGTCATATTAACGGCGCGGTTGGGTTACCCACACCCGTATTGTTGAGAATCCCGTAATAAGGGGACACGATCTCTGCTCCGACAAGATGTGCCTATAAAATCGCCTCGCGATACGTGCAGTAGCAGGTTGAGAAAAACGGTTCGCATAATGACCGGGCCGCAGCGTGATGTCACGCTATGAAAAACTGTCAGCAGAATCGATTTGTGAGAACATTGTGCTCTCTATGGTGGTATGTGGAATTTGTTTTGCAGAGCCGGACATGATTCATGTGTTCAAAATCTACCTTGGATTATTCGGAGAAGGAACACGCCTTGCAATGCCGAATACAATCTGCTGATGTCTACTACACAACCTTCTTCTTGTAGATGTTGTTGGGCCTGCAAGTGCACAGGTTTGTAGGACAGTAGCAAATTTCCCTCAAGTGGATAACCTAAGGTTTATCAATCCGTGGGAGGCATAGGATGAAGATGGTCTCTCTCAAACAACCCTGCAACCAAATAACAAAGAGTCTCTTGTGTCCCCAACACACCCAATACAATGGTAAATTGTATAGGTGCACTATTTCGGCAAAGAGATGGTGATACAAGTGCAATATGGATGGTAGATAAAGGTATTTGTAAGCTGAAATTATAAAAACAGCAAGGTAGCAAGTGATAAAAGTGAGCGTAAACAGTATTGCAATGCTAGGAAACAAGGCCTAAGATTCATACTTTCACTAGTGCAAGTTCTCTCAACAATAATAACATAGATAGATCATATAACAATCCCTCAACATGCAACAAAATTCACTCCAAAGCCACTAATAGCAGAGAACAAACGAAGAGATTATGGTAGGGTACGAAACCACCTCAAAGTTATTCTTTCGGATCAATCTATTCAAGAGTCCGTACTAGAATAACACCTTAAGACACAAACCAACCAAAACCCTAATGTCACCTAGATACTCCATTGTCACCTCAAGTATTCGTGGGCATGATTATACGATATGCATCACACAATCTCAGATTCATCTATTCAACCAACAAAGTACTTCAAAGAGTGCCCCAAAGTTTCTACCGGAGAGTCAAGACGAAAACGTGTGCCAACCCCTATGCATGGGTTCATGGGTAGAACCCGCAAGTTGGTCACCAAAACATACATCAAGTGGCACACCGCAGATAAGCACGGCAAGACATACATCAAGTGTTCTCAAATCATTAAAGACTCAATCCTATAAGATAACTTCAAAGGGAAAACTCAATCCATTACAAGAGAGTAGAGGGGGAGAAACATCATAAGATCCAACTATAATAGCAAAGCTCAGGATACATCAAGATCGTGCCATAGAGGGAACACGAGAGAGAACATGAGAGAGAGAGAGATCAAACACATAGCTACTGGTACATACCCTCAGCCCCGAGGGTGAACTAGTCCCTCCTCGTCATGGAGAGCACCGGGATGATGAAGATGGCCACCGGTGATGGGTTCCCCCTCGGGCAAGGTGCCGGAATGGGCTCCTGAGAGATTTTTGGTGGCTACAGAGGCTTGCGGCGGCGGAACTCCCGATCTATCTTCTCCCTGGATGTGTTTAGGGTACGTGGGACTATATAGGCGAAAGAAGTCGGTCGGGGGGTGCTCGAGGGGCCCACGAGACA
>NC_041381.1:493437726-493476905 GCF_002162155.2 Triticum dicoccoides
CCCCCACTCTCGTGGCCTCCTCGAGGATCTTCTGACGTGAACTCCAAGTCTCCCGGATGATATTCTTCCAAAAAATCATGATGCCGAAGGTTTCATTTCGTTTGGACTCCGTTTGATATTCCTTTTCTTCGAAATACTGAAACATGCAATAAAACAACAATATGGGTTGGGCCTCCGGTTAATAGGTTAGTCCCAAAAGTAATATAAAAGCATGAATGCTTCATAAATTATAGATACATTGGACACGTATCAGCATCCCCAAGCTTAATTCCTGCTCGTCCTCGAGTAGGTAAATGATAAAAGAAAGAATTTATGAAGTGTGAATGCTAGAAGGTGCACAAGTTTGATCAATGATAATTTCAATCACCTTTTCTAGCATGTTTATATGTCATAACAGTAGTTCATCTCAAAAAACTTTTCATGATCAAGTAACAAGCTATTCACATGTTAAAACATAGACCATAAACTTTCTTGAAAACTAGCAAACTTCATTCTTAGTCATCAAACAATTGCAATTCATCCTATTTTCAGGGGGGGTCTATGTCAGATCTTTGATTTAGCAAACTTCACATACTCAACTATCATATAGTCTTCTACAATTGCTAACACTCACGCAATACTTGTGGTTATGAAGTTTTAATCAGACACAGAGAAACATAGGGGCTTATGATGTTGCCTCCAAACGTATTCACCTTTGGGTGATGTCAACAATAATAGTTCATGCTAACGTACATCCAACTGGATATATATATCAGGATCACCTTAACACAAAGTGCTTGAGGGAGTCCTGGACTAGGGGGTGTCCGGATAGCTGAACTATCATCATCGGCCGGACTCCAAGACTATGAAGATACAAGATTGAAGACTTCATCCCGTGTCCGGATGGGACTTTCCTTGGCGTGGAAGGCAAGCTTGGCGATACGGATATGTAGATCTCCTACCATTGTAACCGACTCTGTGTAACCCTAGCCCTCTCCAGTGTCTATATAAACCGGATGGCTTTAGTCCGTAGGATGAACAACAATCATACCATAGGCTAGCTTCTAGGGTTTAGCCTCCTTGATCTCGTGGTAGATCTACTCTTGTAACACACATCATCAATATTAATCAAGTAGGACGTAGGGTTTCACCTCCATCAAGAGGGCCCGAACCTGGGTAAAACATCGTGTCCCTTGTCTCCTGTTACCATCCGCTTAGACGCACAGTTCGGGACCCCCTACCCGAGATCCGCCGGTTTTGACACCGACGTTGGTGCTTTCATTGAGAGTTCCTCTATGTCATTACCGATAGGCTCGATGGCCTCTTCGATCATCAACAACGACGCAATCCAGGGTGAGACCTTCCTCCCCGGACAGATCTTCATATTCGGCGGCTTTGCACTGCGGGCCAATTCACTTGGCCATTTGGAGCAGATCGAAAGCTACGCCCCTGGCCGTCAGGTCAGATTTGGAAGTTTGAACTTCACGGTTGACATCCGCGGGGACTTGATCTTCGATGGGTTCGGGCCACAGCCAAGCGCGCCGCACTGTCACGATGGGCATGATTTAGCTCTACAGCCGCACAGTACCCTGGAGGCCGCACTCGAGTCCGCTCCGATCTTCAATTCGGAGCCAGCTGCGCAGATCGAGGACGGATGGTTAGACACCGCCTTAGGAGCTACAACCTCTACGGTGATAGAGCCGAACACTGACCTTGTCCCTCATGAAGCTCGTGACTCCGAGGTGCCGGAATCCTTGCCGGACTCCGAACCTCCCGCGGCCCCTCCAATCGAATTCGGTTGGGCGCCGGTCAAGGATTTCACCGCTGCGGACATCTTTCAACACTCACCTTTCAGCGACATCTTGAGTTCGCTAAAGTATCTCTCACTATCAGGAGAGCCCTGGCCGGACTGCGGTCAGGACGGTTGGGATGCGGACGATGAAGAAATTCAAAGCCCACCCACCACCCACTTAGTAGCCACTGTCGACGATCTAACCGACATGCTAGACTTCGACTCCGAAGACATCGACGGTATGGACGACGATGCCGGAGACGACCAAGAACCAGCGCCTATCGGGCACTGGAAAGCCACCCCAACTCACGACGTATACATGGTGGATACACCAAAAGGAAGCGATAATGAGGAACAACGGGGCATGGCGAAGGACAACTCCACCAGCAAACAACCAAAACGGCGACGCAAGCGCCGTCCAAAGTCCTGCCTCGATAAATACGGCATCCATACAGACCCGGCCCTAGAGCAGGGCGAAGCAGTGGACGGCGAACACACAACCAAGCAATCATCCGAACACAGTGAACTGGACAAGCAACCCATCCCCGGTGAAAACAAGAGCCTAGACGATCTCACGGCGAACACATCACTAGAGCATAAGAACCTTCATAAAAGGCTCGTCGCAACTACAAAAAGTTTGAAGAAGCAAAAGCGGAAGCTCAAAACAGCAGAGGACACACTCAGAATGAGATGGAGCAAAGTACTCAATACCGCAGATAAATATGACGCTATTTGCCAGGCAAAGAGTTACCCGAAGCGCAAGTTGCTGCCCGAATTCGATGAGGAGGCCTTAGAGCCCCCGCAGTCAAAAAAGAAAGAGGCCGCCTGGCCGGATAGACGACCAGATGACAGGCTAAGAGCAGCAAGGGGCTCCGCACACAAGCCGGCACACGATCAGCATAAAGATCCTCAGAAAAAGGATGACCCGGTCAGGTCTATCTATGGGCCAAAAAAGAAGACTCCAGGAAGCAACACAACCCGCCGAGCGTTTGAAGACAACGGCACACCTAAATACAGGGACGCTGCACACCCACTATGTTTCACCGATGAGGTACTGGATCATGAATTTCCAGCGGGATTCAAACCCGTAAACATAGAGGCATATGACGGAACAACAGACCCCGGAGTCTGGATTGAGGATTACATCCTACACATACATATGGCTAGAGGAGATGATCTCCACGCCATAAAATACCTACCCCTCAAGCTCAAAGGGCCAGCTCGGCATTGGCTCAAAAGCCTCCCAGAAAATACCATTGGAAGTTGGGAAGAGCTTGAGGATGCATTTCGAGCAAATTTTCAAGGGACCTATGTCCGCCCTCCGGATGCAGACGATTTAAGTCACATAACTCAACAGCCCGGAGAGTCAGCACGCAAATTCTCGAACAGGTTCCTCACAAAAAAGAACCAAATAGTCGGCTGTCGGGACGCCGAAGCCTTAGCAGCCTTTAAGCACAACGTCCGAGATGAATGGCTCGCCAGACACCTCGGCCAGGAAAAACCAAGAACAATGGCCGCACTAACAAGCCTCATGACCTGCTTTTGTGCAGGGGAGGACAGCTGGCTGGCTAGATGTAGCACCAACGACCCGAGTACATCCGAAGTCAGGGATGGAAATGGAAAATCACGATGTAGAAAAGATCAGCGTCGGAATAAGGAAAATGGCCCAAATAGCACGGCGGTCAACGCCGGATTCAAAAGCTCTCGGTCGAATAACAAAACACTACCCCTAAAGGACAATAGTGACGAGCTATCCAACCTAAACAAAATTCTGGATAGGCTATGTCAAATACATAGTACCTCCGGGAAGCCTGCAAACCATACCCACAGAGATTGTTGGGTTTTCAAACAGTCCGGCCGACTTAACGCCGAACGCAAGGGGCTCGACACACCAAGCGAAGACGACGACGAACCCCACAAGCAGAACGCCGGAAAACAGAAGACTTTCCCACTAGAAGTCAAAAGAGTGAACTCACTTCATGTGACAACACAAAAACACAGTGCGGCACCTGCCATACCAGGACACCATCCGCAGAATGGGGATAGACCCTACCAAAATTCGCTGTAGCAGCACTTCCTTCAAAGGAGTGATGCTAGGCCTTTAAGCCAATTGAACAAGCTCTGTACCACTAGAGGTTGTGTCCGGTTCATCCGACAACCTCCGTCGCGAAAAGCTCACTCTCCCTACCGCCCCATTTCATAGTGGCCCTCAAGCACTACTGGGACGCGAAGCTTTCGCCCGCTTTAACGCAATAACACATTACGCGTCTCTTACGCTTAAAATGCCCGGTCCACGCGGCATAATCTCATTAAAGAGTGACTCCGAGTGTTCCTCAACCACGGAGAACGTGAGGCCGCCTTGACAGCCACACACTAATCCGACCTTGCAGGTCAAAGCCCCTAAAAACAGGTCATTCAGACCTCAGACACGGTTAGACGAGTCCGGCGTAAATAAGTAAGGGGCTTCCCAGCCGCATACCCCTTTACAAGGGGCTGCGCATATAAATGATGAGAGCCAATAAAGCTCAACTTTATTCATCTTCCAAATTTTACTTTATTTTAAATACAACCTTTGCACGATATTTCTTCCAAACTAATTCCTTCTCTTTTACAGATGAAGCACGTGCTACACCCGTCCAGGATACAGCACAACGGAGACACAGGTGCAGACATGCAGCAGGGACCCGTTGCAAGGATTCTTTTCAGATTAAGACCCTGCGTAAACCTTTCTTATTGTCTCTTGTTGACACACATCCCCCGGTTTTCTACCATAACCGAGGAGGAGGCTGGCGTTTTGGCATCGGCCGCATCAGAAGTTCCCGCCTGTACCTAGACACTAGGGGCTTAGGGCATTGTTCTGCCCAGTATCATAAAGACCGAACACCTCAGGGAGTGTTCGGCGTCTCGAGTTAGGCCTTATATGCATCAACTCCGAATCATGTCTTTGGTCAAATGTTGGGTTTGCCCGGCTCCTGTGTTTTGCTGCCTTATGTTCCACTCCATCGGCTAACGCGGCACCAGGAGAACTACTGCGATTGTGCCCCAGTTCGGCCGGGCGAGCACCTCAGTAGAGAAAGCCGAAAACTGACTGTCATGATATAGCGAGAGACTGTTCAACCACTCGATCGACTATTGGAATGTTTAGAATTCCTCCGTTTTGACGAAGGACCGCTTCCCGGTCAGGCACATACGCGCCCCAAGTTCGGAGAGCGCGGTGCCTCTAGGGGCTATATAGTAGCCCCACCATCGAGCTCCTATGGCTAAGTGAAAGTGATAAAGCATTATAGTCCGGTTGCCTAGTTTGCTATGCTATCACCTCCTTCAAAGGACCAAGACGTTGGATTAAGTGTGAAAAAGCGCTTTTATTTTTTGCAAACACCCCCGCACCATGTGCGTGGGGGCTGAAGCCAAAGACTACAACTTTCAGGTTATTCATACATATACGGCCGCACAGGAGATAGTTCAATACTTGAACGCACAAGTATAAAAAGCTATTGCATTATAAACATGATCTCACAAATCATACACGTCATTTGAACATGACATCTTTCGAGCACTGCGACTCTATTAAACGAGCGCCCTGCAGGACTTCCTCAAAATAGTGCTCGGCGGGTAATCGGCTCTTGTCCGAACCCCGGGATGCAACAACGGTGGCATCCATGTCCGCCCAGTACGTCTTCACATGGGCGAGAGCCATCCGTGCACCTTCTATGCATGCCGACCGCTTCATCGCCTTGATATACAGCACCGCCCCAAGGAATTGCTGCAACAAGCCAAAATAACTCTTCGGCTTGGGCCTTTCCGGCCATAGATGAGTGACCACATCCGTCATGGCAAGTCTGGACAATCTATTCAGCTCAGCTCACTCAGCCAGCCGATCAGTCAATGGAAGTGGACGCTCTGGACTATGGAATTGAGACCAGTAAAGCTCTTCCATTTCGTGATCCTTCCGGCTTCGAAAGTGCACGACTGCGTCCGCCGCACTCGCCGCCAAATCCAGATAAGGATCCTCCGCACCACACAACTGGCCCAGCTGAGCATACTTCGGATCCGTGAACTTCCTACGCAGAAGAAAGGGCTTTCCAGCCGCAATGTCTCCGGCTTGACGCAGTTCCTCCTTCATAGCCCGCATCTCACTCCGGGCATCCTTGACTTCGGCGCCGGCCTTCTTCTGGCCCTCTTGCTCCACTCGGCATTCTCCTTCAAGAACCTCACAATGGTCGGTAGCATCTTTTAATTTCAAGGCCATTCCAGCCAACTCTTCCCTGCTTCGGCAGTGAGCAGCCTTTTCGGCTTTTAGCTCTTCTGCTGCCTTCAAGGCAGCCGCGTCACTTATCCTGGGTTGCTCCTTGGCTCGAGCAAGCTCTACTAGAAGATCTTCCACAGCAGCGGCGTCATCTGCATCAAGCATACAAATTGTAAGGAACGGGCACCAACTCCCTTACTAGGCAACCGCGGAGCAACCACCTACCTTGCGACTCGTTAAGTCGTTTATTGACCAGCGCGATGTCCCCATCCGCAACATCGAGTTGCCTCTTCAGTTCGGCAACTCCGTCAGTCTGGCTGGCCACCGAACGTTCCGCCACCTGCATAGGAAAGGCGACATTCTATAACTGAGATTATGATCCTTGGCACGCTATCGCTTTCGACAGCATACCAAGTCTCAGGGGCTACTATCTATACAGGGTGCACTTCATGTGCAAAACTGTCAAAAGGTATGTCATTTTTTGCGTACCTCAAACCCCGTCAGCAAGCTTCCGACGGCCTCATACAACCCTCTCTCGGCGGATGATATCCTTTCAATCATCGTACTCATTAATGTGCGGTGATCTTCCGAGATAAATGCCCTCTTGAGCAAATCCTGCAGCTCCACCGGCCGTACTCCAATGGGTGCCGGACTCTCCGGCCCCGCCGGACTCGGGGAGACCCTCCGTGACGACACCTCAGGGTTGTCCGCCCGCCCGACGGGGTGGCAGATGGAGGCGTCTTGCTTTCCATCATCTCCGGAAGAAGGTCCCCCGAAGTTGAGCTCTGCTGAGATGGGCCGAGATCCGAACTACAAGGTGAAAACTTCGGTTACCTTTGGAAATAATATAGGGGCGTTCCCTATTACAAAATTCCCCCTTTTTACTTACGGCTCGCAGGAGGGCTGATTCCTATGGGGAGACTGTGCGGCCGGGGGCCTTCCCGGCACAGGACCTTCCGGTGCGGATTTCTTTCCCCGCTTTGAGGCCTTGGCCTCCGGGTCTTCGGAAGCAGTCCTCTTCTCCCCCTGGAAGGAGGGACTCTCGATTCCCCCCTTACTGAAGGCCTCCTTGGCGGAGGTGGTAGTTTCCCTGTGCCCCCCTTCGCCCTCCTCCGAAGGCGCAAACTCCAACATTTTGACTAACATGGGATCCAGCGTGGTCTCAGGGAGGGGGGCCGGGCACCGTATCAGTTTTGCTTGCGCTATCCACTCCTGTCCAAAGGGATAGCTGGTTAAAAGGCAAACCCATGATAAATAAATGGACAATATGTCCGGACATAGGGCTACTTACTTGAGTATCCGGGCGATTGCAGCTTAGGCCGGCGTCCTCGGTCAAGTCCGGACGCATCTCTTGCGATCCGAAGAACAGTTTGTACATCTCCGTGGGTGTTAAACCCATGAAGTGTTGGAGAGCTCGTGGCCCCTCCGGATTAAATTCCCACAGGTGGAGGGGCGACGTTTGCAGGGCAGAAGGCACCGGATCAGCATAACATGTGCCACCACCACCAGATTAATCTCCCTTTCTTGGAGGTCTCGAATCCGGTCCTGCAACAGGGGTACGTCTTTGGACGGCCCCCAGTTAAGCCCCTTGTTGACCCATGACGTCAGCCGTTGTGGAGGGCCCGAGCGGAAGACGGGCGGTGGCTTCTGCCTGCTGCCCCTTGGAGCGGTGATATAGAACCACTCCTATTGCCACGAGCCGAGCTCCTCCTGAAAAGAGCCCTCGGGCCATGGAGCATCGGCCCTCTTGCTTATAACCACCCCGCCGCACTCTGCCTGACGCCCCTCAATCATCTTCAGCTCCATGTTGCAGGTTTTGAGCCACAAGCCGAAGTGAGGGGTAGTGCGGAGGAAGGCTTCGCAAACAACAATGAATGATGAGATCTGGAGGATGGACTCCGGAGCAAAGTCATGGAATTCCAGCCCATAGTAAAACATGAGCCCCCTCACGAAGGGATCCATCGGGAAGCCTAAACCCCGACGGAGGTGAGACACGAACACAACGCTCTCGCCGGGCTCAGGAGTAGGAATAACTTGCCCTCGGGCAGGCAACCTGTGCGAAATCTCGTAGGTCAAGTACCTGACGTCTCTCAGCTTTAGCACGTCTTCTTCCGTGACGGAAGAGGGCATCCACCGGCCTCGTAGGTCGGAGCCGGACATTGTCGAAGGTCGAAGGTACCCGAATCTGGAGCCCTGGGTGTTGGAACTCGGGGGCGAGGGGCAGATTCGATTGAAGATTGAAGAAAAAGAACTGGCCTTGGTCTCATCATAAAGAGGAAGAATACCAAGAGCCGTCCCCGTGACCGTTTGGAACCCGCCTTCGATGGAGGGGGCGTGGCAACGGGCGCGGTCGGGTTACCCACGTCCGTATTAATGGGAATCCCGGAATAAGGGGAAAACTATCTCTGCTTCGACAAGACGTGCCAAGGAAACCACTTCGCTAAACGCGCTGAGGTGGTACAATAAAAACAATCGAGTAAAGGCTTGGTGGTGGTGTGACGTCACGCCACGAAATACGTCAGCAGATTGAACTTGTGTAAATATTATTCTCTCTATGGTGGTATGTGGAAATTATTTTGCAGAGCCGGACACTATCCTGGTGTTCACAATCTTCTATAAATTATTCGGAGGAGGAACCCGCCTTGCAATGCCGAAGACAATATGCGCGCCGGACTCGTCGTCATTGAAGCCTGGTTCAGGGGCTACTGAGGGAGTCCTGCACTAGGGGGTGTCCGGATAGCCGAACTATCATCATCGGCCGGACTCCAAGACTATGAAGATACAAGATTGAAGACTTCGTCCCGTGTCCGGATGGGACTTTCCTTGGCGTGGAAGGCAAGCTTGGCGATACGGATATGTAGATCTCCTACCATTGTAACCGACTCTGTGTAACCCTAGCCCTCTCCGGTGTCTATATAAACCGCATGGCTTTAGTCCGTAGGACGAACAACAATCATACCATAGGCTAGCTTCTAGGGTTTAGCCTCCTTGATCTCGTGGTAGATCTACTCTTGTAACACACATCATCAATATTAATCAAGCAGGACGTAGGGTTTTACCTCCATCAAGAGGGCCCGAACCTGGGTAAAACATCGTGTCCCTTGTCTCATGTTACCATCCGCCTAGACGCACAGTTCGGGACCCCCTACCCGAGATCCGCCGGTTTTGACACCGACAGTGCTTGCCAAAGGATAAAATGAAAAAGGGAAAGGTGAAGATCACCTTCACTCTTGCATAAAGTAAAAGACATAAAGTAAAAGATAGGCCCTTCGCAGAGGGAAGCAGAGGTTGTCATGCGCTTTTAGGGTTGGATACACAAAATCTTAATGCGAAAGAACGTCACTTTATATTGCCCCTTGTATATGGACCTTTATTATGCAGTCCGTCGCTTTTATTGCTTCCATAACAAGATCATACAAAGCTTATTTTCCCCGCACTAATAAGTCATGCATATTTAGAGAGCAAATTTTATTGCTTGCACCGATGACAACTTACTTGAAAGATCTTACTCAATCCATAGGTAGATATGGTGGACTCTCATGGCAAAACTGGGTTTAACGATATTTGGAAGCACAAGTAATATCTCTACTTGGTGCTAGAAATTTTGGCTAGCATGAGGGGTAAAGGCAAGCTCAACATGTTTGAATGAGCCATGACAATATACTTTAACTGAGATGTGAGAAAACATAACCCATTATGTTGTCTTCCTTGTCCAACATCAACTCTTTAGCATGTCATACTTAATGAGTGCTCACAATAATAAAAGATGTCTATGATAATATATTTATATGTGAAATCTCTCTTCCTTCAATATTCTTTCATGAATTGTTCAAATGACTAATACAATGCTTGCTAACTGTCAATAAATTTACAACCTTTACTTCTTAGATGTGGAGTCATTACTCCCCATGGAGTAAGAAAATGAAACTTATATAATTTCAGATTTATGACATTCACCTCATTCAACCATTTACTCATAGGATATAAGTGAAGCACAAGAGTAAATGACAAACTACTCCAAAAAGATATAAGTGAAGATCAATGAGTAGTTAAATAATTATGAAACTATGTGAAGACTCTCTCTCATTTAAGAATTTCAGATCTTGGTATTTTATTCAAGCAGCAAGCAAAGCAAAACAAAATGGCATTGCAAGGATAGCACAACTCATGTGAAGAAGCAAAAACTTAGGCTCAACCGATACTAACCGATGATTGTTGAAGAAGAAAGGTGGGATGCCTACCGGGGCATCCCCAAGCTTAGATGCTTGAGACTTCTTGAAATATTATCTTGGGGTGCCTTGGGCATCCCCAAGCTTGAGCTTTTGTGTCTCCTTAATTCCTTTCATGTCACGGTTTCTCTTTTTATCAAAAGCTTCATCCACACCAAACTCAACAAGAACTCGTGAGATAGGTTAGTATAAACCAATGCAAAACCTTATCATGTTCTACTGTAACAAATCACTAACATTATTATTTGACATTGAATACTAAATGTCTATGCATATTTAATGCTCCTATCCTCAAATAGAATCATTAAACAAGCAAACATATGCAACCAATGCAAACATAACAGCAATCTGCCAAAACAGTATAGCATGTAAAGAATGCAAGATTCATCATACTTCCCTAACATCAAAAATTATAAGAAAAATACTAAGATGTAAAGATTTATCAGAGCTCATTATGCAAAAATATTCAACATTATATCACTCTCTTACTTTTCTAAGAAATTTTTGCAACAGCGGTAAACTTTCTGTTTTCAAACAGCAACATGTATACTAGCAAAATAAGCATGGTAAAGGGTATCCTTGACATTTTTATTGAAAATATAGATGCAAAAACATTATTATAAATGGAAGCAAACAAATACTAGCAAAATAAAATGACGCTCCAAGCAAAACACATATCATGTGGCGAATAAAAATATAGCTCCAAGTAAAGTTACCGATGAACGAAGACGAAAGAGGGGATGCCTTCCGGGGCATCCCCAAGCTTAGGCTCTTGGTTTTCCTTGAATATTACCTTGGGGTTCCTTGGGAATCACCAAGCTTAGGCTCTTTCCACTCCTTATTCCATAGTCCATCGAATCTTTACCCAAAACTTGAAAACTTCAACCACACAAAACGTAAGACAAAACTCGTAAGCTCCGTTAGTACAAGAAAACAAACCACCACTTTAAGGTAATGTAATGAACTCATTCTTTATTCGTATTGGTGTAATATATAATGTATTCCAAGTTCTCTATGGTTCATACCCTTACATACTAGCCATAGATTCATCAAAATACGCTAACAACACAATGAAAACAGAATCTGTCAAAAAACAGACCATTCTATAGTAATCTGTATCAAACGTATAATTCTGGAATCCCGAAAATTACAAAATAAATTTGTGTACCTGAGGAATTCGTCTATTAATCATCTGCAAAAAGAATCAACCTAAAATCACTCTCCAGTAAAAAATGGCAGCTAATCTCGTGAGCGCTAAAGTTTCTGTTTTTCACAGCAAGATCATAAAGACTTCACCCAAGACTTCCCAAAGGTCCTACTTGGCACTTTATTGAAACAAAAGCTATAAAACACGATTAATACATTATCATAATCATGTGGAAACACAAAAACATTAAGGGTAAATTTTGGGTTGTCTCCCAAAGCACTTTTCTTTAATGCCTGTCTAGCTAGGCATGATGATGGCAATGATGCTCACATAAAAGATAAGAATTGAAACATAATGGGAGCATCATGAAGCATATGAATAGCACATTTAATCCTAACCCACTTCCTATGCATAGGGATTTTGTGAGCAAACAACTTATGGGAACAATAATCAACTAGCATAGGAAGGTAAAACAAGCATAGCTTCAAAATTTTCAACACATAGAGAGGAAACTTGACATTATTGCAATTCCTACAAGCATATGTTCCATCCTAATAATAGTTTTCAGTAGCATCATGAATGAATTCAACAATATAACCAGCACCTAAAGCATTCTTTTCATGATATACTAGCATAGAAAATTTACTACTCTCCACATAAGCAAATTTATTCTCATTCAGAATAGTGGGAGTATCATAAGAGACTTGAATACTTTAAATTGTTATCACATTAAAAGAGTAATGTTCAGAAAAAGGGTAATCATAATCATGACAAGTTTTATAAATATAATCATCACTACTTTTTATAGCATAAGTTTCATCACAATAATCATCATAAGTAGCAACTTTGTTCTCATCATAATCGATTGAAACCTCTTCCAAGATAGTGGAATCATTACTAAATAAAGTTGACACTCTTCCAAATCCACTTTCATAAATATTATAAGATTCAACATCCTCCAAAATAGTGGGATCACTACTTCCAAAAGTTGACACTCTTCCAAACCCACTTTCATCAATATAACCATCATAGGTAAGAGGCATGCTATCATCATAACAACTTTGCATATCAAAACTTGGGAGGCTAAAAATATCATCTTCATTAAACACAGCATCCCCAAGCTTGGAACAAACATTAATTGCAGCAAATATATTCTCAAATATGTCATCCTCATCAAACATAGCTTCCCCAAGCTTGGGCCTTTTCATATCATAAGCATAATCACTCTCATCATTAATAGTATGGATAGCACCAATAGTATAGCAATTATCATCATCACAATAGGTAGTAGGAGCAACATCATTTGGGAGGGATACCTTTTTACCTATGCTGCTCCTTCTCTTCCTTTTATTCTTCACATTATGTGTGGGTTCAACCCTCTTCTTTGAGCTTCTTATTGATGAGATTGGTTGAATAGAAGGCTCCTCCTCGATACCTGATTCATCATAAGAAATAATAGGAGGATAATGGGAAGTCTCTTCCCTTTCATTAGTATTCTCTTCATCTTCTATTTCTTTTCTTTTCTTTAGGTAATTGCCAATATAAGGATTTTCAATGCAATTCACCGTACAATACAAATAAATCTTCTCTAGATCAATATCAAGGAATTTCTTAAGGGAAAAATCTGGAAGATCCTTAGTTAAATGTTTCAATTCTTCATAACCCAAAAGCAAACTAAGTTCATTATAATGTGCAAGGGAAATCAAATCATCACAATTTTTAGACCTGATTCGATCATGAAATAATTTGCATAAGAGATGTAAACGACCACGTTCATTGCAAAGTTCACAAGTACGACAAAGGAAATGTAAATTTTCAGCACTCCCATTTAACTTTTCTTGCAACAATTTAGTTTCTAAATGCTTATGCCTCTTGCAATATATATCTTCTCTATTCGGTGTGTTCATGCAAACGTGCACTCCACAAAAGTTGACATGCTTATGAGAGATATTTTCATCATGAATAGTGCAATCATCATTAGTACTATGGATATTCAAAGAGTTCATACTAACAACATTGCAATCATGCTCATCATTCAAAGATTTAGTGACAAACATTTTATAGATTTCTTCTTCTAGCACTTGAGCACAATTTTCCTTACCATCATTCTCAGGAAAGATATTAAAAAGATGAAGCGTATGAGACGAACTCAATTCCAATTTTTTTGTAGTTTTCTTTTATAAACTAAACTAGCGATAAAACAAGAAACAAAAAGATTTGATTGCAAGATCTAAAGATATACCTTCAAGCACTCACCTCCCCGGCAACAGCGCCAGAAAAGAGCTTGATGTCTACTACACAACCTTCTTCTTGTAGACGTTGTTGGGCCTACAAGTGCACAGGTTTGTAGAACAGTAGCAAATTTCCCTCAAGTGGATGACCTAAGGTTTATCAATCTGTGGGAGGCATAGGATGAAGATGGTCTCTCTCAAACAACCCTGCAACCAAATAACAAAGAGTCTCTTGTGTCCCCAACACACCCAATACAATGGTAAATTGTATAGGTGCACTAGTTCAGCGAAGAGATGGTGATACAAGTGCAATATGGATGGTAGATAAAGGTATTTGTAATCTGAAATTATAAAAACAGCAAGGTAGCAAGCAATAAAAGTGAGCGTAAATGGTATTGCAATGCTAGGAAACAAGGCCTAAGGTTCATACTTTCACTAGTGCAAGTTCTCTCAACAATAATAACATAGATAGATCATATAACAATCCCTCAACATGCAACAAAGAGTCACTCCAAAGCCACTAATAGCGGAGAACAAACGAAGATATTATGGTAGGGTACGAAACCACCTCAAAGTTATTCTTTCGGATCAATCTATTCAAGAGTTCATACTAGAATAACACCTTACGACACAAATCAACCAAAACCCTAATGTCACCTAGATACTCCATTGTCACCTCAAGTATCCGTGGGCATGACTATATGATATGCATCACACAATCTCAGATTCATCTATTCAACCAACACAAAGTACTTCAAAGAGTGCCCCAAAGTTTCTACCGGAGAGTCAAGACGAAAACGTGTGCCAACCCCTATGCATAGGTTCATGGGCAGAACCCGCAAGTTGGTCACCAAAACATACATCAAGTGGCACATGATATCCCATTGTCACCATAGATAAGCACAACAAGACATACATCAAGTGTTCTCAAATCATTAAAGACTCAATCCGATAAGATAACTTCAAAGGGAAAACTCAATCCATTACAAGAGAGTAGAGGGGGAGAAACATCATAAGATCCAACTATAATAGCAAAGCTCGAGATACATCAAGATCGTGCCATAGAGGGAACACAAGAGAGAACATGAGAGAGAACACGAGAGAGAGAGAGAGATCAAACACATAGCTACTGGTACATACCCTCAGCCCCGAGGGTGAACTACTCCCTCCTCGTCATGGAGAGCGCTGGGATGATGAAGATGGCCACCGGTGATGGGTTCCCCCTCCAGCAATGTGCCGGAACGGGCTCCCGAGAGGTTTTTGGTGGCTACAGAGGTTGCGGCGGCAGAACTCCCGATCTAACTTCTCCGTGGATGTTTTTAGGGTACGTGGGATTATATAGGCGAAAGAAGTCGGTCGGGGGGTGCTCGAGGGGCCCACAAGACAGGGGGGCGCCCAGTGGGGGGGGGCACCCCCGTGGCCCCCTCGAGGATCTTCTGATGTGAACTCCAAGTCTCTCGGATGATATTCTTCCAAAAAATCACGATGCCGAAGGTTTCATTCTGTTTGGACTCCGATTGATATTCCTTTTCTTCGAAATACTGAAACAGGCAATAAAACAACAATATGGACTCGGCCTCCGGTTAATAGGTTAGTCCCAAAAGTAATATAAAAATGTATAATAAAGCCCATAATCATTCAAAACAGATAATAAAATAGCATGAATGCTTCATAAATTATAGATACATTGGAGACGTATCATCTGCGCGCCGTGCTCATCGTCATTGAAGCCTGGTTTAAGGGCTACTGAGGAAGTCCTGGATTAAGGGGTCCTCTGACAACTGGATTATATGCTTATACCGGACTGTTGGACTACGAAGATACAAGATTGAAGACTTCGTCCCGTGTCCGGGTGGGACTCTACTTTGCGTGGAAGGCAAGCTTGGCAATTCGGATATGTAGATTACCTTCTCTGTAACCGACTCTGTGTAACCCTAGCCCCTTTGGTGTCTATATAAACCGGAGGGTTTAGTCCATAGGACAAGAACAATCATAATCATAGGCTAGCTTCTAGGGTTTAGCCTCTACGATCTCGTGGTAGATCAACTCTTGTAATACTCATATCATCAAGATCAATCAAGCAGGAAGTAGGGTATTACCTCCATAGAGAGGGCCCGAACCTGGGTAAACATTGTGTCCCCTGCCTCCTGTTACCATTATCCTTAGACGCACAGTTCGGGACCCCCTACCCGAGATCCACCGGTTTTGACACCGACAATATCCACTACCAGCTCAGGATCTAAGTCCGGCTCAGGAGAGGAGCCCGCAACAGCGCGAGTCGAGCACTAGATGTTAGAGTAATGCATTTTTCATGAGGATCATTGATACGTCTCCAATGTATCTATAATTTTTGATTGTTCCATGCTATTATATTACCTATTTTGGATGTTCATGGGCTTTATTTTACACATTTATATCATTTTTGGGACTAACCTACTAACCGGAGGCCCAACCCGTATTGCTGTTTTTTTGCCTATTTCAGTATTTCGAAGAAAAGGAATATCACACGGAGTCCAAACGGAATGAAACCTTCGGGAGCGTGATTTTTGGAACGAACGTGATCCGGAGAACTTAGAGTGCAAGCCAAGAAGCGGCCGAGGCGGACACGAGATAGGAGGGGGCACCCACCCCTCCTGGGTGCGCCCCCTGTCTCGTGGGCCCCTCGGGAGGCCACCGATGTACTTCTTCCTCCTATATAAGCCTACATACCACGAAAACATCCAGGGAGCCACCAAAGAAATATTTCTGCCACCGTAACCTTCTGTATCCGCGAGATCCCATCTTGGAGCCGTCGCCGGCGTTCTGCCAGAGGGGGAATCCACCACGGAGGGCTTCTGCATCAACACCATAGCCCCTCCGATGAGTTGTGAGTAGTTTACCGTAGACCTTCGGGTCCATAGTTATTAGCTAGATGGCTTCTCTCTTTTTGGATCTCAATACAGTGTTCTCCCCCTCTCTTGTGGAGATCTATTTGATGTAAACTCTTTTTGCGGTGTGTTTGTCGAGATTCGATGAATTGTGGGTTTATGATCAAGTTTATCTATGAATAATATTTGAATCTTCTCTGAATTCTTTTATGTATGATTGAGTTATCTTTGCAAGTCTCTTTGAATTATCGGTTTGGTTTGGCCTACTAGATTGATCTTTCTTGCCATGGGAGAAGTGCTTAGCTTTGGGTTCAATCTTGGGGTGTTCTTACCCAGTGACAGAAAGGGTTGCAAGACACGTATTGTATTGTTGCCATCGAGGATGAAAAGATGGGGTTTATATCATATTTCTTGAGTTTATCCCTCCACATCATGTCATCTTGCTTAATGCGTTACTCTGTTCTTATGAACTTAATACTCTAGATGCATGCTGGATAGCGGTCGATGTGTGGAGTAATAGTAGTAGATGCAGGCAGGAGTAGGTCTACTTCTTGCGGACGTGATGCCTATATACATGATCATGCCTAGATAATCTCATAATTATTCTCTTTTCTATCAATTGCTCGTCAATAATTTGTTCACCCACCGTAATACTAATGCTATCTTGAGAGAAGCCACTAGTGAAACCTATGGCCCCCGGGTCTATCCTTTATCATATAAGCTTTCAATCTACTTTTATTTGCATCTTTATTTTCTGCATCTATATTATAAAATACCAAAAATATATTTATTTTATCATACTATCTCTATCAGATCTCACTTTCGCAAGTGGCCGTGAAGGGATTGACAACTCCTTTATCGCGTTGGTTGCGAGTTGTTTGTTTGTTTGTGTAGGTTCGTGGGACTTGTGAGGAGCCTCCTACTGGATTGATACCTTGGTTCTCAAAAACTAAGGGAAATACTTACGCTACTGTGCTGCATCACCCTTTCCTCTTCAGGAAAAACCAACGCAAGCTCGAGATGTAGCAAGAAGGATTTCTGGCGCCGTTGCCGGGGAGGTCTTCGGTCAAGTCAAGACATACTAAGTACCCATCACAAACTCATCTCCCTCGCATTTACATTATTTTCCATTTGCCTCTCGTTTGCCTCTCCCCCACTTCACCCTTGCCGTTTTATTCGCCTTCTCTTTCCCGATCTCCTCTCTCTTTCGCTTGCCTTTTTCTGTTTGCTTGTGTGCTTGTTTGTCCTTATGGCTTTGCCTAAGAGTTCCGACCTCCTTCTTAGGAGGTTCGAAGAAATTGAGTCAAATATTAGAAGCTTTATGAATTTGCAACTTGAGCATAATAATTTCTTCAGAAAAGAGTTTAAAGAACAAAAAGATTTTTTAAGTCTTATGAATAAGGAGCTTGATGATATGAATAAAGAATTCTATGGTGTGAACTCTCAAATAACCCGGCTTGAGAAGGCTATAGCCCAAATTTCCGATAAGCAAGCCACCTTAGTCAATAAGATGGCTACCAAACCAGAAAAATTCCATGAAAATAATGATGAAGATCTTAAAGTCATTGATGTGTCCCCTATTAAATCTTTGTTTTGCAATATGAATCTTGATAATAATGGGACTGGAGATGAGTCAACTTTATTTAGAAGGCGTCCCAATAATTTGGAGTTTTTAGATCTTGATGCTAAATTTGGTAAAAGTGGGATTGGAGAGGTCATGACTTTAAATAGTATTGAACCCACTATCTCAGATTTCAAGGAATTTGATTATGATAATTGTTCTTTAGAAAGTTTTATTTCCTTGTTGCAATCCTTTGTTAATTCTCCTCATGCTTGCAGTCAGAATAAAGCTTTTACCAAACATATTGTTGATGCCTTGATGCAATCTTTTGATGAAAAACTTAATTTGGAAGTTTCTATACCTAGAAAACTTAATGATTAGTGGGAACCTACTATAAAGATTAGAATTAAAGATCATGAGTGTTTTGCTTTGTGTGATTTGGGTGCTAGTGTTTCCACGATTCCGAAAACTTTATGCGATATTCTAGGTTTCCATGATCTTGATGATTGCTCTTTAAATTTGCACCTTGCGGATTCCACCATTAAAAAGCCAATGGGAAAGATCAATGATGTTCTCATTGTTGCAAATAGAAATTTGGTGCCCGTTGATTTTATCGTTCTTGATATAGATTGCAATCTTTCTTGCCCTATTATTCTTGGTAGACCTTTCCTTAGAACGATTGATGCGATTATTGATATGAAGGACATATTAGATTCCAATTTCCATTAAAGAAAGGCATGGAACACTTTACAAGAAAGAAAGTCAAATTACCTTATGAATTTATCATGCGAGCTACCTATGAACCAAGTGCCAAAGATGGCACTACTTAGATCTATCTTCGCTTTTATGCCTAGCTAGGGGCGTTAAATGATAGCGCTAGTTGGGAGGCAACCCAATTTTCTTTGTGTTTTTTGTTTTTGTTTCTGTTTAGTAATAAATTTTGCATCTAGTTTCTGTTTAGATGTGTTTTCATGTTTTATTTAGTGTTTGTGCCAAATAGAACCTATAGGATAACCTATGTTGATAGTTGATTTGATTCTGCTGAAAAACAGAAACTTTGCGCTCACGTGAAAAAAATCAATAAATCACAAAAACGTGCTTTTGCATTGATTCGTTTTGCTTCTGATCAATAAACAAATTTTCCAGTACGTACTATTTTGGTAGGATTTTTAGAGTTGTAGAAGTTTGCGTTAGTTACAGATTGCTACAGACTATTCTGTTTTTGACAGATTCTGTTTTTCGTGTGTTGTTTGCTTATTTTGATGCATCTATGGCAAGTATGTAAGGGTATGAACCATAGAGAACTTGGAATACAGTAGGTTTAACACCAAAATAAATAAAGAATGAGTTCATTACAGTACCTTATGTGGTGGTTTTGTTTTCTTTCACTAACGGAGCTTATAATATTTCCTGTTGAGTTTTGTGTTGTGAAGTTTTCAAGTTTTGGGTAAAGCTTTTATGGACTATGGAATAAAGAGTGGCAAGAGCGTAAGATTAGGGATGCTTATGGCACCCCAAGATATTCAAGAATAGCCAAAAGCCTAAGCTTGAGGATGCCCCGGGAAGGCATCCCCTCTTTCCTCTTCATTCGTTGGTAACTTTACTTGGAGCTATATTTTTATTCGCCACATGATATGTGTTTTGCTTGGAGCGTCGTGTATTATATTAGTCTTTGCTTTTTAGTCTACCACAATCATCTTCTGTACACACTTTTTTGGAGAAGCCTACTTGATTGAAATTTATTAGAATATGCTATGTGCTTCGCTTATATCTTTTGAGCTTGATAGTTTTTGCTCTAGTGCTTCACTTATATCTTTTAGAGCATGGCGGTGGATTAATTTTGAAGAAATTGCTAGTCTCTCATGCTTCACTTATATTGAATGATGAGCATCAATGTTGGGTACTATAAAAACTATCATAGAAAGAGCATTCAACACTAGGATCAATTTGTTGCTTGATAATTGTTTTGAGATATAAAGGTAGTAATGTTAGGGTCATGCTAGTGGATAATTATGAAATTGATAAATACTTTTGTTTGAAGTTGGCAAGTCCCATAGCATGCACGTATGATAAAAGTTGTGTGAAAAATTTGTTGCATGAGGTGCTCTTTTGATTGTCTTCCTTATGAGTGGCAGTCGGGGACGAGCGATGGTCTTTTCCTACCAATCTATCCCTCTAGGGGCATGCGTAGTAGTACTTTGCTTCGAGGGCTAAGTGGACTTTTGTAATAAGTGTATGAGTTCTTTATGACTAATGTGAGTCCATGGATATACGCACACTCATCCTTCCACTTAGCTAGTCTCTATTATATCGCGCAACTTTCGCCGGTATCATGCACCCATTATTTACCTTCCTCAAAACAGCCACCATACCTACCTATTATGGCATTTCCATAGCCATTCTGAGATATATTTCCATGCAACTTTCCACCGTTCCGTTTATTATGACACGCTCCATCATTGTCATATTGCTCTTTGCATGATCATGTAGTTGACATCGTATTTGTGGCAAGGCCAACTTCATAATTTTCATACATGTCACTCTTGATTCATTGCATATCCCGGTACACCGCCGGAGGCATTCATATAGAGTCATATCTTGTTCTAGCTTTGAGTTGTAATTCTTGAGTTGTAAATCAATAAAAGTGTGATGATCTTCATTATTAGAACATTGTCCCAGTGAGGAAAGGATGATGAAGACTATGATTCCCCCACAAGTCGCGATGAGACTTCGGACTTTACAAAAAGAAAAGAGGCCAAAGAAGCCCACCAAAACAGAAAAGAAAAAAAGAAAATAAAGAAAATAAAAAAAAGAGAAAGAAAAGAAAAAAGAAAATAAAAAAGAAAAGAAATGAGAGAAAAAGAGAGAAGGGACAATTGCTACTATCTCTTTTTCCACACTTGTGCTTCAAAAATAGCACCATGATCCTCATGATAGAGAGTCTCCTATGTTGTCACTTTCATATGCTAGTGGTAATTTTTCATTATAAAACTTGGCTTGTATATTCCAATGATGGGCTTCCTCAAAATTCCCTAGGTCTTCGTGAGCAAGCGAGTTGGATGCACACCCACTTAGTTTCTTTTGTTGAGCTTTCATATATTTATAGCTCTAGTGCATCTGTTGCATGGCAATCCCTACTCACTCACATTGATATCTATTGATGGGAATCTCCATAGCCCGTTGATACGCCTAGTTGATGTGAGACAATCTTCTCCCTCTTTTTGTCTTCACAACCACCACCATATACCACCATAGTGCTATGTCCATGGCTTGCGCTCATGTATTGCGTAAGAGTTGAAAACAAGCTGAAGCGCGTTAAAAAGCATGAAACAATTGCTCGGCTCATCATCGGGTTTGTGCATGATGGGAGTATTTTGTGTAATGAAAATGAAGCATGGCCTAACTATATGATTTTGTAGGGATAAGCTTTCTTTGGCTATGCTATTTTGATAGGACATGATTATTTGTTAGTATGCTTTGAAGCATTATTATTTTTATGTTTTGTAAGCTTTTATCTTGAATCATTTGGATCTGAAAATTCATGCCACAATGAAGAAAATTACATTGATAATTATGCTAGGTAGCATTCCACATCAAAAATTCTGTTTTTATCATTTACCTACTCGAGGACGAGCAGGAATTAAGCTTGGGGATGCTTGATATGTCTCCAACATATCTATAATTTTTTATTGTTCCATGCTATTATATTACCTGTTTTCGATGTTCATGGGCTTTATTTTACACATTTATATCATTTTTGGGACTAACCTACTAACCGGAGGCCCAGCCCGTATTGCTGTTTTTTTTGCCTATTTCAGTATTTCGAAGAAAAGGAATATCAAACGGAGTCCAAATGGAATGAAACCTTCGGGAGCGTGATTTTTGGAACGAACGTGATCCGGAGAACTTAGAGTGCAAGCCAAGAAGCGGCCGAGGTGGACACGAGATAGGAGGGGGCACCCACCCCTCCTGGGTGCGCCCCCTGTCTCATGGGCCCCTCGGGCGGCCACCGATGTACTTCTTCCTCCTATATAAGCCTACATACCCCAAAAACATCCAGGGAGCCACCGAAGAAATATTTCGCCACCGTAACCTTCTGTATCCGCGAGATCCCATCTTGGAGCCGTCGCCGGCGTTCTGCCAGAGGGGGAATCCACCACGGAGGGCTTCTGCATCAACACCATAGCCCCTCCGATGAGTTGTGAGTAGTTTACCGTAGACCTTCGGGTCCATAGTTATTAGCTAGATGGCTTCTTCTCTCTTTTTGGATCTCAATACAGTGTTCTCCCCCTCTCTTGTGGAGATCTATTTGATGTAAACTCTTTTTGCGGTGTGTTTGTCGAGATCCGATGAATTGTGGGTTTATGATCAAGTTTATCTATGAATAATATTTGAATCTTCTCTGAATTCTTTTATGTATGATTGAGTTATCTTTGCAAGTCTCTTCGAATTATCGGTTTGGTTAGGCCTACTAGATTGATCTTTCTTGCCATGGGAGAAGTGCTTAGCTTTGGGTTCAATCTTGTGGTGTTCTTACCCAGTGACAGAAAGGGTTGCAAGACACGTATTGTATTGTTGCCATCGAGGATAAAAAGATGGGGTTTATATCATATTGCTTGAGTTTATCCCTCTACATCATGTCATCTTGCTTAATACGTTACTCTGTTCTTATGAACTTAATACTCTAGATGCATGCTGGATAGCGGTCGATGTGTGGAGTAATAGTAGTAGATGCAGGCAGGAGTCAGTCTACTTGTTGTGGACGTGATGCCTATATACATGATCATTCCTAGATAATCTCATAATTATTCGCTTTTCTATCAATTGCTCGACAATAATTTGTTCACCCACCGTAATACTTATGCTATCTTGAGAGAAGCCACTGGTGAAACCTATGCCCCCCGGGTCTATCCTTTATCATATAAGCTTTCAATCTACTTTTATTTGCATCTTTATTTTCTGCATCTATATTATAAAATACCAAAAATATATTTATCTTATCTTACTATCTCTATCAGATCTCACTTTCGCAAGTGGCCGTGAAGGGATTGACAACCCCTTTATCGCTTTGGTTGCGAGTTGTTTGTTTGTTTGTGTAGGTTCGTGGGACTTGTGAGGAGCCTCCTACTGGATTGATACCTTGGTTCTCAAAAACGGAGGGAAATACTTATGCTACTGTGTTGCATCACCCTTTCCTCTTCAAGGAAAACCAACGCAAGCTCGAGGCGTAGCAATGATGTATGGTGTAGTCGTACGTGTCATGATGCTTTAGTGAACCCGTCATGATGTTTATATTTCATGTTTGAGTCTATGTATAATTATGCTGGAACCTTTTTATTTATTCGCCTTGGTTTCTTCTCGCCGTTTTCTTCTGGGATTGTCACTGGCTTCTCCTCCCATTCTTGGATATTTCTCATCTCGGTTGCTTTATATTGGGTAAATAAATAATAGGATGACGCGGGGAGGCAGCAGCAGCCACGCTTGTGAGGATGTCCCTGTTCATCGCTCAGCAAGACAGGCGGGACATTCCTCCGAGCCGTTCCATCCACCATCGCCTCCATCGCCACATCTGCCCTCCACTGAGCAAATCATGCGTATGTTTGAAGAAAGAAGGAACAACGATCTGATTGAGCTATTGAGAAGTGTGCAAGCTATGGTTGGGCAGAATGGAAATCAGAATGGTCATTACTCCAAGCTGTCAGATTTTTAGAGAACCAAGCCTCCCAGTTTCAGTCAAGTTATCGACCCTTTGGAAGCCGATGATTGGTTAACTACTATTGAGAAAAAGCTCTAGATTGCTCGCACTAAAGAAGGTGACAAGGTTCTGTTCTCCACGCATTATCTTGAAGGAGCTGCCGCTATATGGTGGGATAATGCTAAGGCTATGTGGCCCACGGATGAAGTGATTACTTGGACCAAATTCAAGGATCATTTCCGCAAGTACCATATTCCAGCCAGGATTATGTAGATCAAGCAACGCGAATTCCTTTCTCTCACTCAAGGAAGCCTGTCAGTAAGTGAGTACCTACACAAGTTCAACCATTTAGCTCTCTATTCTCTTTATGATGTGGCCATAGAAGAAAGCAAGGTCGACAGATTTCTTGGAGGATTGAACCAACACCTCAGATGTACTCTCAGTATGTTTGATTTCCCGGATTTCCAAACTCTGGTGAACAAGGCCCTCATCACAGAAAGGGAACACAAGCTCATGCATGACAACATGCCTGCTAATAATGACCACAAGCGCAAATTCGAGCCCAAGAAGGATGTGCAACCAGTGCAGAAGGCTCATACTTGGCAGTAGACTCGGGTCGAGTACAGACCCAATTGGTAGCAAAATGTTAACAATACCACTACCCAAGTCAAGAATGTCATGACCAACCTGATATGTGAAGAATGTCAGCGCACCAATTCCTGCTTTAATTGAGGGCAAACCGGACATTATGCCAGACAGTGCCCCAAGAACAGCAAGCCAACCGCTCCACTTAGGCCACAAGTCAACCACCTCGAGCCCTTTTCTGTCCAGAGGACCATCCAAGGGCAAATCCATCACCTCTCCGCCGACGAAACCCAAGAGGACCAGGAAGTCGTCATTGCCATGTTTCCTGTTAATAACAAACCTGCAATAATTTTATTTGACTATGTGGCTTCCCACTCTTTTATTTCGTGGAGTTTCGTTGCCAAAACAAATTTCCTTGCTCGATTTTGGGAAAAAGTATGATGGTACAATCCCCGGGATCTGTGCTCCGAAGCAATCTAGTCTGCCGTAATTTGGAAATTGATATCAAGGGAGTCATATTTCCAACATCCCTGATAGTCATCGAGTCTGCCAAATTGGATATTATTTTGGGAATGAAATGGTTAACCCAATAACAAGTATGCATCAATTGTGCGACTAGAGAAGTCACCATGACAAGTCAGGAAGATCGAACCACAAAATTCTATGCCCGTAGAAGTATACCCAGGAAGGAAATGGTTTTCACGGCTGTGGCTGAAGAATTGGAATTGATTCCTGTGGTCAGTGAGTTTCTAGATGTATTTCCCGAGGAATTATGAGGAATGTCGCCAGGCAGGGAGCTTGAGTTTGCAATTGACCTGGTGCCTGGAACCGCACCAATATACAAGAAGTACTACCGAATGCCCCCGTCAGAATTAGTGGAACTAAAGAAACAGCTTGATGAGATGCTTCAGAAAGGATACATCCGTCCCAGCTCTTCACCTTGGGGATCACCTACTATATTCGTGGATAAAATGGATGGTAGTCTTTGGATGTGTGTGGACTACCGACAGCTGAATGATGTCACTATCAAGAACAAATATCCACTACCAAGGATTGATGATTTATTTGATCAACTCAGTGGGGCAAAAGTATTCTCCAAGATTGATTTGAGGACCGGATACCGCCAACTCAAAATCAAGAAGGAAGATATTCCCAAGACCGCGTTCACTACCCGATATGGTCTTTATGAATATACCGTCATGCCCTTCGGTCTCACCAATGCCCCTGCCTTCTTCATGCATATGATGAATAAGGTATTTATGGATTTCTTGGATAAGTTTGTGGTGGTACTCATCGATGACATCCTCATTTACTCAAAAAACAAAGAAGAGCACAAGGAACACCTCAGAGCAGTTTAACAGAGGCTCCATGACCATCAGCTATATGTGAAGTTCAGAAAATGTGCGTTTTGGCTCAAGCAAGTTGCCTTTTTAGGGCATGTCCTTTCAGCAGAAGGGATAGTTGTGGATCGAAGTAAGGTGAAAGATGTGCTTGAGTGGACCGCACCCATGACAATTTAAAAGATCTGGACTTTCCATGGATTAGCCGGATACTACCGCTACTTTATCGAAGGATTCTCTAAGATTGCCAAGCCAATGACACAACTCCTCAAGAAGGATAAGAAGTTTGAATGGACAACGGACTGCAAAAGGAGCTTCAGCGAGCTAAAAGCCAGACTGATGTCAGCACCAGTATTGACTCTTCCAAACATCTACCACAGTTGTGATGTATACTGCGACACCTCCCGGAAAGGCCTTGGATGTGTACTCATGCAAGATGGCAAGGTTGTGTCCTACGCATCCCGACAGTTATGGCCTCACGAAGGGAACTACCCAACACATGATTTGGAACTGGCTGCTATTGTGCATGCTTTGAAAATTTGGAGACACTATCTCATTGGAAAAAGGTGTCAACTATTTACCGACCACAAGAGTCTCAAATATATATTCACTCAACTAGATTTAAACCTTCAACAAAGAAGATGGCTCGAGTTGATCAAGGATTATGACCTCGGGATAAATTATCATCCGGGTAAAGCCAATGTGGTTGTCGATGCCCTCAGCCGCAAGCCTGCCAGCCAAAATGCTATAATGGATTCCTTGCCTCCTGAACTTCATGACGAGATCACTCAGCTCAGTTTGGTGATAGTTGATGCCAGTCTTGCCAACACATTGGAAGTTGCTCCTACCCCCAAGGAGGAGATCCGTAGACCCCAGGCAGATGACGTATTGCTGCAATCCCATGCCAAGCATATGCAAGAAGGAAAGACTCAGGATTTCTCTAAGGATCAATAAGGTATGCTAAGGTTTCGAGGAAGGATTTGCATACCCGAGCAAGTAGATTTGAGAAAGAAGATATTGGCAGAAGCACATGAATCATCGTATTCAATTCACCCAGGAGGTACCAAAATGTACGAAGACCTTGTCAGATATTTTGGTGGGATGGAATGAAGAAAGATATCACATATTTTGTCGCTTGTTGTGATATATGCAACAAAGTGAAGGCAGAACACCAAAATCCCGCCGGACTCCATCAACCCCTACCTATCTCGCAATGGAAATGGGATTATGTCTGCATGGATTTCATCACCGGTCTACCAAGCACCCACCAAGGCAATGATGCAGTATGGGTCATAGTGGACACATTAACAAAGGTAGCCCACTTGATTCCCATCCGGACCACCTATTGAGCCGATCAACTTGCATAGTTATATGTGTCTAGAATCGTTAGTTTGCATGGAGTGCCAAAAACAATTACTTCAGATCAAGGGTCTTTCTTTACTTCAGCCTTTTGGTCACATCTCCATCAAGCTTTGGGGACTTCCCTAAAATACAGCACAACCTATCATCCTCAGACAAACGGACAGACTGAGGGAGTAAATTAGATACTCGAAGATATGCTCCAAGCATGTTCTTTGGCCCAAGGGTACAAGTGGGAAGATTGTATGCCTTATGCCGAGTTTTCCTACAACAACAGTTTCCAGACCAGCTTGAAGATATCACGTTATGAGGCTTTGTATGGCCGCAAGTGCTGCACTCTGCTAAACTGGTCTCAAATCGAAGACAGACATATTTTCAGAACTGGTTTGATGATGGAGGCTGAGAAGCAAGTCAGGGAGATCCGAGACAGGCTGCAGTTGGCCAAGTCATGATAGAAGAGCTATTATGATGCAAAGCACCGTCAGATCAGCTTCGAACCCGGATAACACGTGTATCTCCAAGTCACCCTCATTAAAGGAGTTAAGAGATTTCAGACCCAAGGAAAATTGGCACCCAGGTATATTGGTCTATTTCCAGTCATGTCCAGAGTCGGAACATTTGCTTACCAGTTGGAATTGCCACCGGAATTATCAGAGGTACACAATGTGTTCCATGTCTCACAGTTAAGAAGATGTATCTCGCCACCAAAGAAAAGGACTGATATGGCAGAGATAGAACATGCTAAGGATTTAACCTATGAGGAGAGACCGATCAAAATATTGGATGAGACAGAGAGAGTCACTGCAGCAAAGTGATAAGGTTTTATAAGGTTCAATGGGAGCATCACACCGAGGAAGAAGCAACTCAGGAAAGAGAGGAATTTTTAAGGACTGTCTACCCAGAACTATTTTCCCGAGCAACCTAATCTCGAGGACGAGATTCATCCTAAGTGGGGGAGGTTTTTGACAGCCTGGATTTTGCCTTCTCCCTTTTTCCGGACTTCATTTGCCTTTGCTTTGAATTTGGGTTTTTGGAATCAATTCAGATGGACTTAACACTTGGGCATGTCCTTGACTTTCACCCAACTGACCCATCTACCTCTCATTCAACATCCTTTCTCTGAAAAATCTCAAAATGACCCAAGGAATATTTTTCATAAAATAAAAATATTCGAATTCTTCTCTGAAACTCATTTCAAAAACTTGTGCTCCAAAGCAACCCTCATTTTTATTGCTCCAAAAATCCTGAGAAAATTCCCAAATATTCTTTTAACCTTGGCCCACCTTCTCGAGCAAAAATATTGCATGACTTTTTGGAATATTTTTGCTACAGAACATCATTTCTCTTCTGGCCTCAAAACGCACTTTGTACAACAAGTGTATTTTTCCTTGATCCAATGAAGCTGGTTTTTCTTGAGCTTCGTTACCCTCTTAACAAAAGCTTAACCCCGTGAGATCAACCCTAATCACCTTCTAGAAGCCCTCCAAACTTGGCGACCAAGTTTCTCACCAGAAACTTGCCAACAAGCTCAAGTCTCATCTAGTCGGCCTGGCAGTGTACCATCACCCTTCCTAGACCTAACACTGCACGAACAACACCCTAGACATGGTTTGGCATCACGTGGGCATTGACCATGCCAGGGTGGTAACCGTGTGAAGACACGGTCCTGGAAACGCGTTCGGCGCGCTCTACGCTGCACCCGTGCATTTGTTGCACGCATGATCGAGCCACAGCTCGTCGAAGACTGCCGCACCACGCCACCGTCTTCGACTCATCACACTTGACCTCTCCCTGGTGCTCGTTGACGCCGGAGATGCCACAGCGGGCATGGGCACGTCGTGGCCAAAAGCCACAGTGCGTCCCGTGCCTCTATCTTCTTCCTCCTCTACTTCATGTGCTCGTTCGCAAGTAGCACAACTTCTGTGTGATCACTAAGCACCTCCACCCCTCACTGGCACCATTCGTCATTGCTCGCCGGCTTCCAGAGAGCTCCAGTGGAACCACGTACCCCCTCCTCCTCTTGCTATAAATTGAGCCCCTCCCACCGCTTCGAGCACTCACAACTCACCACCCAACCACCACAACCCTGTAGCATAGCCGAAACCTGTCCGGGCAGGCCTCTGGCGGCCGTCCCCGACCCGAGCTTGCCGGCGATCCCTGCAACCCCACCTCCTCACTCTAGTCCCCCTTGAGCTCGATCCAGCACTCAGGCGACTCCTTGGAGGTCCACTGGTGCCGTCTGGACGCGTTGGAGCCCTGGAGCCGTCCCTCGCCGTCGTCTTCCTCATCTCCGGCGAAATCCGACCACAACCGCCGCTTGCGAGCTTGATTGCAAGCTGCTCCGGTCATCCCCCAGCAAGCCACGGGTACAGGAAGGTGCGTCTTGACCCCCTCTCCATTTCTATCCCTCTGGAATCGACCAAGAACCGCTCCTCTCCGGTGTGAGGTCCATCAAAGCGCCGCCGTCGCTCTGTTTCTCTCCCCCTCCCTTCTCTCCTGACCAGCGGGGCCCATTGTCAGCCTCTCCACTCGCACCCGAAGCGGTACGAGTGGAGGCGTATTCTGAGAATACGCCGTCGATGTCAACCCCCCTGGTTTTATGTATAATTCAATTTAATTCAAAAATTTGACTAGAACTTTGACTAGTGATAACTTTTAAACTATAAGTCCAAATGAGTTGATTCTTTTTGCGTTGTGTTTGTTCTGAAGAGCTCTGGCAGCACACCAAAATGGATATTTTTCCTTGGTGTCTAGAATTTCTGGTGCTTTTCAGAGTGGTTCTTGATATTTTGTTTTGTTGCTTTTAAATTTTCAGAGGGAGAAACTTGTCTTGAAGATAACCAGGAGTGTGAACCTCCTCTACACTAAGGCAAGCCACGCCAACATTTGGATGGTATCATTTCAATATCTATTATTTTTCCAACTTGAATATGAGTTATTTTCATGCAATTAATTATTTAAATAAATATATTGCTTAGTGCTAGTTATTTTGTCAGGCTTGAAATGCTTGGTTAAGGTACTCGTTGAATGCATGAGCTAGTTTTAGTCAGTAGAAGAAAATTTTATTGAAGTGATTATGCTTTTATGAATAATGGCATTTTCTTCATGATAAATGGATTTTCATATATATTATGAAGTAATTAAAATGATGAATGATAAACCAGTAAGGTTTAATGATGAGTAGTGCAAGTAGATCATTTTGATGATGTTGATCCGTTCACGTTGAGTGGTATGCTTTGCATGTCGAATAGTTGCATGATCTTGGCATCTGATGACTTGAGTTATTTTATTTTCAAGTTAAACCTAATATTAATCAAATTTGAATATAACTTTGATCGAGTCATGGTGCCACTGAATCGAGTTTTTCCCAGTGCGACCACATTTACCTTTATGGGGAGGTCCTGATTCGATCTGTTGTCATGCCTCTCGCTGGTGCCTCCAACGAGGGAAGGTTATGGGCATGCGGTACCCTGGCCTGGTAAGCAGACATAAACTTTTGTGCCCGTTTGTTTTTATGGTACCTTGTCCCTGTTTGGGACCCTTTTTGCCACGACAGTGGCCGTTGATCCCTTTGGTAGGCATGGGGCCACCCATGACTTAGCCCAGAGGGGAGTTAGTCAGAGTGGCCGAGAGAGTGTCATGGCAATGGGAGGGTTTCGCCGGAATGCCATTGGTCCACCCGAATGGGATGCCGAGGCCATGGGTTCCATGGTGTGGGTAAAGTGCGCTACATGTGCAGAGTGTATTTAATCTATTAATACCTGCGTCCTCAGTTACGGACACAACTCGTGAGTATGTCACACCATGGATCAACATTAATAAGTAATCTTGCACACTAAAGAATTGTTGTTAGCACAGGTTATGTGCTGATTTGTGGAATCATGAGATGATCGTGGTTGGCTTCAAAGTATTGGTTTCATTTGTGATCCGAATATGATCACCGTTCGGTTACGAGGTAACCCGTGTGGTAAGAGAGACCGAGGGACTCGGTGCACAAGTTGATTTCACCGCATTAGTAGCTTGAATTGCATTGCATTAATCTGAATAATTGTCATGATATTGTTTGCCATTATGCTTATGTTTGTTGTGAGCTTGCAAGTATATTCGATGTACTGACTTGGTGTGTCATGCCAGATTTCAGGCAAGTCATATCGGATCGGAGAGCTTCTCACGTCTAGATCGTGTCCACATTGGTGTCCTTGTGCTATGGAGTTCCACTTCATCGTCGTTCCGCTGCCGCGTAGTTCATGCAATCGAGGCCCCCTCATGTTCATTAAATAATGTACATACTATTCAGCAACACCGTGTGTGCTGGTTGGCCTTGCAAGTTGATGTAATATCAGACCTATGTTTCCTCTTGCATCAATAAAACGGTTGTTTTCTGTACCATGTTGTTGTGTGTTGCTAGAAGACTTGATCTCTGGGCTGGCAATGCAAGGTAAACCGGTTGCTCTGAGCCGGGGTGCCACAAGCAGATACAATGGCCTTGAATAAGTCTGCCAGAGTATTTCATCATGACGGCAATGTCAGATAACCTGGTATCTAGCCTAGAAACCATGGGCATAAGGTCCTCAACCTTAGGTCCTGTAGAGCCCATAGGTAAACCAAGATAGGTGAAAGGCATATATTCTTTTTTGCATTTCAATTAGTTGGCCAGTTCCTGTGCCCTTCCATCAGATATATTTATGGGAACCAAAGAGGACTTACTATAGTTAACCACCAATCTAGTGAATTTAGAGAAAGTACTAAGGATATCAATAAACCTATTAATTTGATATTCAAAAGCAGGGAGGATAACAAGTGTATCATCAAAATACTATATGATTGGGTAGCTCTCAGTATATGCACTATCAGTAGGGAGTTTTAGAGAACCATTTTCTCATGCTTCATTGACCAAGATTTGTAAGATTTCACCCACCATCACATATGGAATAGGGGGAAATGGGTCTCCTTGTCTAACTCCTCATTTGCCTTGTATGGTTTTGCCAGGTACTCCATTGAGAACAACTGATGCAAAGGCAGTGGATAGAATCATTTTTACCCATCTGATCCAGTTGTTGTTGAACCCCATGTGTTTTAACATGAACATGATAGCATTATGTTCAACCTTGTCAATAGCCTTCACAAAATCAATCTTGAAGATAATGATTTCTTTTTTTGACTAGTGGCACATATGAAGATATTCAAAACTCCATGCAAGATAGTCTTGGATATTTCTGGTCTTAATAATTCCATACTGATGTTTTCTCACTCTTGGAATGATGATTGGTTGGACCCTATTTTCTAGGAGCTTAGTAAGTATCTTAATGGGCATACTTACCAATGAAATAGGCCTGTAATCATTGGGAGTTTTTGGTTGGTCATTTTTTAGAATGAGGGTGATATAGGCAGTATTGACAGGTTCCAACCTGACCTTCTCATTATAGAAATCATCAAGGAAGTTGTAAAAGAATTGTTTAACAATATGCCAACATTATTTCATAATATAGTAATTATATAATCAAGCTAAAGTAACTAGCACTTTTTGTTTAGCTCTTTTACACATATTTGACACATGTTAATGCCATTTTTTGTTCACAAACTGACCTGATCCCAAATTTTTGAAGAGTGTCGAGTTCGAGTTTATGATGTTGATGTTGAAGATGATGATGTAATTGTGTGGGTTCAAAAAGTTGAACGTGCCAGTGTCAGAGCAAAAGCAAATTATGCTTCTGTAAAAGGTATTGATAGGAAGATTTTTTGTAACAACCCTTTTTCTACTGCCAACCTTGATACCATCATCATGATTAGGCTGATAACTTACTATTCTTAACTATGATAAGTTATATTTGTTCCACCATGATATTTTTACCGAACCCAACACTGATAATTCCCTTCACTGTTCTTTTTGACCACCCCATCAGCCCTGAATTTGTTACACCAGTTATTCAACCTCCCGATGATATTCATTCAGCCAGTGTGACTCCCAAATCGTACATTCGGGTAGTTAGGGTAACCCTCCCATCGTAGTTCCTACTGCTTCCATATTGTGGCTTCACAAGAACTACACTCAAAGAGGTTGTTTACGCAGAAGTTATCAAGAACATCAGTGATTCAGATGACTCCAAGATAAAACAGTAATGATGTTTACTGATTTTGTTTCTCTAGTTTTTTGTCCCCTCACTGGCAAAACATTGGATTTTACACACTTTCTTTTTTGCTTTCCAGTATTCAGATTATTGACATCTATGGGCGGCGGGTAACATTAGAGGAGCTTGCCAATAGTGTGATAGAAGGTGGTCAAGTTTCGAACAACATTGCAGAGCTTCACATCCAAACTCTTGCTAATTTTATACCCCTAGGGAAAATTAGTTTTCCCAGGTTGTTGTCCGTATATCTTCTCATAGGTGATTTGAAAAGGAAGTCCCTAATCAAACATTTTCTTCGCGATGTAAACTACATACTTAGTCACCAAATCCAGGTACATTTTTTATGTAAACTACACACTTTTTTTCCTTTAAATCCTACAACTTGTTTTTTATTCGTCTATACGTATGCAGACATCTTTGTCAACGAGCAATTTTAAGTTGTTGATTTGGTTTTGTCAGACATCGTACCACTAAGAATTTTAGTCGGTAACTTGTATTGTTACTCTCCTTGGCAACTCCTATGTACACCTGCTGGTAACCTATGTGGCAGTTCTCTGATAACTTGCTTTTTTAACTGTAATAACTTGGTAATTTCATGTGTTCATATGTTCCCATTTTTTACAGCTTTTGTTTCGAACGTTGCAAAAGTTGAGACCTACACTAAAGGATGGGCATTGGTATGTCTTGTGCCTTAATCTCAAGGCAAAACGATTTGAAGTTCTTGATTCACTTCGTTCGAAAGATATCCCTTCGCTCACCACACATGCGACGAAGCTTATGAATGATATTAAAAAAGCCTAGTTGCTTGCGTACAAGGACTCAAGTAAGAAGATCAAAGACTATGATCTTGTGTACATCGACTTCTTCAAACAGAACAATGGGTTAGTTTTCTAGCTAATGCACCATCCTCTTTTGCCCACCTAAATCCCCGGTAACTTAGTTGTGTAGCATTTTAGAAGTTCCTACACCTTTGCATATCTTATTTGCTTTTAACACATCATTTTTTCCTTACAACATTGATTGCGATTTCTTTGTGTTCAAGATTTTAGAGTTCTAGGATGGTAAAAATATCCCGCTATAACTCAGGAGCAGATCCCCGCATTTAGGAAGATTTTGACAAACATGTGGTTGGACCATCCCCATAACAAATGCACGTATGGGATACCACTTGTTCAATAAGTAATTGAGGTAAGAAACTTGCACCAACATAAGTTTGAATTTTACGTACAAGAACGATGATAGTTTGAATTTAGTTGGAAACATATGGAAACACTTGACAATCTTTTATTGAGATCTCACTTGTTTCTCATTGCAGGATGGGTGAAGTACAAGTGCATTTATCATGTTTTGTTGACCCGTAGACTCTACATTTCCTCTCTTTTTTGGTTTTGCAATGTCAAATGGGTGTTGGAATCTTTTCTCTTTTGGACGCCCTTTTGTAGTAAACTTAGGTGGGTCTAGTATCACTCTTGTGTTTGATGTTCGGGATCCCTTGGCATGTGAGCCCTGAAACAATAAAGTGTTGTGAGAAACATGTGTGACAGGAACGCTTCCTTGCTGTGCTACCGGGACACCTTCAGTGCACTAGGTCTTGGTGCTGAAGAAAATATTTCTCCTTCTTTCCCCTCCTTTTTCCATTATTGCTTTCTTTATCTGCCTCTTTTTAGCACATCCATGTCGTCTCTGAAAGCATCAACGTCTTTCCTTGCCAATGACATCCCTTCATTAGTAGTACAAGCATCTTTTGCTTGTTCCTTGAAATCATTCAGAATAGACGTATATCTCATGAGATTCTTCCCTTCCTCTGTCATACCCTTCTTAACCGTTGGTTGTTCGTAATCAGGCTCAATAAGATCCTCCTATGGATCCCTTGAACACCTCTCTAGGATATACCTCCTGGGTATCTCGTACACTCCAATCTGTTCCATTACTCATAGTACGTATGTGCACAATATCCCATCGCAATCAAACTTGCAGCAAGTGCATGAGTATACTCCTTCATCCTTTTTCGCCTGCACATGGTAGTCCCTATCCCCATACTTTGGTAGTATCCCTCAAAGCAACCAGACCCTGAAGGTTCCATCTTGCAAAGTGTCGCTTCCATAAGCAGTATTTACCTTCATCTCTACCTAGAACTTGGAGAACAGATTTTGCGTGTATATCCCTCGCATCTGCAACTCGATTAAGTTCAACGAATACATGGCTGCCTCTTTGTAAATTGTGTCCACTTTCTCTTTCGCCACAGCCACCATTACTTTCTCTTGGATTGCAGTGTATTAAGTTGTGAATTCAATCAATGAGTTGTTGGGGTTCACATACTTCTTGAGCACAACATTGAATCCCTCGCTCCTTGTTGTTGTCTGCAAGAATGGAAAGAAATGCTTCATTTAGTACACCGAAGCCCAACATTTCCTGTTTTCCCAGAACCAGTGAAAATGCTCGTTGTCGGTCTGGCCATAATCATGCCTCATTGTCCACCATTTGTTTACAGGTTCTTCCTCTGTGTACACAAAACATGAGACTGGACAATTACAACATCATCCAGAATTCAATTGTAATTAAAGTATAAACATGTTGGTAACTTAGTTATTAGGTGGTAACATCATGAAACAAAATTTCTAGACTTTGGTACTATCATCTATAGAAGTTTTTTTCTTTTGTTTGTTTACACCTAGGCTGGTAACTTGCTAAATTAATAGGTGGTAAGAACATATGTAATTTTTTGGTACAAAATAACCAGATCTTTTGGTAATATCAAATGTAAAAGTTCCGTATTTGTTTCTACCCAGATGATGGCTACCTGTCTACACATTCCCCATGGCAATTGATGTTTGTTCAGTTAACTGTCCTTGGTAATATAACCTACAAGACACTGATTTTGTGAGTAAACAGATCATTGTAACTTGTGTAGACCTAAACATGGTAACTTGTGATCACACATTTCATATGGCTTTCATAAACATCATGGTAACTTTCTGAAATAGTAGTTGGTAACACACGATTTTTGTTGCATAGTAATTTAAATGTGTCTACGGGGTAGGAATGTACCAGTTAACCTGTTGCCGACGCAGTCCTTGAATGCTTTGTTTAGTGGCTTATCATCAGCCATCAGCTTTCTAAGTTTCTCATGTGCCTTCTTCATTATATGTCAGCGCCAATTTCGGTGTATTCTGTTCAAGAAGACCTCGTCGATTGCACTCCTCATTGTAAAGTCTTGATCTATTACGATTTTGTTTGGGGCAACACCACCCATTGCATGAAGGAAGGTGTTAAACAGACACACAAAGTTCTCCTTTAGTTCGTTTTGATTGAAGCCACACCCAAACTGGATGGATTGACCATGGTTATTAATTCCAATGAAGGGTGCACACGGCATCTTGTACATGTTTGTCATGTATGTTGTGTTGAACAACAAACATCCATTGTACTTGGCATACGCCCTGCGTGATGCACCATCAATCCAAAACAAGTTCTGAACCCTCTACTCGTCATCAAGCTTGATTCTCCAGTAGAAATATGAATCTTTGGCCCTCATGTCCTGGAAGTACACAAGTGTGCTTCCAATGTCCGCATTATAGTGCTCTAAGCAGAACTTAGCTCGTTGATTAGCAATGCCTTGTGTTGTGTAGGGTACGTCTTCAGCACTTCCGTAAAACTATGACATCAGTTGCATCTGCCTCGAAGTCTCAATGTTGCACCCATGCAGAACCCTCAAGAATTACTGCTCCTCCTTCAGAATGTACCGTTGTGATGACAGGAATTTTGTTAGGGACGACTCTTTTTCTGCTTCTTCTTCACAAAGCTGGCTGGGTTTTCCACATCTTGCATCTCGTATCTGTCCTTGCGTCGTTTGCCATATTTTGCACAAACTAGGAGCACACTGCTTATAGTTTGATCAACCCTTTCTTTCTTGTACTCCTTCCTTATTGCAAAGCCAGTCTTGCGCGCGTAAATTTTGTAGTGGCCACATGCGCTCTCCAGAGTGTCAAATTTTTTCCCTTCTAAAGGGGGCTTAGGTGTGTAATATGCCTCCATGTTGCTACCTTCCATATCAGTGTCGACCCCAAAAGATTTTGGAGTTGCAGGTTTGCTGATTGTTTGCTCTCCAAGGCTTCCAGCTCTCGTGCTTGCTTTTGTTCCAGCACCAGGTGCATTTGTTCCAGCACTGAGCAAGCTGTTGTTTGCACTGATCGTCCGAGCACCTGCAATGTGACCTGGAAGTTTAGTCAAACCTAGCATGATAAATAATAGTTTTTTATGATGGTTGTTTTCCAAAGAATCACTGACCATAACTTTCTAGTAAGGAACACTGATAATTTGCACATCTTGATCATGGTAATATATGGACACCAAGGTTGGAATTTTTTTAAACCAGGGGTAACTGGTAATACATGAACATCTCTACTGGTATTTTCAAACCAGGTTCAGTGGTAATACATGAATACCAATGCTGGTAATTTCAAAACCAGGTTCAGTGGTAAAGTAAATAACTGCTTTTTGATCATGGTGTTATATGAGCAACCGAGGCTAGTAACAATTGCACATATGATAAATTACCTGGGTCCGTGATGTTTGGGCAGGCGGAATTGTTGCTTGCCGTGCGTGCTGCATCATCATGTTCATGCATTGTCCCTCCTTCCACATCTTCCGCGTTATCTCCTCTGCTAGCATCCATTTTTTATGTACCTCCTGATTCATGTTTTTACGCTTCCACGTTAGTATATGTTTGCACGTGTTCAATATTTTTTGGACTCATTGTTTTGTTTATTCTTTACACAGATGTTAAAAGCAAGAACACATGAGTGAATGGCAAGAACATTAAACATGATAAATACAATACATCATGAGCATCTGCAATAAAAGGCACCACTTTCTTTCTTACATGGTAGTACTTAACACAAGTGGATGATAACTTTTACCATGTACAGATTGGTACCTTGTTTTCTTCATGAATAACACCATTCTAGACAAAAAATGAACCTATTATAATGCATTTTCCATCATAGGACAGTATAATTCTTATGATCAATAAAGGTTCCTCTTTTTTTATCTCTGTTTTATTTACATGGCAACACTACTATTTTTTTATTTTCTGTAGCAAGGGGGTGGGGAATGGGGCGGGTAGTTTGTTTTGATGCATATAGCTGGTAACAACAGTGTCATGGACTGTTAATTTTTGCACAGATTCACTACTAGGGAAAACCTTATAAACAGAATCTTACCAGCAGTGTGGGTTAAAATAAGACGCTGCTGGTACTTAGCAGTAGCGTGCCAACATAGACCGCGCTACTGATACCAATGTAGCAGTAGCGCGTTAGGAGGAAAGAGCGCTACTACTAATATTGCCACGATGTAGCCACCATACTAGGACTAGTAGTAGCGCATGTTCTATAGACGCGCTACTGCTATTGAACTTATCACCAGCGCTTTTTGCCAACACTCACTGCTGCTAACTTTAGTCCACTCGTTGCAACTAAATTTAGTCCCACCTCACTCCGCGAACAGGTTGTTTACCACCTTAAATACGTTACTTCTCAAACCATCACAACCACTTGGTCTTCATTGAACTATTGACAATTTAGATTCTACACAAAAGATCATTGATGACCAATGTATTTTTTATTTTTTTACATGCCTAGCCTTAGCTTAGCAGTAGCGCTTTTTGTAGAATGTGCTACTGCTAGAGGAATAGCAACAACGCTTTCCCACGTAAAAGTGCTACTGCTATGTAGTTTAGCAGTAGCGCATTATCCTAACACGCGCTACTGCTAAACGCCACCTATCTTCCTAAACGGCCGCCCCACTCTTCCTCTCCCTCGCACCCCACGTCTTTTGCCGCCGTCGCCATTCCCCAAGCACCGTCGTTGCCCGTCGCCGCCGCCGCTCCTGATCCTCCTCCACTAAGGTAGTCCATCCATCCCTCCTCCCTCCTCCCTCCTCCTCCTATCTCCTCCCTCCTCCTCCTCCCTCCTCCCTACCGCGCCCCTCCCTCCTCCTCTGACCCCCTCCTCTCTCCTCCC
>NC_041381.1:493477257-493499732 GCF_002162155.2 Triticum dicoccoides
CCTCCGCCCTCCTCCTTTCTCCTCCCTCCTCCTCTTCCCTCCTTCCTAACGCGACCCTCCCTCCTCCTCCGGCCGCCCCTCCTCCCTCCTCCCTCCTACCTCCTCCTCCGCCGGCAGCCCTCCTCCCCCTTCTCCTCTCTCCTCCCTCTATTGGAAATATGCCCTAGAGGCAATAATAAAATGGTTATTATTATATTTCCTTGTTCATGGTAATTGTCTATTGTTAATGCTATAATTGTATTGACCGGAAGCCGTAATACATGTGTGAATACATAGACCACAACATGTCTGTCGGTGTCAAAACTGGCGGATCTCGGGTAGGGGGTCCCGAACTGTGCATCTAGGCGGATGGTAACAGGAGACAAGGGACACGATGTTTTACCCAGGTTCGGGCCCTCTTGATGGAGGTAAAACCCTACGTCCTGCTTGATTGATATTGATGATGTGGGTATTACAAGAGTAGATCTACCACGAGATCAAGGAGGCTAAACCCTAGAAGCTAGCCTATGGTATGATTGTTGTTCGTCCTATGGACTAAAGCCATCCGGTTTATATAGACACCGGAGAGGGCTAGGGTTACTGAGGGAGTCCTGGACTAGGGGGTGTCTGGATAGCCGAACTATCATCATCGGTCGGACTCCAAGACTATGAAGATACAAGATTGAAGACTTCGTCCCGTATCCGGATGGGACTTTCCTTGGCCTGGAAGGCAAGCTTGGCGATATGGATATGTAGATCTCCTACCATTGTAACTGACTCTGTGTAACCCTAGCCCTCTCCGGTGTCTATATAAACCGGATGGCTTTAGCCCGTAGGACGAACAACAATCATACCATTGGCTAGCTTCTAGGGTTTAGCCTCCTTGATCTCGTGGTAGATCTACTCTTGTAACACACATCATCAATATTAATCAAGCAGGACGTAGGGTTTTACCTCCATCGAGAGGGCCCGAACGTGGGTAAAACATCGTGTCCCTTGTCTCCTGTTACCATCCGCCTAGACGCACAGTTCGGGACCCCCTACCCGAGATCCGCCGGTTTTGACACCAACATTGGTGCTTTCATTGAGAGTTCCTCTGTGCCGTCACCGATAGGCTCGATGGCTTCTTCGATCATCATCAACGACGCAGTCCAGGGTGAGACCTTCCTCCCCGGACAGATCTTCGTATTCGGCGGCTTTGCACTGCGGGCCAATTCACTTGGCCATCTGGAGCAGATCGAAAGCTACGCCCCTGGCCGTCAGGTCAGATTTGGAAGTTTGAACTTCAGGGCTGACATCCGCGGGGACTTGATCTTCGATGGGTTCGGGCCACAGCCAAGCGCACCGCACTGTCACGATGGGCATGATTTAGCTCTGCAGCCGGATAGTACCCTGGAGGCCACACTCGAGTCCGCTCCGATCTTCAATTCGGAGCCGGCTGCACAGATTGAGGACGGATGGTTAGACACCGCCTCAGGTGCTGCAACCTCTATGACGATAGAGCCGAACACTGACCTTGTCCCTCATGAAGCTCGTGACTCCGAGGTGCCGGACTCCTTGCTGGACTCCGAACCTCCCGCGCCCCCTCCAATCGAATCCGGTTGGGCGCCGGTCATGGATTTCACCGCTGCGGACATCTTTCAACACTCACCTTTCGGCGACATCTTGAGTTCGCTAAAGTATCTCTCGCTATCAGGAGAGCCCTGGCCGGACTGCGGTCAGGACGGTCGGGATGCGGACGACAAAGAAATTCAAAGCCCACCCACCACCCACTTAATAGCCATTGTCGATGATCTAACCGACATGCTAGACTACGACTCCGAAGACATCGACGGTATGGATGACGATGCCGGAGATGACCAAGAACTAGCGCCTACCGGGCACTGGAAAGCCACCCGAACTCACGATGTATACATGGTGGATACACCAAAAGGAAGCGATAATGAGGAACAACGGGACACGGCGAAGGACAACTCCACCAGCAAACAACCAAAACGGCGACACAAGCGCCGCTCAAAGTCCCGCCTCGATAAAAACGGCACCCATACAGACCCGGCCCTAGAGCAGGGCGAAGCAGTGGACGGTGAACACGCAACCAAGCAATCATCCGAACACGGTGAACTAGACAAGCAACCCATCCCCGGCGAAAACAAGGGCCTAGACGATCTCACGCCGAACACATCACCAGAGCATAAGAACCTTCATAAAAGGCTCATCGCTACTGCAAGAAGTTTGAAGAAGCAAAAGCGGAAGCTCAAAATAGCAGAGGACGCACTCAGAATGAGATGGAGCAAAGTACTCAATACCGCAGATAAATATGACGCTAGTCGCCAGGCAAAGAGTTACCCAAAGCGCAAGTTGTTGCCGAAATTCGACGAGGAGGCCTTAGAGCCCCCACAGTCAAAAAAGAAAGAGGCCACCTGGCCGGATAGACGACCAGATGACAGGCTAAGAGTAGCAAGGGGCTCCGCACACAAGCCGGCACACGATCAGCATAAAGATCCTCAGAAAAAGGACGACCCGGTCAGGTCTATCTATGGGACAAAAAAGAAGACTCCAGGAAGCAACACAACCCGCCGAGCGTTTGAAGACAACGGCACACCTAAATACAGGGGCGCTGCACACCCACTATGTTTCACCGACGAGGTACGTGATCATGAATTTCCAGCGGGATTCAAACCGGTAAACATAGAGGCATATGACGGAACAATAGACCCCGGAGTCTGGATTGAGGATTATATCCTACACATACATATGGCTAGAGGAGACGATCTCCACGCCATAAAATACCTACCCCTCAAGCTCAAAGGGCCAGCTCGGCATTGGCTCAAAAGCCTCCCAGAAAATACCATTGGAAGTTGGGACGAGCTCGAGGATGCGTTTGGAGCAAATTTTCAAGGGACCTATGTCCACCCTCCGGATGCAGACGATTTAAGTCACATAACTCAACAGCCCGGAGAGTCAGCACGCAAATTCTGGAACAGGTTCCTCACCAAAAAGAACCAAATAGTCAGCTATCCGGACGCCGAAGCCTTAGCAGCCTTTAAGCACAACGTCCGAGATGAATGGCCCGCCAGACACCTCGGCCAGGAAAAACCAAGAACAATGGCCGCACTAACAAGCCTCATGACCCGCTTTTGCGCAGGGGAGGACAGCTGGCTGGCTAGATGCAGCACCAGCGACCCGAGTACATCCAAAGTCAGGGATGGAAATGGGGAATCCCGACGCAGAAAAGATCAGCGCCGGAATAAAGAAAATGGCCCAAATAGCACGGCGGTCAACGCCGGATTCAAAAGCTCTCGGACGAATAACAAAACACTGCCCCTCAAGGACAATAGTGACGAGCTATCCAACCTAAACAAAATTCTAGATAGGCTATGTCAAATACATTGTACCTCCGGGAAGCCTGCAAACCATACCCACATAGATTGTTGGGTCTTCAAACAGTCCGGCCGACTTAACGCCGAACGCAAGGGGCTCAAACACCAAGCGAAGACGACGACGAACCCCACAAGCAGAACGCCGGAAAACAGAAGACTTTCCCACTAGAAGTCAAAACAGTGAACTCACTTCATGTGATAACACGAAAACACAGTGCGGCACCTGCCATATTAGGACACCATCCGCAGAATGGGGATAGACCCTACCAAAATTTGTCATAGCAGCACTTCCTTTAAAGGAGTGACGCCAGGCCTTTAAGCCAATTGAACAAGCTCTGTACCACTAGAGGTTGTGCCCGGTTCATCCGACAACCTCCGTCGCGAAAAGCTCACTCTCCATACCGCCCCATTTCATAGTGGCCCTCAAGCACTACTGGGACACGAAGCTTTCGCCCGCTTTAACGCAATAACACATCACGCGTCTCTTACGCTTAAAATGCCCGGTCCACGCGGCATAATCTCATTAAAGAGTAACTCCGATTGTTCCTCGACCATGGAGAACGTGAGGCCGCCTTGACAGCCACACACTAATCCGACCTTGGAGGTCAAAGCCCCTAAAGACAGGTCATTCAGACCTCGGACACGGTTAGGCGAGTCCAGCGTAAATAAACAAGGGGCTTCCCAGCCGCATACCCCTTTACAAGGGGTTGTGCGTATAAACGATGAGAGCCAATAAAGCTCAACTTTATTCATCCTCCAAATTATACTTTATTTTAAATACAACCTTCTCTTTTACAGATGAAGCACGTGCTACACCCGTCCAGGATACAGCACAACGGAGACACAGGCGCAGACGTGCAGCAGGGACCCGTTGCAAGGATTCTTTTCAGATTAAGACCATGCGTAAACCTTTCTTACTGTCTCTTGTTGATACACATCCCCCGGTTTTCTACCATAACCGAGGAGGAGGCTGGCGTTTTGGCATCGGCCGCGTCAGAAGTTCCCGCCTGTACCTGGACACTAGGGGCTTAGGGCATTGTTCTGCCCGGTATCATAAAGACCGAACACCCCAGGGAGTGTTCGGCGTCTCGAGTTAGGCCTTATATGCATCAGCTCCGAATCATGTCTTTGGTCAAATGTTGGTGAGGGAATTCTGGACTAGGGGGTGTCCGGATAGCCGTACTATCATCATCAGCCGGACTCTAAGACTATGAAGATACAAGATTGAAGACTTCGTCCCGTGTCCGGATGGGACTTTCCTTGGCGTGGAAGGCAAGCTTGGCGATACGGATATGTAGATCTCCTACCAATGTAACCGACTCTGTGTAACCCTAGCCCTCTCCGGTGTCTATATAAACCGGATGGGTTTAGTCCATAGGACGAACAACAATCATACCATAGGCTAGCTTCTAGGGTTTAGCCTCCTTGATCTCGTGGTAGATCTACTCTTGTAACCCACATCATCAATATTAATCAAGCAGGACATAGGGTTTTACCTCCATCAAGAGGGCCCGAACCTGGGTAAAAACATCATGTCCCTTGTCTCCTGTTACCATCCGCCTAGACGCACAGTTCGGGACCCCCTACCCGAGATCCACCGGTTTTGACACCGACATTGGTGCTTTCATTGAGAGTTCCTCTGTGTCGTCACCGATAGGCTCGATGGCTTCTTAGATCATCAACAAGGATGCAGTCCAGGGTGAGACCTTCCTCCCCGGACAGATCTTCGTATTCGGCGGCTTCGCACTGCGGGCCAATTCGCTTGGCCAGCTGGAGCAGATTGAAGGCTAAGCCCCTGGCCGTCAGGTCAGATTTGGAAGTTTGAACTTCACGGCTGACATCCGCGGGGACTTGATCCTCGACGGATTCGAGCCACAGCCGAGCGTGTTGTACTGTCACGATGGGCATGATTTAGCTCTGCAGCCGGACAGTACCCTGGAGGCCGCACTTGAACCCGCTCCGATCTTCGACTCGGAGCCGGCTGCGCAGACCAAGGATGGATGGCTAGACTCCACCTCGGGGGCTGCAACCTCTATGGCGATAGAGCCGAACACCGATCTTGTCCCCCATGAAGCTCGTGACTCTGAGGCGCCGGACTCCTTGCCGGACTCCGGACCTCCCGCGCCCCCTCCAGTCGAATCCGATTGGGCGCCGATCATGGAGTTCACCGCAGCAGACATCGTTCAACACTCACCTTTTGGCGACATCTTGAGTTTGCTAAAGTACCTCTTGTTATCAGGAGAGGCCTGGCCGGACTGCGGCCAGGACGGTTGGGATGTGGACGACGAAGAAATTCAGAGCCCACCCACCACCCACTTGGTAGCCACTGTCGATGATCTAACCGACATGCTAGATTACGACTCTCAGGACATCGATGGTATGGACGACGATGCCGGAGACGACCAAGAACCAGTGCCCACCGGGCACTGGAAAGCCACCTCTTCATACGACATATACATGGTGGATATCCCAAAGGATGGGAACAGCGAAGGAATAGCGAAGGATGACCCCTCCAAGAAACAGCCCAAGCGCCAGCGTCAGCGGCGCCGCTCTAAATCCCGCCACAGCAAGAATGAGGATTCCGGCACCGAAGACAATAATACACCGGATAGTGCCGAAGACAACCCACTCCATCAAGATCCAGCACAGGAGGAGGGGGACGCCAGCCCTCATAAGAGAGCGGCCGAAGAAGAGGTAGAGGACTATATGCCTCCCTCCGGAGACGAGGCAAGCCTCGACGACGACGAATTCGTCGTGCCTAAGGATCCCGTCGAACAGGAGCGTTTCAAATGCAGGCTTATGGCCACGGCAAACAGCCTCAAGAAAAAGCAGCAGCAGCTTAGAGCTAATCAAGATCTGCTAGCCGACAGATGGACGGAAGTCCTTGCGGCCGAAGAGCATGAACTCGAACGCCCCTCCAAAAGCTACCCCAAACATAAGCTGCTCCCCCGATTAGAGGTGGAGGCATATGATCCCGCTTCAGCAGGAGACAATACGGCTGATCGACCACCCCGTGGTCGCGACAGAGAGGCCTCAAGGCCCTTCACTAGACCCATACCCCGGCATCGCTCGAGAAGCACAAGGCCACAGGGGAACACTTCGGACCCGCGCGACATATTGGAGGATAAGGCAAGACAATCAAGATCGATCTATGGATCACGTGGGCGCCCCACGATACGTGACGATCACCGTCACTTCGGACACAGTAAGTCCGGCCGGGCCGAACACAACAGACAAAGCTCCTTTGAGCTCCATCGCGATATTGCCCAGTACAGAGGCGCCGCACACCCACTGTGCTTCACAGATGAGGTAATGGATCATCAAATCCCAGAAGGGTTTAAACCCGTCAATATCGAATCTTATGATGGCACAACAGACCCCGCGGTCTGGATCGAGGACTATATCCTCCACATCCACATGGCCCGCGGAGACGATCTCCACGCCATCAAATATCTCCCACTCAAACTTAAAGGACCAGCCCGACACTGGCTTAACAGCTTGCCAGCAGAGTCAATCGGGAGTTGGGAGGACCTGGAAGCCGCATTCCTCGATAACTTCCAAGGCACGTACGTGCGACCACCAGATGCAGATGACCTAAGCCACATAATTCAGCAGCCAGACGAATCGGCCAAACAATTCTGGACACGATTCTTAACCAAGAAAAACCAAATCTTCGACTGTCCGGATGCCGAGGCCCTCGCGGCCTTCAAGCATAACATCCGCGACGAGTGGCTTGCCCGGCACCTGGGACTGGAAAAGCCGAAATCCATGGCAGCCCTTACATCACTCATGACCCGCTTCTATGCGGGTGAGGACAGCTGGCTAGCACGCAGCAACAACCTCAACAAAAATTCTGGCAGTCCGGATATCAAGGACCGTAGTGGCAGGTCGCGTCGCTACAAAAACAAACGCCGCATTAACGGCGATAATAGTGAGGATACGGCAGTCAATGCCGGATTCAGAGGCTCTAAACCTGGTCAACGGAAAAAGCCATTCAAAAGAACAACTCAGGGTCCGTCCAATTTGGACCAAATTCTCGATCGCTTGTGCCAGATACATGGCACCCCTGAAAAGCCAGCTAACCACACCAATAGGGACTGTTGGGTGTTCAAGGAGGTAGGCAAGTTAATTGCCGAAAACAGCGACAAGGGGCTACATAGCGACGACGAGGAAGAGACCCGACCGCCGAACAATAGAGGACAGAAGGGTTTCCCCCCACAAGTGCGGGCGGTGAACATGATATATGCCACGCACATACCCAAAAGGGAGCGGAAGCGTGCACTCAAGGATGTATACGCGATGGAGCCAGTTGCCCCGAAGTTCAATCCATGGTCCTCTTGCCCGATCACCTTTGACCGAAGGGACCACCCCACCAGCATTCGCCATGGTGGGTTCGCCGCATTGGTTCTAGACCCAATCGTCGATGGATTTCATCTCACCAGAGTCCTGATGGACGGCGGTAGCAGCCTAAACCTGCTTTATCAGGACACGGTGCGCAAAATGGGCATAGACCCCTCAAGGATTAAACCTACCAAGACGACCTTTAAAGGCGTCATACCAGGTGTAGAAGCCAATTGTACAGGCTCAGTTACATTGGAAGTGGTCTTCGGATCCCCGGATAACTTCCGAAGCGAGGAGTTAATCTTCGACATAGTCCCGTTCCGCATCGGCTATCAATCCTTGCTCGGACGTACCGCGTTTGCAAAGTTCAACGCGGTGCCGCACTACGCATACCTCAAGCTCAAGATGCCAGGCCCTAGAGGAGTCATCACGGTCAACGGAAACACTGAACGCTCCCTCCGAACGGAGGAACATACAGCGGCTCTCACGGCAGAAGTACAAAGCAGCCTTTTAAGGCAATTCTCGAGTCCGGCTGCTAAGCGGCCGGACACAGCTAAGCGTGCCCGGTGTAACCTACAACACGACCACCTGGCGCGTTCCAAGCACGCGTAGCAGTGCGGCCCCAACCCCAGCCCCTGTAAAACATTAAGACAGACCCTTCGCGTACTCCATTATGCTCTGAAGATACCATGGGCATGGGGCAAGGGGCTCGACCACGATAAGCCCAAACTGTGGCTCAACCGCACCAGGGGCTCTTAAGTGTGTCGTTTCTTTTTCTTTTCCTTTTATTTTTTACCCACAGGACTCCGTTCGTCAGAGGCCCTGTCCGGTAGCAGACATGCCGAACCCACGATACAACAGCCAGGGAAGGAGAAAGGCTACAACGAAAATCCAGGTGGTCTCCATTATGAGCATTAAATCTGTTTTTATGCATTATTCCATAGCCTACCCTTGGAGGGGGACATGTTAAACAGTCCCATCCCTTGCTCACCACACCACTTGTATCGTCCTGCACTTACAGCAGTTTTTATTTGAATAAAGCAATGCAGCACATTTTTGCTTCTAATTGCATTTCTTTCTTACACATATGTCCATCTATGACATGTTGCATCCGTACGTTTTGGTACGGCTAAATACACCAGGGACTTATGTTTCCCGCGTTATGGTGTGATAAGTCCGAACACTTTCACAAGTGCGGCACCCCGAACTTATAGCATTATATGCATCGGCTCCGAATCATGTTCTTGGGTCAATAGTTGGGTTTGCCTGGCTCCCATGTTTTGGTACCTTACGTTCCGTTTTATCGGCTAAGGTAGCACTGGGAGAACTACTGCGATTGCGCCCCAGTTGAGCTGGGTTAACGCCTCAGTGGAGAAAGCTAAAACTGACCTTCATGATGAGGAAAGAGCTGGTCACTGTTCCAGAGGTTCTTTGCGAGTCCCTAAAGACTTATGACGCTTCGAGCGAGGAGCCGGATTCTGTCCGGTCAAGGCGTGGATAGCGCCCCAAATTCGGCCTTCTGAAAACTAGGGGCTTCGCCGAAATTTAAAATTATAGAATTCTATGGCTAAGTGAGAGTGTTCAAGCATTATAAGTCCGGTTGCCTTGTTCGTTGTGTCGAGCGCCTCCCTAGATGGACCCAAAAATGGGAACAAGAGCGCTCGAGTTTATCCCGAACACCCCAGCACTCGTGGCATGGGGGCTGAAGCCGACGACTTGCCATCTCTCAGATTTGATAAACAGCCGCACAGAAGGTAATATTTTAAATTAACAAGCGTTGCTTAGCGCATATGAACCAAGTTTTCAGCGCACAGGATAACAAAAAGCGAGTCTACTCAAATATTACATCTTTGGAGCACTCACCCGCAATAATGCGGGCGCCCTTCAATACACCCCTATAATACATCTCGGGCGTGCGATGCTCCTTGCCCTCTGGTGGGGGGTCCGTCACAAGCTTCTGGGCATCCATCTTGCCCCAATGCACCTTTGTGCGGGCAAGGGCCCGACGCGCACCCTCGATACAGGCGGAGTGCTTGATAACTTCAACCCATGGGCACGCGTCCACCAGCCGCCGCACCAGGCCGAAGTAGCTCCCAGGCATAGCCTCCTTAGGCCACAGCCGAACTATGAGGCCCTTCATGGCCTGTTCGGCCTCCTTGTGGAGCTCAACCAGCTGCTTCAGCTGGTCGCTAAGGGGCACCTGATGTCCGGCCTCAGCATACTGAGACCAGAAGACCTTCTCCATTGAGCTCCCCTCCTTGGCCTGGTAGAATGCGGCAGCATTGGACACGCTGCGGGGAAGATCTGCGAACGCCCCTAGAGAGCTCCGAATTCGGGTAAGCAACATGTAATTAACACTCACATGCTTACTTTGCATGAAAAATGCCTTACCCACTGCTATTTTCTTCACCACCTCTATCTCCTGGAGGGCCTTGTAGGCTTCGGCCTTAGCGGCTTTGGCACTCTCAAGAGTCGTTGCAAGCCCAGACTCTCAAGTCTTCGAGTCACACTCCAGGCTCTCGTGTTTCTTCATGAGATCCTGGAGCTCTTGATGTACCTCCGCCACCCGCGCCTCCTGTTTCTCTCGCTCGGTGCGCTCCGCAGCCGCATTGCGTTCGGCCGAGGCCACCGCCTCCTTCAGGGTCGCCACCTCGTTAGTGGCCCCTGCAATACCCCAGTTATCCTTGTCATTTTTCTTGCAACCAAATCCTTTTCTGTAAGGTACAATTTTCATAAGGTATTACTCACCTTCTTTTTCCTCGAGCTGCTTCTTGGCATGGCCGAGCTCGTTCTCGGACCGCTCGAGGTTTTCCTTCAAAGTTTCGACCTCTGCAGTCAGTGCGGCAGAGGTCAGCAGCACAGCCTGCAATCCCATATTGACATATTTTCATGACTCCTGCGTTTATCTTTCTAAAGATCCTCAGTCCGGCTTTTCTTTCCGAACACCGAACCGAGCATCAGGGGCTACTGTCTATGTGATACCATTTTACATATATTGAAATTCTTACCTCAAAGCCTGTTAGAAGGCTGCTGCAGGCTTCTGTCAGCCCGCTCTTGGCAAGCTGAACCTTCTGAATCACCGCACTCATAATAGTGCGGTGTTCCTCTTCGATGGAGGCGCCGTTGAGCACCTCCAGCAAATTATCAGGCACCTCCGGTTGGACGGAGGCAGCCGGCGTCGTGGTCTTGCCCTTCTTCCGAAGGGGTCGCCCGCCGGACTCCGAAGCCACTATGGGTTCCGGGGCTGAGTCCGGTGCAAAGTCCGGGAGGTTGTCCTGCGACACCTCCGGGGCCCTCTCCTCCTGGTGGGTCCCTTCCTGGGATCCCACCTCGGCATCATCCGCATCACGGGGGGTGGAGGCAGTCGGAAGAGAATCCATATCCGACGCCCTTAAGGACCCGCTCGACGAAGTGGGGAGATCATCCTTAGGCGGACTGCAGGGTTGTATGCGGCATTAGAAAGACATAATGTGACGGGAAATGAAAACCTTGAAGTTATTCGGGAGTTCGGATACTTACGATCTCACCAAGGGCTTGGCCCTTGGAGGCCAGTCCTCGTCGTCATCACTGGCGTTGGCGGAACAGTCCGGGGGAAGAGTTTTTCCCCTCTTGGACCCTTCGGCCTCCCTTGCTGGGGAGGCCTTCCTTTTCTTCCCTCCCCCCGCTGGGGGAGAGGCTTTCTTCTTCTCCTCCTCGCCTTGGTGGGAGGAGTCGGCCTCGGATTCATCGTCCGATAGCACCTGAAAACGGGAACTCTTCCGAGTCCCCGTGGCCTTCTTCTTGGCCTTCTTCTCCGGCACCATGTGGGGTGCCGGAGCCAGCAGCCCCGTTAGGCGAGCGTCAGCTGGGTCCTCTGGCAATGGGGCCGGACAGATAGCCTGTGCGGCCTTCTTCAGCCAGCCCTGTCAAAGGAAAGGGAGTTTAGATCCCGCATAGAGTTAAACTATGAATAACAAGCGTCCCGTAAAGGACAATATCACTTACCTCGTCAGCTGGACGCTGCGAGCTGAATCCGCGATCTTCGGTAGCGGATGCGGGAGCCTTCCAGACCTCTTCGTACGTAGTGTCGAAGAGCCCATTCAAAGTATGGTGCTGCGCCGGATCGAACTCCCACATATTGAAGCCCCGTCGTTGGCACGGGAGAATCTGGCGGATGAGCATGACCTGGACTACGTTGACAAGCTTCAGCTTCTTGTCCACCAGCTGTTGGACGCAGGCTTGGAGTCTGGTCAGCTCCTCCGAATCGCCCCAAATCCGGCCTCTCTCTTTCCAGGAGGTGAGCCGTGTGGGGATGCCGGATCTGAATTCGGGGGCCGCTGCCCATTCGGGATCACGCGGCTCGGTGATATAGAACCACCCCGATTGCCACCCCCACAAAGGTGCCCTCCAGCCACGTAACGTGGGACATCCTGCCCACCATGGAGCCTCCGCACTCCGCTTAACTGCCCTTCACAACCTTCGGCTTGACACTGAAGGTCTTGAGCCACAAGCCGAAGTGGGGCTGGATGCAGAGTAAGGCCTCGCACACGACGATAAACGCCGAGATGTTGAGAATAAAATTTGGGGCCAGATCATGGAAATCTAGGCCGTAGTAGAACATGATCCCCCGGACAAAGGGATGAAGTGGGAAGCCCAGTCCGCGGAGGAAATGGGGAAGGAATACTACCCTCTCATGGGGCCTGGGGGTGGGGATGAGCTCTCCCTCTTCGGGGAGCCGATGCACGATGTCGCTGGACAAGTATCCGGTGCTGCACAGCTTCTGGATATGCCCCTCCGTGACGGAGGAGGCCATCCACTTGCCTCTTGCTCCGGACATGTTTGGAGAAGGTTGAGATGAGATGTGCGGGCTTGGGCGCTAGAGCTCAAGTTCGCAGAGATGGATAAGCCAAGGAGGAACAAGGCGCAGGTAAAAAGGTTGGATCTTTATCCCCTTATATGGGCGAACAGAAACACGCGTCCCCACCGGCCTGGTAAAACTCGCTTATCCCCCAAGCGTCGCGATTGATGGCGCGGTTGGGTTGCCCACGTCCGTATTGATGGGAATCCCGGAATAAGGGGAACACGATCTCTGCTTCGACAAGACGTGCCAAGGAAACTGCCTCGCTAAATGCGCTGAGATGGAACAATAAAAACAATTTGAAGGCTTGGTAGTGGTGTGACGTTACGCCACAAAATACGTCAGCAAATTGAACTTGTGTAATATTATTCTCTCTACGGTTGTATGTGGAATTTATTTTGCAGAGCCGGACACTATCCTGGTGTTCACAATCTTCTGTAAATTATTCGGAGGAGGAACCCGCCTTGCAATGCCGAAGACAATATGCGCGCCGGACTCGTCGTCATTGAAGCCTGGTTCAGGGGCTACTAAGGGAGTTCCGGACTAGGGGGTGTCCGGATAGCCGAACTATCATCATCGGCCGGACTCCAAGACTATGAAGATACAAGATTGAAGACTTCGTCCCGTGTCCGGATGGGACTTTCCTTGGCGTGGAAGGCAAGATTGGCGATACGGATATGTAGATCTCCTACCAATGTAACTGACTCTGTGTAACCCTAGCCCTCTCCGGTGTCTATATAAACCGGATGGGTTTAGTCCATAGGACGAACAACAATCATACCATAGGCTAGCTTCTGGGGTTTAGCCTCCTTGATCTCGTGGTAGATCTACTCTTGTAACCCACATCATCAATATTAATCAAGCAGGACGTAGGGTTTTACCTCCATCAAGAGGGCCCAAACCTGGGTAAAAACATCGTGTCCCTTGTCTCCTGTTACCATCCGCCTAGACGCACAGTTCGGGACCCCCTACCCGAGATCCGCCGGTTTTGACACCCACAGTTGGGTTTGCCCGGCTCCTCTATTTTGCTGCCTTACGTTCCACTCCATCAGCTAACGCGGCACCAGGAGAACTACTGCGATTGTGCCCCGGTTCGGCCGAGCGAGCACCTCAGTAGAGAAAGCCGAAAACTGACTGTCATGATATAGCGAGAGACTGGTCAACCACTCGATCGACTATTGGAATTTTTAGAATTCCTCCGCTTTGACGAAGGACCGCTTCCTGGTAAGGCACATACGCGTCCCAGGTTCGGAGAGCGCGGTGCCTCTAGGGGCTATATAGTAGCCCCACCATCGAGCTCCTATGGCTAAGTGAAAGTGATAAAGCATTATAGTCCAGTTGCCTAGTTCGCTATGCTATCACGTCCTTCAAAGGACCAAGACGTTGGATTAAGTGTGAAAAAGCGCTTTTTTTTGCAAACACCCCCGCACCATGTGCGTGGGGGCTGAAGCCAAAGACTGCAACTTTCAGGTTATTCATACATATACGGCTGCACAGGAGATAGTTCAATACTTGAACGCACAAGTATAAAAAGCTATTGCATTATAAACATGATCTCACAAATCATACACGTCATTTGAACATGACATCTTTCGAGCACTGCGACTCTATTAAATGAGCGCCCTGCAGGATTTCCTCAAAATAGTGCTCGGCGGGTAATCGGCTATTGTCCGAACCCCGGGATGCAACAGCGGTGGCATCCATGTTCGCCCAGTATGTCTTCACACAGGCGAGAGCCATCCGTGCATCTTCTATGCATGCCGGCCGCTTCATCGCCTTGATATGCGGCACCGCCCCAAGGAATTGCTGCAACAAGCCAAATAACTCTTCGGCTTGGGCCTTTCCGGCCACAGATGAGTGACCACATCCATCATGGCAAGTCTGAACAATCTATTCAGCTCAGCCCACTCAGCCAGCCGATGATTTAACGGAAGTGGACGTTCCGGACTATGGAATTGAGACCAGTAAAGCTCTTCCATTTCGTGATCCTTCTGGCTTCGGAAGTGCATGACTGCGTCCGCCGCACTCGCCGCCAAATCAAGATAAGGATCCTCCGCACCACACAACTGGCCCAACTGAGCATACTTCGGATCCGTGAACTTCCTACGCAGAAGAAAGGGCTTTCCAGCCGCAATGTCTCCGGCTTGACGCAGTTCCTCCTTCATAGCCCGCATCTCACTCCGGGCATCCTTGACTTCGGCGCCGGCCTTCTTCAGGCCCTCTTGCTCCACTCGGCGTTCTCCTTCAAGAACCTCACAACGGTCAGTAGCATCCTTTAATTTCAAGGCCATTCCGGCCAACTCTTCCCTGCTTCGGCAGTGAGCAGCCTTTTCGGCTTTTAGCTCTTCTGCTGCCTTCAAGGCGGCCGCATCACTTATCCTGGCTTGCTCCTTGGCTCGAGCAAGCTCTGCTCGAAGATCTTCCACAGCAGCGGCGCCATCTGCATCAAGCATACAAATTGTAAGGAACGGGCACCAGCTCCCTTACTAGGCAACCGCGGAGCAACCACCTACCTTGCGACTCGTTAAGTCTTTTATTGACCAGCGCAATGTCCGCATCCGCAACATCAAGTTGCCTCTTCAGTTCGGCAACTCCATCAGTCCGGCTGGCCACCGAATGTTCCGCCACCTGCATAGGAAAGGCGACATTCTATACCTGAGATTATGATCCTTGGCACGCTATCGCTTTCGACAGCATACCAAGTCTCAGGGGCTACTATCTATACAGGGCGCACTTCATGTGCGAAACTGTCAAAAGGTATGTCATTTTTTGCGTACCTTAAACCCCGTCAGCAAGCTTCCGACGGCCTCATACAACCCGCTCTCGGCGGATGAGATCCTTTCAATCACCGTACTCATTAATGTGCGGTGATCTTTCGAGATAGACACCCTCTCGAGCAAATCCTGCAGCTCCACCGACCGTACTCCAATGGGTGCCGGACTCTCCGGCCCGCCGGACTCGGGGAGACCCTCTGTGACGACACCTCAGGGTTGTCCGCCCCGCCCTATGGGGCGGCAGATGGAGGCGTCTCGCTTTCCATCATCTCCGGACGAAGGTCCCCCGAAGTTGAGCTCTATTGAGATGGGCTGAGATCCAAACTACAAGGTGAAAACTTCGGTTACCTTTGGAAATAATATAGGGGCGTTCCCTATTACAAAATTCCCCCTTTTTTACTTACGGCTCGCTGGAGGGCTGATTCCTATGGGGAGACTGTGCGGCTGGGGCCCTTCCCGGCACAGGACCTTCCGGTGCAGATTTCTTTCCCCGCTTTGAGGCCTTGGCCTCCGGGTCTTCGGAAGCAGTCCTCTTCTCCCCCTGGAAGGAGGGACTCTCAATTCCCCCCTTACTGAAAGCCTCCTTGGCGGAGGTGGTAGTGTCCCTGTGCCCCCCTTCGCCCTCCTCCGAAGGCGCAAACTCCAATATTTTGACTAACACGGGATCCGGCATGGTCTCGGGGAGGGGGGCCGGACACCGTATCAGTTTTCCTTGCGCTATCCACTCCTGTCCAAGGGATAGCTGGTTAAAAGGCAAACCCATGATAAATAAATGGACAATATGTCCGGACACAAGGCTACTTACTTGAGTATCCGGGTGATTGCAGCTTAGGCCAGCGTCCTCGGTCAAGTCCGGACGCATCTCTTGTGATCTGAAGAACAGTTTGTACATCTCCGCGGGTGTCAAACCCATGAAGTGTTGGAGAGCTCGTGGCCCCTCCGGATTAAATTCCCACAGGCGGAGGGGCGACGTTTGCAGGGCAGAAGGCGCCGGATTAGCATAACCTACGCCACCACCACCAGATTAATCTCCCTTTCTTGGAGGTCTCGAATCTGGTCCTGCAACAGGGTTACGTCTTTGGACGGCCCCCAGTTAAGCCCCTTGTTGACCCATGACATCAGCCGTTGTGGAGGGCCAGAGCGGAAGACGGGCGGTGGCTTCTGCCTGCTGCCCCTTGGAGCGGTGATATAGAACCACTCCTGTTGCCACGAGCCGAGCTCCTCTTGAAAAGAGCCCTCGGGCCATGGAGCGTCGGCCCTCTTGCTTATAACCGCCCCGCCGCACTCTGCCTGACGCTCCTCAATCATCTTCGGCTCCACGTTGAAGGTTTTGAGCCACAAGCCGAAGAGAGGGGTAGTGCGGAGGAAGGCTTCGCAAATGACAATGAATGATGAGATGTGGAGGATGGACTCCGGAGCCAAGTCATGGAATTCCAGCCCATAGTAAAACATGAGCCCCCTCACGAAGGGATCCATCGGGAAGCCTAAACCCCGACGGAGGTGAGACACGAACACAACGCTCTCGCCGGGCTCGGGAGTAGGAATAACTTGCCCTCGGGCAGGCAACCTATGCGAAATCTCGTAGGTCAAGTACCTGGCGTCTCTCAGCTTTAGCACGTCTTCTTCCGTGACGGAAGAGGGCATCCACCGGCCTCGTAGGTCGGAGCCGGACATTGTCGAAGGTCGGAGGTACCCGAATCTGGAGCCCTGGGTGTTGGAACTCGGGGGCGAGGGGCGGATTCGATTGAGGACTGAAGAAAAAGAACTGGCCTTGGTCTCATTATATAGAGGAAGAATACCAAGAGCCGTCCCCGTGACCGTTTGGAACCCGCCTTCGATGGAGGGGGCGTGGCAACGGGCGCGGTTGGGTTACCCACGTCCGTATTAATGGGAATCCCGGAATAAGGGGAACATGATCTCTGCTTCGACAAGACGTGCCAAGGAAACCGCTTCGCTAAACACGCGGAGGTGGTACAATAAAAACAACTCAAGTAAAGGCTTGGTAGTGGTGTGACGTCACGCCACGAAATACGTCAGCAGATTGAACTTGTGTAAATATTATTCTCTCTACGGTGGTATGTGGAAATTATTTTGTAGAGCTGGACACTATCCTGGTGTTCACAATCTTCTATAAATTATTCGGAGGAGGAACCCGCCTTGCAATGCCGAAGACAATATTTGCGCCGGACTCGTCGTCATTGAAGCCTGGTTCAGGGGCTACTGAGGGAGTCCTGGACTAGGGGGTGTCCGGATAGCCGAACTATTATCATCGGCCGGACTCCAAGACTATGAAGATACATGATTGAAGACTTCGTCCCATGTCCGGATGGGACTTTCCTTGGCGTGGAAGGCAAGCTTGGCGATACGGATATGTAGATCTCCTACCATTGTAACCAACTCTGTGTAACCCTAGCCCTCTCCGGTGTCTATATAAACCGGATGGCATTAGTCCGTAGGACGAACAACAATCATACCATAGGCTAGCTTCTAGGGTTTAGCCTCCTTGATCTTGTGGTAGATCTACTCTTGTAACACACATCATCAATATTAATCAAGCAGGATGTAGGGTTTTACCTCCATCAAGAGGGCCCGAACCTGGGTAAAACATCATGTCCCTTGTCTCCTGTTACCATCCGCCTAGACGCACAGTTCGGGACCCCCTACCCGAGATCCGCCGGTTTTGACACCGACAGTTACACAGAGTCGGTTACAATGGTAGGAGATATACATATCCGTATTGCCAAGCTTGCCTTCCATGCCAAGGAAAGTCCCATCCGGACACGGGACGAAGTCTTCAATCTTGTATCTTCATAGTCTTGGAGTCCGGCCGATGATGATAGTTCGGCTATCCGGACACCCCCTAGTCCAGGACTCCCTCAGTAGCCCCCGAACTAGGCTTCAATGACGACGAGTCCAGCGCGTATATTGTCTTCGACGTTTGCAAGGCAGGTTCTCCTTCATGTTCCATGTGTTTGCCGAATAGTGTCTGGTTTCTTCATAAATGTTGCGCTCCTTGGCTTCCACGTCCAATAATGGCCCTCTTCCACGTGTTGTATGAATGCGAAAAGCCAGGGTATTTTTACGTTTTACCCCCCTAGCTGCGCGAATAAGCCGCCTATAAGAGAGGCGAGGATCCAGATCCGAATCACACCATCCTCCTTCCGCAAGTACTCATCGAAGCGCATCTGACAAAAATCCATTCCAACATGGACAGTCGACGCGGCTCCTCTTCTCGCACTCCCAGTCCTCAGCCAGGAGATTGGAGGAGATGCTCAGTCCCGCATAGCGAGTTAGTGACGCTCCAAGTAGAGGGATACCTTCCCCCAGCCTTTATGGTTCCGGTTCAAGCCGGACTGGCCACCTACAAGGGTGGGAAGCGGGCGGAGAGCGTCCCCAATCCCTCCAAAGGAGAGCGGGTATGCTTCGTCCCCTACTTAATAAGGGGACTCGGATTTCCCATACATCTGTTTCTCCGGGGGCTCCTGGAGTTCTATGGACTCTGTGACACCCCCGATTCAATCGTACACTAATCATACACGCAAACGTGTACGATCAAGATTAGGGACTCACGGGAAGATATCACAACACAACTCTACAAATAAAATAAGTCATACAAGCATCATAATACAAGCCAGGGGCCTTGAAGGCTCGAATACAAGTGCTCGATCATAGACGAGTTAGCGGAAGCAACAATATCTGAGTACAGACATAAGTTAAACAAGTTGCCATAAGATGGCTAGCACAAACTCGGATACAGATCGAAAGAGGAGCAGGCCTCCTGCCTGGGATCCTCCTAACTACTCCTGGTCGTCGTCAGCAGGCAGCACGTAGTAGTAGGCACCTCCAAAATAGTAGTCGTCATCGACGGTGGCGTCTGGCTCCTGGACTCCATCGTCTGGTCGCAGCAATCGGGTAGAGATATGGGGAAAAAGGGGGGAACAAGGCAACCATGAGTACTCATCCAAAGTACTCACAAGCAAGGAGCTACACTACATATGCATGGATATATGTGTAAAGGGCCATATCAGTGGACTGAACTGCAGAATGCCAGAATAAGAGGGGGATAGCTAATCCTGTCGAAGACTACGCTTCTGGCAGCCTCCGTCTTGCAGCAAGTAGAAGAGAGTAGACTGAAGTCCTCCAAGTAGCATCGTATAGCATAATCCTACCCGATTGCTGCGACGCCCCCGATCGAAACTTGGCTCTGATACCAACTTGTGACGCCCCCGATTCAATCGTACACTAATCATGCACGCAAATGTGTACGATCAAGATCAGGGACTCACGGGAAGATATCACAACACAACTCTAAAACATAAATGCGTCATACAAGCATCATAATACAAGCCAGGGGCCTCGAGGGCTCGAATACAAGTGCTCGATCATAGACGAGTCAGCGGAAGCAACAATATCTGAGTACAGACATAAGTTAAACAAGTCTGCCTTAAGAAGGCTAGCACAAACTGGGATACAGATCGAAAGAGGCGCAGGCCTCCTGCCTGGGATCCTCCTAAACTACTCCTGGTCGTCATCAGCGGGCTGCACGTAGTAGTAGGCACCTCCGGTGTAGTAGGGGTCGTCGACTCCGGTGGCGTCTGGCTACTGGACTCCAGCATCTGGTTGCGACAACCAGAAAGAAAGGAAAGGGGAAAAAGGGAGAAAAGCAACCGTGAGTACTCATCCAAAGTACTCGCAAGCAAGGAGCTACACTACATATGCATGGGTATATGTGTAAAGGGCCATATCGGTGGACTGAACTGCAGAATGCCAGAATAAGAGGGGGATAGCTAATCCTGTCAAAGACTATGCTTCTGGCGGCCTCCGTCTTGCAGCATGTAGAAGAGAGTAGATTGAAGACCTTCAAGTAGCATCTCCAAGTAGCATCTCCAGTAGCATCTTCAGTAGCATCTCCAGTAGCATCGCATAGCATAATCCTACCCGGCGATCCTCCCCTCGTTGCCCTGTGGAAAAGCGATCACCGGGTTGTCTGTGGAACTTGGAAGGGTGTGTTTTATTAAGTATCCGGTTCTAGTTGTCATAAGGTCAAGGTACAACTCCAAGTCGTCCTGTTACCGAAGATCACGGCTATTCGAATAGATTAACTTCCCTGCAGGGGTGCACCAACTTACCCAGCACGCTTGATCCCATTTGGCCGGACACACTTTCCTGGGTCATGCCCGGCCGCGAAAGATCAACACGTCGCAGCCCCACCTAGGCTCAACGGAGAGGCCAGCACGCCGGTCTAAACCTAAGCGCGCAGGGGTCTGGGCCCATCGCCCTGAGCACACCTGCACGTTGCGTACGCGGCCGGTGAGCAGACCTAGCAACCTCCATTGCAAAGGAAGTTGCGTTAACGCAGTCCAACCCGGCGCGCGCCGCTCAGTCGCTGACGTCACGAAGTGCTTCGGCTGATACCACGACGTCGGGATACCCATAACTACTCCCGCGTAGATGGTTAGTGCGTATAGGCTCGTAGCCAACTCAGATCAAATACCACGATCTCGTTAAGCGTGTTAAATATCCGCGAACGCCGAACAGGGCCAGGCCCACCTGTCTCCTAGGTGGTCTCAACCTGCCCTGCCGCTCCACCACAAAGTAACAGACGGGGGCCGTCGGGAACCCAGGCTCACCTCTACTGGGATGGTGCCACCTGCCCCTTCAGCCCCCATCTCCGAACAGTATCACAGGTAATGTAACTGTGTAAAGTATATCGTATATGCCCGTGATCACCTCCCAAAGTGATCACAGCCCAGTAGTATAGCATGGCAGACGGACAAGAGTGTAGGGCCACTGATGGAACACTAGCATCCTATACTAAGCAGTAGGATAGTAGGTAAAGGTAACAACAATAGTAGCAAGGACAGGCTATGCAACAGTATAGGATTAACTGAAAGCAGTAACATGCTACACTACTCTAATACAAGCAGTATAGAGGAGAATAGGCGATATCTGGTGATCAGGGGGGGCTTGCCTGGTTGCTCTGGCAAGAGAGAGGGGTCGTCGGTGACGTAGTCGACCATAGGGGCATCAGCATCGGTCTCAGAGTCTACCGGAAAGGAGTAATGGAGGGGGAACACAATAAATAACGGAGCAATCAAATGTAACACAAAGCAAGATGCGGCAATACGTTGTGCTAGGGGTGACCTAACGTAGGGATGGGCGATACCGGTGAAGGGGGAAACATTCGGGAAAGTATCCCCGGTGTTTCGCGTTTTCGGACAGATGGACCGGAGGTGAAATGTTGCAGGTTCACTATGTTAGGGACGCGTGACGGACGAACGGGCTGCGTATCCGGAATCGTCTCGTCGTTCTGAGAAACTTTCATGTTGAAAATATTTTAATCCGAGTTACGGATTAAAAGATGTGATTTTCTAAAGATTTTATTAATTTCTGGAATTTAATTAATTAATTAATTAATTCAAAAATGAACTTATGACGTCAGCATGATGTCATGCTGACGTCAGCAGTCAACAGGGTTGACTTGGTCAACCTGACAGGTGGGTCCCGTTCGTCATACTCTGTTAGTTAATTAACAATAGTTAATTAGGTTAATTAGCCATTAGGTTAATTAATCATGATTAATTAAATTAAGTATTTACTTAATTAATTAATTAATATTTTAATTATCATTTATTTTTATTTTTAACGTTCTGGGGGGGGGCTGCGGTCAGTGGCCTGGCCGGTCCAGTCAGCAAGGCTGACCGGGTCAACAGGCCGGCCGAGCCCCTAGGGCCCACGGGTCAGTGACCCAGGGGTGGCCCCAGGTCGGCCACGTCGGCGGCCGGCGTTGGGGAGCTCCGGGGAGCGTTCTCGCGGCGGAGGGGCGCCGGACCTCGCCGGGATTCGCCGTCCGGCGGCCAAAATGGCCGCGGGCGGGTGCGTTCGAACGTGGAGAGGATGCCGCGTCCAACGGTGGCAGAGGCACGGCCGGACTCGGCCGGAAACGACGCCGGCGAGCGGCGGAGGCGGCGGTGGGATTCGGGACCGCGTCGGGATCGCGCTACGGGGCTAACGGGAAGGCCAGGGGGGCTGCGCGACGCGCTGAGCACAAGGGGCTCGGCCCCGTGACCATTTGGTCACCGGAGGGGCGCCGGCGACGAGATCCGCGACGGGGGCGCTCGGGTACGGAGGGGAACGAGGGGGAAGAGGAGGGGGGCCTCGACC
>NC_041381.1:493500402-493514500 GCF_002162155.2 Triticum dicoccoides
TTGTTTTATTTTTCTTTTCTTAATTTATTTTCTCTTCTATTTTATTTCATTTTAAAATATTCAGGCACTTTATAAAAATGTGTGCACCCCACCATAATTAACCTTGTAATTTTTGACAACCCCCGAACATTTTAGTTTGATTTTTTGAAAAACTTTTATTGCCATCATAATTTTGAATTGAATTCCGAAACCGTTTTGATTTAACCCGAGATTAACTACAGTGACAGAGGTGACGTGGCATCATTAGTGGGGATTACTGTAGCTTAATTACCCGGGCGTTACAGACTCCAACTTCACCACCTCACACCTGCCTCCACTTTGCACATCACGGGCTTTGTAGCTCTTTGCGAGCTGTTCTTGGGCATCGAGCCCCATTTTGCGCTGTGGAAGAGACTGTTTTGCCTCGTACCCTGTTCTCACGAGGGGTCGATATATCAAGTGGGTGGAGCCGAAATATGGCGCATCGCCGGGACCGGATATCTATCCGGAACCCCGAAGAAGGCGTCCGAAGACTGGCCTTCGGAGTGGTTCTATATGGAAGACGCTCCGCTGCCGGATCCAGTTCGGATCGGCCTCTCGGAGTTTAGCAACGCTCCTCTGAAGAAACGCCTGAGTTAGCGCCCGCGGAGCCCTCAACGGGAAGATGATAGGAGCGTCCAATATCTGATGGGCCGGATACGGTTACTAGCCCATTCCGGATTAACCATGATTGGAGTCATGGCCACATGCATTATGCGAGGGGTGCAGCCGCTCCAATATAGGGGCCACCCCATGTGGGATTTCAACGGGGAGAATGACGCCACCCGTCATGGCCGCAAGGGGCCGGGATCGGCCGCTGATCTGGTGAAGATCCTGTCCGGCTTGTACAAGGGGGAGAAGGAGGACTTCCTCCGCACGAGTCCATTGAATGGATTCTCCATGAATAACCCTCGGAGCTGGGTAAGCTGACGTTTATATATCCGATCCGTGCTTTCAAAGATAAGTGTCTTACTTTATGATTTCGACGCTGGAACTGCGCCGGGATGTGGAGGGCATAGAAAGCCCGACTCCACAACCCGAGGATCCGGGAAGATCCCTCGATCCGGCCTCCGAAGAGGATCCGGACATAATGGTGGAACTGATTGACGGGGTGTTCCACTAGCTCAGCATAGACAATGCTCTAGTCGCCATTACGGCTGACTACCCCGGTTTATCTCCGGCTTCCCAGGTGAGTACGACCGAAGTCCTGACACCGTTACTTTTTTAATGCTTATTTCTGACCACCGTGTACCAACGGTGCTTCGCAGGAGGTGCCTTTACGGCGGGAAGCCGAGCCCGTGGCGACTGACCAACCAGGGTCAGTGTGGCCCAGCAGGCGAAAGAGGAGTGCTACGCGAATCGAAACGTCGCCGCAAAGGTATGGCGCACCATTGTCTTTTAAGGGAAAGGCTCCTGGGAGGTATATTAATGCTCATGATTCTTCCAGGAGAAAGAGCGCTCGCCGGACTGAGCCCGGAGAGGTTGCCAACCAAGCCTCCGCCAGCCAGGCTCCAACGCCTGGTCCGAAGGGGGAGGCGAGTGCAAGGCGCGAGCCGGATGCTCCTCCAACAGTGGATGCCGACAGGTTGTCCGCCACCAGGTCTGAGGTGGAGAGCGCCATGAATCACAGGCGCCGTCGGACAGTTCTTCGTGACGCGTGTTTCTCCCTAGAGGCGTTGAATGCCTTTAATGCGGGAGATGCGCACCTCCGTGCTGCTCGAGATGGTTTAACCAGAGCCACGGAGCAGTATGTAAAAGACATACGGGTGAGGAATTTTAATAGTTATATATGCCAGTAGCCTCCGAGACTTAAAATAGTTAAACTAACTGATTTAAGGATCATTTGTTATGCAGGATCTTACAGAGAAGAATACCCACCTATCCCAGGAGCTTCAAGAATGCAAGGCCCAACTTGAGGCCGCACTAGCCGCTGCCGGGGGAGCCACAGAGACCCCCTCTGGTAATTCATATTTCGAAAAAGAGAATTAGTTTATGAAGTGCGGCGTGTGTGTATAGTCTGACAATAATATTGCAGAGGGTGCCGGACTTGATCCGGACAAGCAACATCTGCTACGCCAGCTGAAGGCCGGCGAGAAGGTGCTTATGAGGGTGCAGCAGGAGAGGAACAAAGTCCAAGATGCCCACACCCAGCTGGGCGAAGAACTAAAAGATGTTCGGGTCCAGCTGTCTAACTCCGTAAAGGAGAATCGGCGGCTTCGTCGCGGCATTTACAGTAAGTGCTTGAGCAAACTCTTTTGAAAAGAAGAGTTCGGCGAGGAAGTCGATTGACAGAAATGTGTGTGTAGGTGTGCTCACGGGTCGTCCGACGGAGGAGATGCCTGGTTCCATGGGAGACCCTCTTCCCGAGCTGCTGCAACTGTACGAACGTGTTTGGCAGGCGATGAGCGGCGTCGTTCAGGCCTTATGGCCTTCCGTCTCCCTACCCGAGGGTCTTGGAGGGCTTGCTGAGAAGCTTCAGGGAGTACGGTAGCGCTTCCGTCTGTGGAAGATATCGGCCTGCCGTCAAGGCGCCAGGGAGGCCTGGGCCATGGTGAAGACGCGGTACACGAAGGCTGATCCAAACCACATGGCCGAGGTCGGACCTGTGGGGCCCGATGGGAAGGAGATCCCTGTGAGCCTGATGTACGGCCAAGTAGAGTTGGCCGTGAAATATTCCCAACGGGACTGTAAATTAGACAGCCTGTTAGATGGGATTGAAGAGGAGTACAATCAGTCAGTTTGACGATGTAATTTAAAATGACATGTAAAATGCCTTCTAGCCGGATTGTAGATCGTTTGTCTTTGCGGACCTTTTCGCTTCAACCTCGAGACCCAACAGTCCGGAGTGTGTCCGAATACCCTTACGGTTATAAAAAAACCGGGGTATGCATGGAGACAAGGCATAGGGGTCATAAGTGCTTTATTAGACAAGTGCCCAACTAGCTATGTTATATTACATGGTTAGTAAGAAACATCTTCCAGGGAGAATAGTTCCGTTAGGGGTTCCTTTCCCTGGGAGGCATGCCCTAAAGTGCATGTCCGGACTGCGAAAAGAGCAGAAAAAGCATCTGGGGGCAGATAAATAAATAAGTAATAAATCATCTTTCAGGTCACCGACCGAATATTCCCATAAGAACGCTAGCCTTCGGCTTCACCCAGTCTGAGGTACACATCCGGCTGACCCGGCAGTAACAATCATAGAGGTGCTCCCTTTACCTCCTAGCCGAACAATCGGGAACGTAGGGGTAAGCACAGGAGCCAGGCAACCCAGCTTGGCCATAACTTAAGTCATATCGATGCATATAATGGTGAGTAAAAGGTACATGCGGAAGTATGACACATGTGTTGGGCATAAAGCCCATATAAATAAGCTTCTGTTAAAGAAGCCCCCAGGTATAACGAGTGCGAGTAGCACATCAAGTGAGTGCGAACAAAGAGCAGATCAGCCCTCAAGAGGCTTGTACTGAAAGAGGGAGGAAAAAGGAGGGAAAACAAAGACAGCGAAAAAATATGAAAGGTGGACGGAGGAAGGAGACGAACTCTGAGTCCGGCGCTAGGCGTAGAATCTTCGGAGACGGGCTGCGTTCCATGGGTTTGGCTCGAGTCGGTTGTTAGATGCGTCGCATAGACGGTATGCACTGCCGGTAAGGACTTGGTCGATGATGAAGGGACCTTCCCATTTGGGCTTAAGTTTGTCCTTTTTCTTGTTCGGTAGGCGTAGAACTAGCTCGCCAACATTGTAAGTTTTGGCCCGTACTTCTCTGCTTTGATATCTTTGAGCCTGCTGCTGATAGAATGCGGAATGGGATTTTGCCACGTCGCGCTCCTCCTCTAAGGCGTCCAAACTGTCCTGCCGATCCAACTCGGCTTCTTTTTCTTCATACATGCGCACGCGAGGTGAGTCATGAATTATATCGCAGGGCAAAACTGCCTTAGCGTCGTATACCATAAAAATGGTGTGAATCCGGTAGTGCGGTTTGGCGTGGTTCGCAACCCCCAGAGTACGGAGTCGAGCTCCTCTACCCAGTGTGTGTTAGATTCCGTGAGGGACCGCACTAATCTGGGTTTAATGTCGCTCATGATTAGACCATTTGCTCGTTCCACTTGACCGTTAGTTTGAGGGTGATAGACTGAAGCGTAGTCGAGCTTGATGCCCATGTTTTTGCACCAGAGTTTAACCTCGTCGGCCGTGAAATTCGTGTCGTTATCAGTGATGATGCTGTGGGGGACGCCAAAATGGTGTACTACCCCGGATATGAAGTCTATCACAGGTCCGGATTCTGCCGTTTTAACCGGCTTGGCCTCTATCCATTTGGTGAATTTGTCCACCATGACCAATAAGTATTTTTGCTTGTGGGTTCCCCCTTTAAGGGGTCCAACCATGTCAAGCCCCCAGACCGCGAATAGCCAAGTGATGGGTATAGTTTTGAGGGCGGTGGGTGGCATGTGGCTTTGATTAGCAAAGAGCTGGCAACCGACGCATCGTTGGACTAAGTCATGAGCATCTGCCCGGGCTGTCGGCCAATAAAATCATGTACGGAAGGCCTTGCCTACAAGGGCCCGAGCTGCGGCGTGGTGCCCGCCGAGTCTGGCGTGAATTTCAGCCAGGAGATTTCGCCCTTCCTCTTCGGAGATACACCTTTGAAGGACTCCAGTTGTGTTTTTCTTATAAAGTTCTCCCTCATGGACCTTGTAGGCTTTAGATCGCCGAACTATGCAGCGGGCCTCATTTTGGTCTTCGGGAAGTTCCTGCCTGATTAAGTAGGCTAGGAATGGTTTCATCCACGGGGCAATTACTGCCATTATTTCGTGGGCTGAAGGTGTTATTTCATTGGCTGAGCCACCAATTGTGTCAGAATGTTCCGTGTTGGGTGGTGCAGTTGGTTCCGGGTTGTTATTTCCGGACTCCTCTTCCCATAATACGGATGGCTTAAAGAGCCGCTCCAGGAAGATGTTTGGAGGGACGGCGTCGCGTTTTGCGCCGATGCGTGCCAATACGTCTGCTGCCTGGTTATTATCCCGGGCTACATGGTGGAATTCGAGTCCTTCGAACCGAGCTGACATTTTTAGGACGGCGTTACGGTAGGCTGCCATTTTTGGATCCTTGGCGTCAAAGTCTCCATTTACTTGGGATATTGCAAGGTTTGAATCCCCGCGCACCTCTAGGCGTTGAATACCCATGGAGATTGCCATCTGGAGACCATGTAGAAGGGCCTCATATTCGGCTGGGTTGTTGGAGTCTGTGTACATTATTTGAAGTACGTATTGGACTGTGTGTCCAGTTGCGGACGTCAAGACGACGCCAGCCCCCAAGCCAGCCAACATTTTGGAGCCATCGAAATGCATGATCCAATTGGAGTATGCGCTGTACTCTTTAGGGAGTTTGGCTTCGGTCCATTCGGCGATGAAGTCAGCCAAAACTTGCGACTTTATAGCTCGTCGTGGTTTGTAGATTATGTCAAATGGTAAGAGCTCAATGGCCCATTTTGCAATCCTGCCCATCGCGTCGTGATTGTTTATAATATTGTTGAGAGGTACTTCGGAGGCCACCGCTATGGAACACTCTTGAAAGTGGTGTCGCAGCTTCCGGGATGCCATGAACACTGCATACGCTATCTTTTGATAATGTCGGTACCGGGACTTGCATGGAGTTAAGACAGTGGATACGTAGTACACTGGTTTTTGAAGAGGGAATTTGTGCCCTTCTGTTGCTCGTTCGACAACGAGTACGGCACTGACAACTTGATGTGTTGCCGCAATATATAATAACATAGGTTCGCCCAGGTTGGGTGCGGCCAGGACCGGATTTTTTGCCAATATGGCCTTAATTTCTTCGAGTCCGGCCGTGGCAGCATCTGTCCATTCAAAGTGTTCGGTGCACCGGAGGAGGCGATAGAGGGGCAGTGCCTTTTCTCCCAAATGGGAGATGAAGCGGCTTAGAGCCGCCACGTATCCAGTTAGTTTTTGTATTTGTTTGAGGTCTTTTGGGATATCCAATTGTGACAGAGCTCGGATCTTGGCTGGGTTTGCTTCAATTCCTCTACCGGATACAATGAAGCCCAAGAGCTTTCCGGCTGGTACGCCGAAAACACATTTTTCCGGGTTGAGCTTAATGTCGTATGCTCGGAGGTTGTCGAATGTAAGCCTCAAATCGTCTACGAGGGTTTCGACGTGTTTGGTCTTAACGACCACATCGTCTATGTATGCCTCCACTGTTTTGCCTATCTGGGTAGCCAGACATGTCTGAATCATGCGCTGATATGTTGCGCCGGCGTTTTTGAGTCTGAAGGGCATTGTGTTGAAGCAGAATGGTCCGTATGGAGTAATGAATGCCGTTGCGGCCTGGTCTTTTTCCGCCATCTTGATTTGATGGTATCCGGAGTATGCGTCGAGGAAGCACAATGAATCGTGCCCTGCGGTAGCATCGATGATTTGGTCGATGCGGGGGAGGGGGAAAGGATCCTTTGGATAGGCCTTGTTAAGGTCTTTGAAATCGACACAAAGGCGCCAGGATTTGTCCTTTTTTGGTACCATTACCAGGTTTGCTAGCCAGTCCGGATGTTTTATATCTCTAATGATTCCGGCTTCTAGGAGTTTGGCTAGCTCCTCTCCCATTGCCTGTCTTTTGGGTTCGGAAAATCGCCGAAGAGCCTGTTTGACTGGCTTGAATCCTTTTAGGATATTTAGGCTGTGTTCTGCCAGCCTGCGTGGGATTCCTGGCATATCTGAAGGGTGCCAGGCAAAAATGTCCTAATTTTCCCGAAGGAATTCTCGTAGTGCGGCTTCTACATCAGGGTTTAATTGTGCCCAAATGGAGGCCGTCTTTGTGGGGTCCATTGGATGGACCTGGAATTTGACTATTTCGTCTGCTGGTTTAAAAGAGGTGGACTTAGACCTCTTATCGAGTATCACATCGTCCCTATCCATCGTGGAGCGCAGCGCCGTGAGTTCCTCTGCCGCTAGGGCTTCGGATAATGCCTCTAGGGCCAGTGCGGTTGTCTTATTTTCAGCGCGGAGTGCTATATCTGGATCACTGACAAGGGTGATGATTCCATTGGGCCCGGGCATTTTAAGCTTCATGTACCCGTAATGGGGTATAGCTTGGAAGATTGTGAATGCCTCTCGCCCTAACAAGGTGTGATATCCGATGCCGAACGGGGCCACTTGGAACGTGACCTCCTCGGACCTGTAATTGTCTAGCGAGCCGAACACTACATCTAGTGTGATTTTTCCTGTGCAATGTACTTCCCGACTAGGGATTATTCCTCTAAAGGTTGTGCTGCTTCGCTCAATGCGGCTCCAGTCAATTTCCATTTTTTGGAGGGTTTCCTCGTAGATGAGGTTTAATCCGCTGCCGCCATCCATGAGTACCTTGGTAAGACAAAAGCCGTCCACTATCGGACGGAGGACCAATGCGGTTGGTGCTCGGGCTGTTCGGAATTTAGGTTCGTCGCTGGCATTGAAGGTGATAGCCATGTCGCTCCATGGATTTGTTGTTGCTACTTGGTAGACTTTGGTGAGGCTGCGGATTGTTCGTTTCCGCATGTTATTTGATGCGAAAGTCTCGAAGACTGTTAATACCGTACTGGTACTGTTGGGCTGGTTACCCGGGGCTAGAAAGCCTTCGCCACTTTTGGCCACCTGCCGTAGTATCCAACATGCTCGAAGGCTATGTGTTGGAGTGGCGCCTTCTGTACTATGGATTTTACAGGGTCCGTTGAGCCATCCCTCCAGTACGGTTCTGTGCCCTTTAGGGGTTTTTTGCTTTTTGGTTTTCAACCCAGGTGCTTGAGTATGACGCACCCTTTTATTTCGAACTAGGGTTGTGTTCAGGGACGGATTGTCCCAAAACCTGGTTTCGGTTTTCCAGGCACTCTCCATCGCACAGTATTTTTGTACTATGTTCGCTAGGTCAGCAAAGCGTGTAACTTCGCGACGACTTATGGCGTTCATGATTCCCTTGTCCGTGCAATTGTTGCGGAAAATTGAGGTTGCGCTTTCCTCACGGTAGTCCTTTATCCTGTCCATAACCAGGAGGAATCTGGCTCAGTAATGATGTACTGTTTCATCGGGCTCTTGTCGTATTTGAGACAGATCGCTTATGTTTGGGTGGGTGAGCGGAATTAAATTCGGAACCTCGCCCCATCTAAGGCTCAAAGGCCGAGAAGTTTCCGGATTTGGAAGCTTGGATTGCTGAATGTTGTCCAACAAATCTGGTCTGATGCCTGACTTTAGGTTCAGTACTTGATTGACGTCCGTCCCTCCGCGGGAATCCGGCATGGAGGGATCGGGAATCCGGACATAACTGGTCTTTAACATAGAAGAAGAGTCGCCGCGTTGTTCTTCTACCACAACAACATGGTGGGTGGCCTGGGGAGAGTTAATTTCTCTCTGATCAGTTTTAAGCCCAATTTGATCGTAGTCTGTGGCGACTCCCAGGGCGGCGATGCGATCCAAGAGCTCATTTATAGAGGAGAGCTCCATCGGGTCTAGCTGCTCGGCGAATTCCGAGTTGACGTGAAGATCGCTTTTGATGACCTGAGAGGTCATTGTCGGAGCAGTGGCCGAACAGGCGGTCATAAGAAAACCGCCTAGCCGGATAGTTTGGCCGGTGGCCAAAGCTCCCTTGACGACGGCACCGTCTTTAAGGACGGGAAAAGGCATCCCTCCTGATTGCGACGGCACAGAGGAACTCTCAATGAAAGCACCAATGTCGGTGTCAAAACCGGCAGATCTCGGGTAGGGGGTCCCGAACTGTGCGTCTAGGCGGATGGTAACAGGAGACAAGGGACACGATGTTTTACCCAGGTTCAGGCCCTCTTGATGGAGGTAAAACCCTACGTCCGGCTTGATTGATATTGATGATGTGGGTATTACAAGAGTAGATCTACCACGAGATCAAGGAGGCTAAACCCTAGAAGCTAGCCTATGGTATGATTGTTGTTCGTCCTATGGACTAAAGCCATCCGGTTTATATAGACACCGAAGAGGGCTAGGGTTACACAGAGTCGGTTACAATGGTAGGAGATCTACATATCCGTATTGCCAAGCTTGCCTTCCACGCCAAGGAAAGTCCCATCCGAACACGGGATGAAGTCTTCAATCTTGTATCCTCATAGTCTTGGAGTTCGGCCGATGATGATAGTTCGTCTATCCGGACACCCCCTAGTCCAGGACTCCCTTAATGTCCCTAGTGAGCCTCTAGTTTACTAGCTTGTTGATCAACAGATGGTTTCCTGACTATGGACATTAGATGTCATTGATAATGGGATCACATCATTAGGAGAATGATGTGATGGACAAGACCCAATCCTAATCATAGCACAAGATCATGTAGTTCGTTTGCTAAAGCTTTTCTAATGTCAAGTATCATTTCCTTATACCATGAGATTGTGCAACTCCTGGATACCGTAGGAATGCTTTTGGTGTACAAAACGTCACAACATAACTAGGTGGCTATAAAGGTGCACTACGGGTATCTCCGAAAGTGTCTGTTGGGTTGGCACAAATCGAGACTAGGATTTGTCACTCCGTATGACAGAGAGGTATCTCTGGGCCCACTCGGTAATGCATCATCATAATGAGCTCAATGTGACTAAGTAGTTGGTCACATGATCATGCATTACGGAATGAGTAAAGTGACTTGCCGGTAACAAGATTGAACGAGATATTGGGATACCGACGATCGAATCTCAGGCAAGTAACATACCGATAGACAAAGGGAATTGTATACGGGATTGCTTGAATCCTCGACATCGTGGTTCATCCGATGAGATCATCGTGGAAGATGTGGGAGACAACATGGGTATCCAGATCACGCTGTTGGTTATTGGCCGGAGAGCTGTCTCGGTCATGTCTGCATGATTCCCAAACCCGTAGGGTCTACACACTTAAGGTTCGATGATGCTAGGGTTATAGGGAAGGTTTGTACGTGGTTACCGAATATTGTTCAGAGTCCTGGATGAGATCCTGGACATCACGAGGAGTTCCGGAATAGTTCGGAGGTGAAGATTTATATATAGCAAGTCATCATACGGTCACCGGAAGTATTCGGGGGTTTACCGGTATTGTACCGAGACCTACGAAGGGGTTCCGGGGGTCTACCAGGAGGGTCCACCTGTCTCGGAGGGTCCTTATGGGCTGTATGTGGAAGGGAACCAGCCCCAAGTGGGCTGGGCGCCATCCCCCTAGGGCCCATGCGCCTAGGGTTGGGGGGGACCCTAAAGGGGGCGCCCCCTTGGCTTGGGGGGCAAGCCCGCTCCACTTGGCCGCCACCCCCCTCTAGATCTCATCTAGAGGGGTCGGCCCCCTTCACCCTTCACCCTATAAATAGAGGGGAGGAGGGAGGGCAGTCGCACCACATCCAAGGCGCAGCCCTCCCCCTCTCCAACTCCTCTCCTCCTCCGTTTGAGTTTGGCAAAGTCCTGCCGGAGAACCGCTGCTCCACCACCACCACGCCGTCATGCTGCTGCTGGAGCTGTCTTCCTCAACCTCTCCCTCCTCCTTGCTGAATCAAGGCACAGGAGACGCCACCAGGTTGCACGTGTGTTGAACGTGGAGGTGCCGTTGTTCGGTGCTTAGATCGGAATCCACCGCGATCTGAATCGCTATGAGTACGACTCCTTCATCTGCGTTCTTGTAATGTTTCCGGTTTGCGATCTTAAAGGGTATGAAGATGCACCCCTCTCTCTCGTTGCTAGTCTCTCCATAGATTGATCTTGGTTATGCGTAGAATTTTTTTTTAATTTCTGCAACAATCCCCAACAGTGGCATCATGAGCTAGGTCTATGCGTAGTTTCTATGCACGAGTAGAACACAAGTTGTTGTGGGCGTCGATTTTATAAATTTACTTGCCACTACTAGTCTTATCTTCATTCGGCGGCATCGTGGGATGAAGCGGCCCGGATCGACCTTACGCATACTCTTACATGAGACATGTTCCACCGACTGACATGCACTAGTTGCATAAGGTGGCTAGCGGGTGTCTGTCTCTCCCACTTTAGTCGGATCGGATTCGATGAAAAGGGTCCTTATGAAGGGTAAATAGCAATTGGCATATCATGGTGTGCTTTTGGCGTAGGTAAGAAATGTTCTTGCTAGAAACCTATAGCAGCCACGTAAAAACTTGCAATAACAATTAGAGGACGTCTAACTTGTTCTTGCAGCATATGCCGTGTGATGTGATATGGCCAAAAGGATGTGATGAATGATATATATGTGATGTATGAGATTGATCATGATCTTGTAAGAGGAATCATGACTTGCATGTCGATGAGTATGACAACCGGCAGGAGCCATAGGAGTTGTCTTAATTTATTATATGACCTGCGTGTCCTTGAATAATGCCATGTAATTACTTTAATTTATTGCTAAACCGTTAGCCATAGTAGTAGAAGTAATAGTTGGCGAGACAACTTCACGAAGACAGGATGATGGAGATCATGATGATGGAGATCATGGTGTCATGCCGGTGACGATGATGTTCATGGCGCCCCGAAGATGGAGATCAAAAGGAGCAAAATGATATTGGCCATATCATGTCACTATTTGATTGCATGTGATGTTTATCATGTTTTTGCATCTTATTTTCTTAGAATGACGGTAGCATAAATAACATGATCCCTCATAAAATTTCAAGAAAGTGTTCCCCCTAACTATGCACCGTTGCAAAAGTTCGTTGTTTTGAAGAACCACGTGATGATCGGGTGTGATAGATTCTAACGTTCGCATACAATGGGTGTAAGCCAGATTTACACATGCAAAACACTTAGGTTGACTTGACAAGCCTAGCATGTACACACATGGCTTCGGAACACAAGAGACCGAAAGGTCAAACATGAGTCGTATAGCAGATACGATCAACATGAAGATGTTCACCGATGATGACTAGTCCGTCTGACGTGATGATCGGACATGGCCTAGTTGACTCGGGTCATATACCACTTAGATGACTAGAGGGATGTCTATCTGAGTGGGAGTTGATGTCTACTACACAACCTTCTTCTTGTAGACGTTGTTGGGCCTGCAAGTGCACAGGTTTGTAGGACAATAGCAAATTTCCCTCAAGTGGATGACCTAAGGTTTATCAATCCGTGAGAGGCGTAGGATGAAGATGGCCTCTCTCTAACAACCCTGCAACCAAATAACAACGACTCTCTTGTGTCCTCAACACACCCAATACAATGGTAAATTGTATAGGTGCACTAGTTCGGCGAAGAGATGGTGATACAAGGGCAATATGGATGGTAGATAAAGGTTTTTGTAATATGAAATTATAAAAACAGCAAGGTAACTAATGATAAAAGTGAGCGTAAATGGTATTGCAATGATAGGAAACAAGGCCTAGGGTTGATACTTTCACTAGTGCAAGTTCTCTCAACAATAATAACATAGATAGATCATATAACAATCCCTCAACATGCAACAAAGAGTCACTCCAAAGCCACTAATAACGGAGAACAAACGAAGAGATTATGGTAGGGTACGAAACCACCTCAAAGTTATTCTTTCGGATCAATCTACTCAAGAGTTCGTACTAGAGTAACACCTTAAGACACAAATCAACCAAAACCCTAATGTCACCTAGATACTCCATTGTCACCTCAAGTATCCGTGGGCATGATTATACGATATGCATCACACAATCTCAGATTCATCTATTCAACCAACACAAAGTACTTCAAAGAGTGCCCCAAAGTTTCTACCGGAGAGTCAAGACGAAAATGTGTGCCAACCCTATGCATAGGTTCATGGGCGGAACCCGCAAGTTGATCACCAAAACATACATCAAGTGGCACGTGATATCCCATTGTCACCACAGATAAGCATGGCAAGACATACATCAACTGTTCTCGAATCATTAAAGACTCAGTCCGATAAGATAACTTCAAGAGGAAAACTCAATTCATCACAAGAGAGTAGAGGGGGAGAAACATCATAAGATCCAAATATAATAGCAAAGCTCGCGATACATCAAGATCGTGCCATTGAGAGAACATGAGAGAGAGAGAGAGATCAAACACAAAGCTACTTGTATATACCCTCACCCCGAGGGTGAACTACTCCCTCCTCGTCATGGATAGCGCCGGGATGATGAAGATAGCCACCGGTGAGGGATCCCCCCTCTGGTAGGGTGCCGGAACGGGCTCCTGAGAGGTTTTTGGTGGCTACAGAGGCTTGCGGTGGCGGAACTCCCGATCTATCTTTGTTGTCGATGCTTTTAGGGTATGTGGGCTTATATAGGCGAAAGAAGTCGGTCGGGGGGTGCTCGAGGGGCCCAGGAGACAGGGGGTGCGCCCTGTAAGGGGGACGCCCTCCTATCTCCTGGCCTCCTCGAGGCTCTTCTGACGTGAACTCCAAATCTCCCGGATCATATTCTTCCCAAAAATCACGCTCCCGAAGGTTTCATTCTGTTTGGACTCCGTTTGATATTCCTTTATTTCGAAATACTGAAACAGGCAATAAAACAGCAATATGGGTCGGGCCTCCGGTTAATAGGTTAGTCCCAAAAGTAATATAAAAGTGTATAATAAAGCCCATATCATTCAAAACAAATAATAAAATAGCATGAATGCTTCAAAAATTATAGATACGTTGGAGACGTATCAACATCCCCAAGCTTAATTCCTACTCGTCCTCTAGTAGGTAAATGATAAAAGAATGCTAGTAGGTGCACAAGTTTGATCAATGATAGTTTCAATCACCTTGTCTAGCATGATTATATGTCATAACAGTAGTTCATCTCATAAAACTTCTCAAGATCAAGTAGCAAGCTATTCACATGTTAAAGCATAGACCATAAACTTTCTTGAAAACTAATAAACTTCATTCTTAGTCATCAAACAATTGCAATTCATCTTATTTTCAGGAAGGGTCTATGTCAGAGCTTTGATTTAGCAAACTTCACATACTCAACTATCGTATAGTCTTCTACAATTGCTAACACTCACGCAATACTAATGGATATGGAGTTTTAATTGAACACTGAGAAAGATAGGGGCTTATAGTGTTGCCTCCCAACGTATTCAGCTTTGGGTGATGTCAACAATAATATTTCATGCTAATTACATTAAATTGGATA